>NW_020837946.1:41689445-42289445 GCF_003676395.1 Aethalodelphis obliquidens
ATATATATATATATATATATATTCAATTTTAAAAGGCTGAAACCTGATTTTAAAAAAGAGAAAATATGAACAGATAAGCTAGAAAAGAAAACTGAATGGCCAATGAATACTGGAGTACATTGCTATCTCTACTAATTAAAACAATAAGATATCTGAAATCAGAAGAGTGTTTACAGTGCAGTAACATTTTAAAAATGGGAGTCTAAGTTATTAAGATCACTTTAAAAAACAATTCAGCAATACAAAGGAATTTGAAGACTCCCATCCATATTCTTGGCGAAGCAGCTCCACTCCTACATATCTACCTTGGAGAAACTCTCTGACACTGGGTATAAGGAAATATGTACAAAAAAGTTCATGGCAGCATTGCTTTTGATAGTGAAAAAAATCATTTAATTCTTCTAACTACATATAAATATCTCAACACTGAGGAATGTATAAAAAATCACAATGTTGACTAAAATAAGTTAGTTGATAAAGGTTTAGTAAAATGTTAGTACATTATTTAAACTTTCAAACACAAAATAATGCTATATAGTTGAAGAATCAAATATATGTAGCAAAAGTTCAAAAATTATGAAAATATTGCAAGCTAATTTAGACTGCCTCCACGAGGATTAAAAAAAAAAAAGGCAAAGAAAAATCTCAAACCAAAAGGGAAGGAAGGGAGGGAGGGAAGGTGGGAGAAAAAGAAGGAGCAAAAATGCATTCTAAAGAATGTTTGCATATATCCAAAAAGCATTCCTGGCTATTCTAGTCTAGCCAGTGAAATTTGAAGAAACATATCACCTCTGCCCAAGCTGCAAACAGTTCTAAAGCTGATGATATACTACCATTTCTACTAGCAGAGAAGACCTAGAGTTACAAAATAAAAATCAGAACAAGTAAACAAAAAACCCTGATCATTTCTAAGAGGTGGTCCTATCTCTTGCTACCAGTCAGTGCATAGCTCAGTGATACTACCTGGTGGACGCTTGGAGAGCAAACTTCTGTGACTCTGTGCCTCTCATTTTGGTACTACCATCACTCCTGAGACTGATGCTTTAATGGAGATGTAGAAGGTCTTCATGCGCAAGGAATGATATTTCTCTCCGTGGCTTATTTATAAAATTGATGTCAGTTATACAACACAATCATTCCCCAAAGACATACTCCTGCAAGGTCAGGAAGCTTGGGTCATGAAGAGTTTGAATCTCAAGGGTACTGCTGATCCAGAACTCCAGTTCCATCCTGACCCTATCTTTGTGGAGAAGGCGCCCCCTCCTGTTCTCTTGTTGAATTCTGTTTCAGCAGTTTCCTGACCTTTTCTTGGCACTTGCCTCTGATAGAGGCTATTCCTCCAACTGACATGCTTTAATAAATAACTTTGAAACTCTAACTCAACTGGACAATGTTTCCATTAATTTCCCCTACGAGAATGTTTGCTTATATGTGTAACATGTACATTAGCCCAATTCCTTCTTAATAATATGTCAGTCTCCATAACATTTCAGTATATATATATGTATATTAGGCAAATGGAGAGGTGGTTCCCTATAGGCCCTGACTCAAAGTCTCCCGTTTCATAAACAAAAAGTACAATAAGAGCAAGTATATTCATAAAGTCAAGTATAAACCAAATAAGAAGACAACACTTAAGTGTCCTTAGCACTGTAAGTTCTTAAAATTACTGTTTTGTGTTTTTGTTTTTGTGGGGACTTAGTTAAAATACCATGTTTTACATAGAAAATTATTGTTTGATTACACCTGGTTATTGGGTGGGAAAATATAAATTTCCCAAAATCCAATGACAAAAGCAAACCAGCAATGGACACAGAAATATCAGAAATTTGGGACTATATATTAAAAAAGAATTCAGGATTAGTTGAAGATGACTGATCACAATAAATTTCAGAAAAACAAGAAAGCATGACAAAGCTTGTCAAACAGAGTCTTTATAGACTCATAGTAATAAAAGAAAAAAATATTTTTTAAGAAAATATAGTGGAAAAGGAAGTTAATACATGTGGGGAAAAAAAGCCATTAGGAGGGAAATTAGTATTTGCCATTGATTTTTAAAATTAGTAGTTTCTGAAATAGATAAAAGTAACAATAAATGATGATTTTATACATCTTTTCTTTTTTACATTGTAGTGATAATTTTAAAAATACAGCAGTATATGATTAGAGGTAATGAGAAAACTGAAATAGGTTACAAAATATGCTAAAAAAGACTTTTATATTTGTTAATAATACTTTTGCTGGGTTATTATGTGAATAGGCTCTGGGATCTGGATTTTATTAAATATATTTCAAACAGATGATTTCAATTGAACACACTTTGCTGAAATTAGGTTATTTTCAAGCTCACCCAGCAAATTTGTGTGTAATCAGTTTGCACACTTCAGGCTTTCTAGCTAAGCCTACCCTATTAGGTCCATTCATGGGTCGAGGTGTGCAGGCTGCCATACTTTCCTATGAGTGACTTTGTTTTTTACAGAACTGATAAGCTCTTTGCCACTCTGCCAGTTCTGGCTGAAATTAGCCTCTGGGATCAAAAGTTATTAGTGGAAAAGGATACGGCAGACTGACATAGTGATTTTATAATTCTATTGTCCTAGGAAAGTAGGGTAATGAGGGTTGACTGGTGCAAATAAAAATGATCATGAAATGCTCCAGGCACCACACCTCTATAAATAGTGAAGAGAAACAGCCTATAAAATTTCTCCTGCTGCCACTGATGCTGGGTTGATAAGGTGAACCCAGCCCAGTTGGAAAGGAGAATGAGATAATCCTCTCCCCTGTTACCTGTCCTCTTAATCCCTTTGACACTGAGATGATCTTCACCACTTTTTTCTAAACAAAGGATAGTGACATATGCCTAAATCATGTTCTTTCTCTGTTGTTCTCTTGAATAATTCAATAAATTCACTTCCCTTGCATATGAACATAAGTGACTGAAAAAACAACTCAGAAATGAAGTTGCCTGAGAGACTCCCATCTAGTAGAGGCGATGTTGAAAAGGTGCTTAGAGCGAACACAATATCCTCTGACAACATGTAATTTTAAGTTGATGTCAATGACACCATGTTTAGGAGCTGCTAAGACCCAGTCAGACAAATTGAGAATTTGTAGCATGTAAATACTCAAAGGTGTTTTTGTTCATGTGCCCTGGATTTTTACTAGCAAATTGAATATATTTGCAGGGACATACTGGGAGCACACTGTATTAGTCCTGAGAGGACAAAGATATAGAATTTCAGAGGAAGAAACCAAAACATACATTTGTTATACATGTATAACTATAAAGTTATAAAATAAAAATGTCATACAAAATTTTGTTATTTAAAATTTTTATATATAACACAAAAAATGTAGGAGAATGTCTTCAAATTAGTCAAAAACACTAAGGAAAAACTTGATTAATTATACCCCAAATTAAGGTCTTATGATCACTACCTTTTCTTGACAGGAGGGGGTTGTCTGGGCTCCTCCAGCTACCTTACATGTTTTAATAACGTTAGGTCTAACACAACTGGTCAGCCTCTCTGTCAAATTTCCCCCAGGAGGATACATTGTTCATATATAAACTATTCCAATTTCTTTCTAAAAATGTAGCCATCATGTATAAATCGATATATTAAGGGAATATTAAATACACAATGGTCAAATTTAAAAGAAAATAATATATTGGGAAAGATATTTGAAACATCTAAAACCAACAAGAAACTAATGACTAGAAGAGGCACAGTATATTTACAAAATCAACAAGTTAAATTTTTTAAAATAAAATTCAAAAGGCAAACAAGCATATAAAGAAATGTTCAAATTTGTTCAGAGTAATGCAGATGAAGATAAGGATAAGGATAGATCGATTTAAACCTTCTGGACTGGCTATAATCAGAAAGGTGGATAATGACAAGTGTGGTTGGAAACATGGGCTGAAGAATCTTCATACCCTGTTGATGGGGTTGGTGTAGCCTAAGTAAAGAGATGAATACTCCATCAAGCAGCAATTCTGCTCTGGCTTTCTACCCCAAAGAAACTACCCCACGGTCTATAAGGGACACATATAGTTATGTGAATTGCAGTGCTGTTCATGGTGGTCCAGAGATGGAGGCAATCCGGGTGCCCATCCCTGGAAAGGTGGGGGGACAATATGTGGCAGAGGCACACCATGCCACAATCAGAGGATGATAGACCTGATAAACATATAACAATATATAGATCCAGAAATATTGTTTTGTATAAAATAATAATCATGGTTATATTAATGAATAGAATGATATATAACATAATACCACTTAAGTACATTTCCTGTATATTCAAACAAAATAATCACATTTTTACAAGATCACATACCAACATTAGATATCAGTATTTATATTGGTATAGTCGCTGATGAGGTGGGAAGGAAATGGTAATAAAGGGGAACAAAACCCAATATCAATATGTTGAATATTGGAGATAAGATCTTTGTCTGAAAGGATGAAAATAATGGAACACAATATGAAGAATATGCTTAATATGCCAGATGCTTCCAGTCCCTCAACAAAAACAAAGAGGTATTGTCTCCATTCTTATGACTTTTTACATGAATCTTGACATTCACAGTTCTTCACGGAATTGGTGAAGAAGCAGTTTCCCATTTGGACAAATGTAAGGAATAATTCTGTGGTGTTGTTATCCATTTCACCTGTGAAATGATCAGGTTCAATTTTTTTTTTAATTACTGTTTATTCCTTATTAAGCTCATTTCTCCCCTTAGTATTCACCTGGAGACAGTCCCTCTCTCTCTCTCTCTCTCTCTCTCTCTCTCTCTCTCTCTCTCTCTCTCTCTCGCTCTCTCGCTCTCTCGCTCTCTCGCTCTCTCGCTCTCGCTCTCGCTCTCTCTCACTCTCTCGCTCTCTCTCCGTGTCTCCCTCCTCCCATCCCTCTCCCTCCCATCTTCCTTCTAATCTTGACCTCAACCACTGTAAACAGAATAGAAGTGATAAGCAAGTTATGTTCTGTGGGCACAAAATTCTTTGTAATTAGTGCAGGCAAATACTGAATCTGTTAAGAGTCTGAGTGCCAGACCATGCTGGTAAGAGCAGCCACAATACACTCCACAAGCACTATGGCCAACTGCTTACAGTATAGTAAGCACTACTAAATGTTCTTTATAGTGGAAAGATTTGGCATTAACAAATCATTAAGCAGGAACATGTGTTAATTCTTGCAGAGAATGAGAAATCATCTCTGGAAATCTGTCCCAGATTTCACTTTAACCTTGGTTGAATTAGAAATCAGAAAACTCAAGTCCTATTCACCATTCAAAACTTAATAGCTGTGCAAGTCTGAAGGACATTCAAACATTTCTGTGCTTTGTTTTGATTCATTTAAACATGTATTTCATGATACTCTGCCTAAAGAATGAGATTTGAGCATGTGATCCCTTGACTCTTGAATTGAACTGAATGGCCTGAAATGATTGTATGGTCTACATTCAATTTTGTAAGTTACAGACTTACAAAGAAACACATCAGAACTGCTATTTAAAAAATATCCAGGTATTTAAAAAATCACCAGGTCCAACTTTCCGGTAGATTAGAAATGAGAAGAGTGAACATCAGAGAAGTTGAGTGTCTTTCCAAGATCTGACAGGTGCGTAGTGCTGGAGCTGCGACTACAAGCCAAGTCCTTTGACTTCCAGATGACTGTTTCACTTCTAAAATTGACTCTAATTATGTAGCTGGTCAATTATGCTGTCTGATCTTAGAAACTCAAAAAATTTCTTCCTCACACAGAAAAAATCCCAACATAATTATTTAGTAGAAGAAAAATATTGTTTCTATAAGGACCTATTAAAATACATGCTATTATCATAGACATATTTTGCTGATGGGCACTAGCAAGGATTATTTTATCAGTTTAGCAAAGGGATATCTTGGGTCTTACAGAGATGAACGGTCAGGCTGACACCTGTCTGTGCCAAGTAGCACGGCATTAGCAGGCCTAGATGAGAAGATTTGGAGGGTTGAGAACAGTATGACATTGCTACAAAGGCCTGAGATGATGTATCAACTGGCTATGAGGGCTGGCTTAGGGTTAGAGGAAGGAAGAAAGGACAGATACTGAAATGGAAGAATGTCAAGGTGAAAACAAGCTTCACCCAAATTGGCAGTTTTGCCAACAGCCAGTCATGCATTGGAGCTTCCCTTGCTCCAGGTCCTGTATAAAGTCAGCCCAATAAGTAGCTGAAATAATACACTTCTACAACATGAAATAATGTCTAACATATGACTTCTATGTAGCAAGGCACTCTTGGACTCAAGAAAGCTTATGCAGAAAGAAAAATGAAAGCTGGTCCTGCTGAATCTGCTTGCTTTAACTGACTGCAGCCTCCAAGAGAGAAAAACATTAAAATATGTCCTGAAAACCACCTCTAATTCTTAACATGCACACAAACCGTGTTCTTAATCAGTCAAGGAACAGGCACATGTGTGCACACACACGCAAAACAAACATTTGTGTAATTTCATATTATTTTTCAATATTCTTTATTCCTTTACATTGTTGGAAAGTACAACGTTCATATTTTCATTTTGTTTTTAAGGCTTGAAATTTGTTAGATTTTCAAGCAAAGGAAGTAATTATTAGAGCTTGTGATATCTTATGTATTTCTGATATTGCTACCATAGCATAGATTTCAATTTTCAACATCAGCTTAATATTCCTACAGTACTGATACAGTAGGCAAAGAGACTGGTACCTCATTTTTGATACATTAGTCAAAATGTCAGTAATTTCACAGGCAACGTAAACTAAAAGAGTGCAGCTATGTGCACAGCTCTCCACATGATTTTTGATCAAAATTAAAACGTGATTACTTAATGATTTATTAGTAAGTACAAATAATGAAATGATCCTGAAAGCAGGATTTAAAGAAACACAAATCCTACAGATAGTTAAAAATCTGTGCCATGTTAAAGTTTAAATAGCCTAATTGAATTTAAACATTACTGAAAGCAATCTGGCACTAAAGGAGCATAAGCTCATCTTGAGTCTTTCCTCAGAGTCGTCTTCTGAGGGACTGTCCATTAAACTGGATCTATTTTCCAGTATGTCAGAATGGCTCCTTAGGGCATAGCTCTAAGCTTTAAACAGGGACACTGGTAGACTTTGCACAAATTAAAGAAAAAAATATCCCTTGCTTAGAGGGACACATTCATTCACCAGGATTCATGACTTAGCAAACACAACATGGATTGGATTTTAGTTGCCACTTCCCCCCTTGCTTGGAGTCCCTTGTGGAAGGAAGGACTAGTACAACCAGAAGTGAAAGTTCTGCTTTAAAATACTTACTGACAACAGAACAGCCAAAAGCTGTTAATTTGCTACCTTGCCATTCTCAATCAGCCAAAAAAGTTATAGCTGTAATTTTGTAATTCCTCTCCACTTGATGCTTTTGCTAGGAAATTTTTCATTTTCATATTCATAATATGTGCAGCTTTCTTATTCAAAATCAGAAACAAAAGATGAAGAATGATTGGGAAAAATCATTCGCACCTAATTATGGACTACCTCTTCCATGAATGTGCAAATTCCAGTGCATGTCTATTTAAAGGAATATGTTTTCAAGGCCCCTTGATTCATTCAACTACCTATACGCTACTGGATTGGTAGCTCCCTTCAGATAACAATTATTGATATTATTAAGAGTATTCATAAATTTAGCCAGCTTAGAAACCTCAGTTTTTTCTAACCCTGAGTAAGGGGTGATTTGGTTTTTGTATGTTTCTTCCAAAACACAAAACAAAAACAAAACTCACCAATACATTTTTTTGTTTGTTTGTTTTTTGCGGTAGGCAGGCCTCTCACTGTTGTGGCCTCTCCCGTTGCGGAGCACAGGCTCCGGACACGCAGGCTCAGCGGCCATGGCTCACGGGCCCAGCTGCTCCACGGCGTGTGGGATCTTCCCAGACCGCGGCATGAATCCGTGTCCCCTGCTTTAGCAGGCGGACTCTCAACCACTGCGCCAGCAGGGAAGCCCTCACCAATACATTTTTAAATCCTATTTTAAAAGAATAACAGGGACTTCATGACTAGGTTTGTGAGCCAAAACGGACTCTCATATGTATTGATATAAGGTATAAGTGCATTACAATCTCAGTGTCCCCTCTTCCATTCTTTCTTGTTTCCTCTCCTTTTTCCTGAGACTAAAAATATAAGATTGAAAGTTCTGATGAATTTGCTGTTGAAAAGTCTGAGACTTTAGCAGCAGAGAACTATTGGAAATTATTTTTGAATAAAATGCAGAGTAACTAAAATGTGGATTTGCATTAAGAGCAAATTAATGCAATCTTTTAAAAATTAGTTTCCCATTTCAAAAAGATTCACAATAAAGTTGTATGTGTGTTTGAAGCAATACTGTCATTAAAGGTCCCTAGTTGTTCTTCCCAGAAGGTAATGTACTCAGTTACTCCTCAGAACACAGCCAAACGTAGATAGCAATCCTGTTTTCTAAGTATAGGTTGGGCTGGTTTCTGTCAAAGTAATCAAATAAAGGATATTTGTGTCAGTATACAGTGATACTAAGTACACTCAGGCACCTGGCTTTTGTTCTGATATCCATGAGCTCCATAAACTGATGGATTAGTAAATTGTTCTCTTCCAGCCAGTGCCAAATGATTTACTCATTCTTTTTTCACTGCCTCACGAGCACTTCTGCACAAACACATGGCATTCTAATAGAGAGTGGAGACAAGAGCCCTGCAACACGTATGAACTTATATCATGGTAATCTATACCACACCATGCCATGCCCGTCTTCTTTAAACTTAACAATAACTTCTTGTTAACTGACAAACCTCCTTCCAGAGTTGTCCAAATCAACTTTCTATCCATACTGCAGCTAGAGTAATGGTGGAAAAGAAACAAAGTAGAGAAATGAAGAGATGTTTGGAAAGTAGAATATATGGGACATGGAAATTGAATGTGAGGCTGTCTTTGTTAAATATTGCTCATTGAAAAGTTTTTAAATTGTGCAGAGAAAGTATAAATGACAAAATTCGGTATGGAATGTCATGACAAATGCATTCACACTACCAAAAACCTGGATACACTGTCCATTAGGATCTGATGTATTCGAATAGGAGCACCTGTAAACAAGACTTGGAAATAGATTTGATACAAAGCAGGGAGAATAGAGGAGAATGGAAAGAAAATGCTGAAGATGACCCTGAGGTTCCTGACTTCATATATTAATGAAACAATGTATAGTAATGCTTCTGATAGAGGGAGCAGTGGAAGAAGACCAGGAACAGACTTGATGCAAATATGAGGTGTTCAAAGGTATTTTTTTTTAAAAAAAAGGTAAAGTCATGACTCTCATACAAATATGAAATAAGCATGTGTCAGTCTATTTAAATCATTAATTAATGAGGGAACCAGTAAGATGTTACAACCAGTTCAAAGGGACATCCAAAAGAGTAGACACATATAGAAGCAATTAGGACTGCTGAAATGAACTTGCTTAGTAGATGCAAAGCATGCATCTTTTATAGAGGAGAAAAGAAATCAGTTGCACTTGACGAGACAAAATTCATTTGCATGTCTAGGGACAAGAATAATTTGCAGTTCTATCATTTATCCACATTTTACAAAGTGGTAAAGCTCAGAGACAATGAAAGGTACATTAGAAAGATGCATCACACAATACCTAATTTTCTATTGAAGATACCTAATAATCTCTTAAATTCATTTGAAAGTATTCCATATTTTTCCCATACAAAGGTGATTTAAAGACAACCATGTGGAGATATCAAATAAGCCCCTAGATACAGGTTCACTTCCTTCCTATCAAGTTCTAACTTAAACAACTGGCAAACAGCTTATACCCTACATTTTCAGAAAAAGGGGACCACTTTTGTGATCTTTCCCTGTTGCAAAACAAAGAATAAATTATTCTTGATAAAAACAAATGAATAAGAAAATATTACATCATCTTACACATTCTTTTTTGCCTTTCCAGGTCCAACTGAAGCTTTTATCTGTTCCAAATATTTTCAAAAGATGGAACACGCATCTTTCTGAATAGTTTACTCTGAAATGAAACAAAGTTAAAAAGTTCTGTTGTAAGAAATATTCATCAATTGGCAAGGAATTGAGTTTCTGAAAAGGACAACACTGGATGGAAAAATTTGAGGGGAGGGATGGTTTGTAGTATTTGATTGGTGTTAGAGGCAGTTATTTAGATGGCCTCAAATCCTTAAATTTGTATTTAATTTATTTTAAAAGCTATCACCTGTTTTTTTCCCTTTCTCTACTGTGGGCATAAGGGAATTTATCAAGGAGATTAACTGTGGGGGTAGGGGTGCTTACTTCCCAACACAAGGTTTTCTTGAAAGAGAAGCAATGTTGGAAACTACTCAGAGGGGTCAATATTCTGTCCAAACACTTGATCCTCAGACATCCTAACTACCAATCACACTATTCTAAGGGGAAAGAATTCCACATAGTACTGGCACCAGGAATGAGGAAGTATTTTGTTCAAGTGTTTGGTACTGGAGAGGGTTTCTGAAATACTTCAGTGGTCTGTCTTTACTTTCCCATTTTCGAAGGGCTTACTAATAATTGCAACATGCCTGCCATGTAAGGACAGTGATTAATAACCTTGTGTATAGACCATAGGTTTAGTCATAAGTATGTTAAACTAGATTTTATTCAATTCGATGGTATTCAGTTCTAAAGTATAATAAACAAATATAATACTAAAATGTATTTCTAAGAAATCATCTATGAGAACATATGTTTAAAACCAGGAGATAACTTGCCTCAGAAAAATATATTTCCCTAGCTTTGAATACTCATACGATATTTGTGATTTTTAAACTTGAATCTAGCAGCTGACATTTAGAACTTCATTTTCGTATTAGTACTGAAGAAAAAGTAGTCACCCTAAGATTTAAGACATTTTTTTGTACCAGCTTTCTCTATTCTCTCCCTTCTTATAGCCCTAATACTCAGAGAAAACATACCTACCTCAGCTTAACACATATGTTATCATTTCAAGTGTATCATCACTCGTACTGCATTGGGATGGACTAGGAAGGAATAAATTGAAAACAGGTTAGGTACACAAGCTTGCATTGATCAGTTATCTTAGAGCAACTGAATGTTGATTTATGGCAGCTCTCTTGTTTCATTTCCTTTACTTTTTTTCATTTTTGTTCCACTTTCATGTGTGCGTGTGTATATGTATACATATATATCAGACAATCTTTGGAGTCTATACTTGAGCTTTGGAACGATTTTTGATCTCTGGAGAAATAACAGGGCTTTCTTTTATTCTTCTGAGGGTAAAAATTTCCACGTCTCAGTCTGTCAATAGTCAGTTCTTTTTTTTTTTTTTTTTAAGATGTTGGGGGTAGGAGTTTATTTATTTATTTATTTATTTATTTATTTATTTATTTATTTATTTAGGCTGTGTTGGGTCTTTGTTTCTGTGCGAGGGCTTTCTCTAGTTGTGGCAAGCGGGGGTCACTCTTCATCGCGGTGCATGGGCTTCTCACTATCGCGGCCTCAATTGTTGTGGAGCACAGGCTCCAGACACACAGGCTCAGTAGTTGTGGCTCACGGGCCCAGTTGCTCCGCGGCATGTGGGATCCTCCCAGATCAGGGCTCGAACCCGTGTCCCCTGCATTAGCAGGCAGATTCTCAACCACTGTGCCACCAGGGAAACCCAGTTCTTTCTCGACCATAACCTGACACATGCCTCATGAACTTCCTAATGACTCTGACTGCCACGTTCTCCTGCTCAAATCGCAAGCTATTCTTCTGATGTACACGTCACATCTCTAAATTGATGCCCTGTTTTCAATTAGCCCATCCTAAGTTCCCAAAAGACTTATTTTATTTTTCTTTCTTTTAATTCTTTTTGAAATGCAGATGCCTTGTGTAAATTAGCATTTTTGTGTAAATCTGGATGTAAAGGGCACATGTATGTATAATGTATTCTCCTGCTCATTTGAGGAACGCTCCTCTCTTGCTAATCACACTTGTACATTCATACATGGGTATCTCCTCAAGCTCTAGTCATGTTGGATGTACCTATAAATTCACAGTAGTTGTGCGGGCTAGGTTTTATTTTTTCTTTGTGGGTTATCTTTATCTGGTAGACATAAAACCAATAAATGGTGTATTTTCTTAATATCCTAATTTAAGCTTTTGTTTTATGGGGGCTATAAAATATAATAAGGGTTGACTTATTTATTTTTTTAAGATCAGAACATTGATACATTAATTAGGTTAGGGTGTCATTTTTGTCATCCATTTGCAGTTTTTCACTTTCTTCTGTATAAATATCTTTCCATCTCTAGCCAACATCTCTCCCTTTTCTCCATTACACCAAAGTACAGTGTATGGCATTCAGGCCATGCTTCTATACCCAGCAGTGAAGTGGTTCTGAGAAATATTCCAAAGAGATGAGAAATATTTTTGTTTGGCTAAGAGAGGGTTCAGTATTAGAATACTCCTAGAATGGTTTTATGCTGTTGTAACCCTAGAGAGGTGGGTGGAGACCCTGCCGCGCCAAATTGGTCTGGATGTTGAGTCTGGTGATGCCACAAACACACCAATAGGGTATGAAGAGATTTATTACTCATCTGGGGAAGCTTTCTGGGGAGACACGGGGAGGTTCCCAAGCAGGTCAGAAAATGACTAATAAGAGCCAGGAAGAGATAGGCTTTAGCTTTTTTGTGGTTAGGACGTGGTTTGACAGGTGAGGTTTCCCACGTTTGGACTGGGGCTTGTATAGTTTGAACTGTTGTCAAAGGCGGGAGCACCTGGGCTTTCTGACTGGCTTGCCCAGAAGTGAGGCAAGAGTATGGGAAGCAGAGGTGGGGATAGAAAACTATCAAGTCAAACATTCAAAAATGAATTTAGACTCTTTATTGTATTTGCCAGCTTCTCAAGATACCAGCCAAATATATGATAACTGATTTCTAAAACCAGCGATCCTCTCTATTAAAACAAATAAAATAAAATAGACAATTTAATTAAAGTGGGCGTTTTGAGTTATTCTCAAAAAACTAGTAAAAGAAATTTTAAAATATATTTTACATACACCAGTCCTTATTCTTAGGCTAAAAATATGTTATGCTTCTAGAATTAAACAAGATATGAATTCTAACTTATGGACAAGGTAAGAAGATATTAGAGGATGCTATAAATGCAGCTTAAAAAAACCCAATTCTGATCTGAATATGTCAGTTGAGCTATATTACTCCTCAGGTAAAAATATTGAGATGTAGTAGAAATAATTCTGCATTTGTAATTAGAAGACCCAATTTTAAAACCTTGTTCCATGCTTTACAGGTAAGTGAAATGGAGGAAGTACCTTTTAATTTCCCTATTTATGAAATAGGATGCTGTTGGTTTTGTTATAATGGGACATGTATGTTCCTAAGAATCACTGCACTGTACAAGATGAGCCAATAAAAATCACAGGGTTTATGGGGGAAATGGAGTTAGCAACACATACTCAGAATGTTCATCAGTAAGACCTAAAACTGGTAAAGACATATCATAACATTTATAGAGCAATTTTATGCTTATTAAATGGTTAAGAAATACATATTGCCATCACAAATATGGCTCTTTACCTTGAAAAATGCTTGACGTTTGCTTGTGGTAGTTGTCATGGTAAGTGTTCCAGCTTGTTAACCATTGTGAAATGGTGAAGGAAGGAGGATTATCTGAAATTGGAAGGAAGGTCATAACATCAGAGGTAGTGGTAGAGGTTTGAGGTGTGTATGTGGTTTATGTATCCCAATGTGGCTTGGTTCACCTGTGTGCAGTATTCCACATTTACCTAGTGTTTCTCAGATGAAATCGTGCATAAACAAACCGAAATATGCATTATGCCCAAATTGTTCCCTAATATATCAATTGCACTGAAACAAATTCACATTTGAAAAAAGAATATAGAAAAACTAGCTACACTACCATCTGCCCTGTTTTTATTGTGGTGTTTGAGACCACAGGTCTTAGAGCCAGACAGATTGTATCCAGACTACTGCTATCACATCTTTTCTGTGTGATCTTGGACACATTAATGTAAGATCTAAATGTTAGGCTCCTTATCTGTAAAATGGAGCCAGTAATTGTTTCCAGCAAATAGGCTTTTTTTTAATGGGTTAAATGTTTAACGCATGGAGAGGATCTTGTACTGGCTAAGGGTTCTGAAACCTTGGTGAAAATATTTTGTAATCTAGGAATATATACTTGGAAGAATTTATTTCAGTATTAAGTTGAACCATATATTTGAATTGCCAATATTTAATCATTTTTCTTCATCAAACACAGTAATTTCATATGGTTTGTCCTAATATTCCTTGTGTTTTTTGGTAATACAATACTTAGACATGAGTTAATAATTTTAGAATTATATAAGACTAGCATAAAATTAAAGAGGTGGAAAATGTGTTTAATACTGTATATAGTATAAGGCAGTAACTTTAACTTGTGGTCAGTAAACTATATCTGTATTACAAAACCCACTTTCAAAACTAATATTCTGATCCTTAATTTGTACTTCTTCCAGTCCTAAAACATTGAGAATATGGATTAACGTGGAAATTTTCTCCATAAAGAAAAGTTTGAAGTGCTCTATTTAAAAATGCACAAGAATGTAAATTAAAGATTAATGATAAATTTCCCCTTTGGAGAAATTTAATTGGTTGTAGACAAAGACTCATTGAGGCCTCTGGCACAATGTGGTCTTGGAAACTTGAGAGACATATTGTTATTTAAAAGTTTTGAAGTTTGAATACAGATGTTTGTTTCATATTTTATTGTATTTTCTCATCCTCTTCTGCTAATCAGTTTTTTTTTTTTTTTAGGCTTAGTCAATTAAATTATTCAGCATTTTATGGATAGAGGCCCAATTTATCTGGTTACAGTGATCTGTATTTGGTGTAGTATTATGGAAATCTGAATGTGGTAGAAGGAATTTTAGCCTCAACTAGTAGATTTTTCAAGTAGCATTAATTCTGAATTTTGTATTTTGATTAATAGTAGAGGAGCTGTGTCAGATTTTAATGTTATTTGCAGTCATCATCCTGTCTCCTTGTAATAAAATAACTGAGTGATAGAGAACAAGGGATTAAATCAACGTACTTTTACTTTCTGTGGGTAAAGACACCAAAGCACATAAACAAATTTCAGTAGGTTCACAAGTCTTACACTGCTACTTTCAAAAAGGGAGGTATTCAAGCATTATTCATATAAATCAGATAGAGTCTACTATTCCGCCATTATCTTTAAATGGCAGTATTATTTGTGAATCAGATGTTTAATCATCATGTTATTTTCTGTGGATATTTACTTAAAGGGAAAGTTTACTTATAAGAAATATAAAGCTGATAAAATACTATGTTAACCATGTTTTGATATTAATTTTAACAGCCATACACAAATGGTTATACTTCTATGTCTGGTGAAAGTATTTCATAAGATATACCCATTATATAAAGCCTATAAAGCCATCAATTTGAAATTTTAAAAAGGCAAATTATTGTAAAACTAATATTTAAAAAATGATTTGTCAAAGGACGCTTTAAATTGCTAGGCTGCATTCATTTTAAAGTGTTTGATGATGATCCACGGCTTTGTGATAAGGTTTATTGTAAGCAAGCTTGTTCCGCATAAAAAAATGATCAGAATTAAATCTTTATGTTTAGCTAATAAATTTTAACTACATAAGAGATCATATTCTTTGCATCTGTCTATTCCCTGGAGCAAGAAAATTCATATTTCAAAAAGACACCAGTCCAAACCAAACCTAGTTATTTTATTTTTCAGGCAAAAAAACCTACATAAAACAAAAAAAAAGGCCTTAACATTTACACTTATGAAAAAATATAGTCATTTAAATTTTATTTTATTGTAGAAGTTACCATCAACATTTTCTTTTAATAAAATTATAGTTGAAATTCTAAGCATCCACTTAATTCTTCTGATTAGATTACAATGGGGGTGGGAGGAAGGGAGAAAGAGAGAATGAATGGGAGATAAAAGAGACAACTATTCTAAGCTTTCTGAAGGGAGTGGGGAATGGTCGCTGTGATGACTGACAGAAAATCAATTTCCACACCTCCTCTTTCCTAGGGAAATGGAGAAGTGGATCTTTTATGCTCCCATTTCCCACAGGTAACCCAAGGGGAACTTTTAGGCTCACGAGTATTTCTGGTTGCTGAGAGTTCCCCAAAAAGGCAATCTGAATTACCTTCCATTGTGTTCAGCAAGGTAGAGGATCTTTAGGGTGCTGTTCAGATTAAGAAACAATTCCCTGGCATTGTGACATAGATACTATAAGAGAAAGTTAAAACAAGAATCCATTTCTACTTCTATTCTGAGAACTCATATTATCTTGTGAACAGTGGAGAATTATACTTCTATATGTCTGGTGTTTATTCAGTACGTAGTGAAACTGAGATTAAACTCGTGAATATATAATATAACATAATATAAATGTATATTAACATTCAACAGAAAGAGAAAGTAAAAAGCCTTACTTAGTTAAAAAAAAAAAGCATTCTCATTTAAGTTTTCCTTAGTTCCTTAGTTAAAAAAAAAAAAGCATTCTCATGTAAGTTTTGCGAGCCATAAATATTATTATTCCTACTATACAGATGAGAAAACTGAAGTTCAGTATTATTTGTTTTATTACCTTTTATTTTCTTAGCACTTTTCCTTATGCTATAACTTGTTCAAACAAGCAAACTTCCTCTGAGAGAATTATGATACAAATATATCTCAGCAAAATGTGTATTATTCTTCACCTATGAACTTGAAGTAACTAGGAAGTATTTCAAACCCCAAATCATAAAAAAATGAAGGGTATAACAATATGTTAATATTGTAGTAATTTGATACTTCCCAGTTTCCCATAAATTTCATTTTTATCATTGCTCTAATACCCTGATTCTTCCTAAAAAAAAGAAAGAAAAAAATAAGTAAAGGTTTATAGTACAAGTAACTATGTTTTTGGAAGCAAAAGGATTATACCTGATACCTAAATAATAATTTTATGTAGAATCCTATGCTGATCAACATACACAGACACTAAAATTTTAAATGGGCACAAATTCAGACAGCAATAGATACGTAACTTTTTACTTTTAAGATCCCATAATCATTATTTGATCTCTGTCTGGTGGTAACTCAGTTATAGCAACTGTTTCAATTAATACAGAAGTAAATCTAACTAATTCATTTGAATACATGCTCAACAAGATGAGAATCATCTGCTTTTGGTCCTTAAGCAATACAAAAATTATTAATGTGGAGGTAATTTATATTCTATCTTGAAATATACTTACTAATATAGGAGTAATTTATACATATCCTAAAAGGATAGCTCTAAAAGCTCTGAGGAAACCAAGAACAGTTTCTTTACTAAGATTCTGTTTGATAAATTATTCACTTGAGTAATATCAGTACAAGCCCCAGAGAGGATTGCAGAGTTCACATCCAGCATCTGGATTTAAATCCATATACACACACACACAATCATTTACAAACACGAAGCAGACCATGTCAAATACTTGGCCAAATGAAACAAAGTTAGGGAGGAAAGGCAAAAAAAAGAGAAAGTGTATTCATTTTAAAAGATGTTGACAATGTAAAGTTGACTAGTCTGGATTACAAGGATGGTGAAAAGTTCATGTACATTGTCGACTCTCTTCATCATTACTGAACAACTCCTTATTCAAAATAAGAGTACTAGAGTAGTTTGTGTGGTAGAATTATGTCTTCTGCAGACATTTTTGTTCCTTCCAAGACTTACTGCAAATATATTGGTTCCAGTAGTTCCAGTGTTCTACTTTACATTATACAGGAGCATGGCAGTGGCATGTTTTCACTACACACGCCTATTTTCTCTTCCAACAAATGCCTAAGTAGAGAAAGGTAGCATCTGGATAGCAACCTTCACACTTGTCTCCTGAGAATTGAAAAATTGATGCAGTAGTTGTAAGCATGCACACCTTTGACCTTTTGCAATAATGTATAAAGAAATATAAGCCAGAGAAATCAAAACTCCTCTACTCTATGAATCAATAATCCAGTGTGTTCTGCTCTCCAAGCTGAATATCAGTCAAGCAAAGACCTGCTTTAGCTGTGAAATTGGGTGTCATTTCCTTCCAGATCCTTGCCTTATTCTCTCTACAGGCAACCATATACCTACCCACATATCTCTACATGCACAAGTCTAAGATGCCATGCAGAAGCCTAAATTCTTCCTATGCCAACTCAATTTTTTTTTTTTTTACTTAATTATCCATCCAGGTAAAAGGAATCTCAAACAACTCACTTCATATAATTTTTAACCTATTTTCTCCTTCAGTTTTTTCTTTTCCCTCTAGATCATCTGATATAAACATTTTTTTCTTTAAAAAAGATAGTCCGACCTCAAAATCTCCCCAATTACAAACTGCCTGAAAAGGGAGACAAATAGAACTATCTAAAGTTTATTTAGCCATATATCTTCTCCAACTTGTTTCTGTTCTTCATCACAGAGCTGGTAAAGTTGGTGAGAATATGAGAGAGAATCAGCATGAATAGAACCCAAGCATAATTCTATTTCATTTCTATTCAACAAACCTTCCTTGAATACCTACTCTATGCAAGCACAGTGCTAAATCCCATGGTTCTTTTCTTCAGGATTTCAGAGGCTAATGTGAGAGAGTGAAATACATAAAAACGAGTCTCAAAACAAAATGTCACATACTTTATTTAAAGTGTGCACAAAATCTCTATGGATTTTTACAGTAAGGTTTGCCGATCTTTGAGGCTCTTCCTTTAGAGAAGTATGTTAGAAGCCAGAGGCATTGCACAGATTTATATACACTTACATTTTTAGTTTTTGGAGAAATTTGAAAGGTTTGAAAATGTAGTTTGGTATCAGTATGATTGATCTTCAAATAAAACTGATTTAAGGCTGAATTAAGTTGTAATCGACTAAAATTGGTTCATATTCTGCGCTTTAAAACTGAGTCATCAATCAACCCCTTTTCTTTTCTCTCATGAAGAACCATCATTTTCCATTCAGTAACTATGAAGATAGACTGGTTGCATGGACAGGTGTGATTTGTTTGTTTTTATATTATTCTAGAAGCCTACCCAATATGATTACTCTAACTACATTAACTTCTTTTGTGGCCTCCATTTCACAGGCTTGAGAATGAAAGTGGAGATAAGCTATTCCCATAAACATGGACTATCAATTATGTCAATTCACATGGGTGGTTATGCAGGGTATCGTGATGTATTCGGGAACCTAAAATACGCATTTGGTTTTCTGTTTCCAGTGGAGAAGAAAGAGAGGTCCAAAGAGAAAGCATGGGTAAAATAAATTAATTATGAAATCTATTATATATTATACATGTATTAAATATATGTATTTATAATCATGTATAAAATATATCAAATGTAATAAACTGCGTTATATATTTTACTGTAAATTTTTCAATATCTACCATCATTATTTTACAATTTTGAAATAATCTTGGAGTCAAATCTTTGACAGTATAACTTACATGTGATGCTAAACAACCTTCTACTGAATATTTCTCTTTTTTGGGGTGTTTCCAACTTTATAATTTAAAAAATGAAGCTATAAATCTGATATAAGGGAAAACGTTAATTTATATAACACTAAGGTCTTACCTAAAATGAAGTAAAATAAACATTGATGGGTCAGTATTTAGAAAGTAACATTTTCATTTTAGCTTTTGTTCAATTATGCATACATAAATTTGTTACCATCTTCCTGTTAATATTTGACCACAATGGCTACATAGCAATGTCTAAAGGTTACTTTTTACATAAAAGGATTTTAATTGATTTTTTTTAACCACAATAGGTTTTATGTGTCATAGCTGCCGTAAATTAATTACTCCTTGGAAGTAAGCAGCAGAAAGAAACTGACAAGTGTTTCATTGCATAAGATAGTTGTGCTTCACTGAACATGCTCAGCCATGAATTAGTAGAATAAGAGAAAAACTAAATAAAATTGGTAAGAGTTTCAGGAAGAAAATAGTGGAAAATGTAGGGAAGAAAATACTGTAAGATAATCGGCAATATGGTCAAGAGATAGAATTTGATTCCTCCTGGGTGGGGG
This sequence comes from Aethalodelphis obliquidens, assembly GCF_003676395.1. NCBI lineage: Eukaryota > Metazoa > Chordata > Mammalia > Artiodactyla > Delphinidae > Aethalodelphis > Aethalodelphis obliquidens. The sequence goes on from NW_020837946.1 coordinate 41,709,592, forward strand.
TAAGAAGTAAATCCCTCAAAGAAAAGAATATTCAAAACAGATTTTTTTTCATTGTGCAAGACCCCAAAAATAGAAAAGTAAGTCAAGAAGTTTAGAATGAATGGGATAGTTAGTTAGTAAACATTAAATACAAGGTAACATGGAGACAAAAAATAATAACCCAGATGTATGCCCCAAATTGAAAGCGTTGAAGGTATTTATTATGCCTCACTGGGCTATAGACTATTTCTTCAAGCACTCACAAGACTAATGCTTCTTGTTTTTGTTCCCTGAACTTCCTCACTAACTTTGTTCAGGTATTCTCCAAGTGCTTTTCTGTCCTCTTTGGTCCAATGATACCTGAGGGATATTCTTTTTGTAGTGGATCTTGGAAGCAAGAGAGGACAATCCTAATCATGCAAACCATGTTTAGAGCCTCCACATCCTATGTCTTGTTATATTTCATAACCTCAGCAAGTCACATAGCAAACCCAACATCAGTGGTCCAGGAAGTGTACTTTATCCCAAGGTGGAGAGAGAGAGGATGATAATTTGTTGAACAATAATAGAATTTATCACATTAGGAATTATTGACCAGTTTTACAGATAGCCAAGATTTGAAGATTTTTAAGCAGTAGTTAATGTTTCACAATTAGCAAATAACAAAGCTAGAATTCCAACATATTGCTATCTGTTTCCTGCGCTTAGAGTCTTAATTATTGTGTCATTTTGCCACTTTGATCCACTTTTGTGTATATGGACACACCACCACAAGAAACACACACACACAACACATATAAACCGATACTCTCCAAATTTTTACTAAATAGTGCTTTCTCATTGTTCCAGTCAATGATATTCAATGTTCCTTGCATAATCTCTGAACTACTGCTTGTCCTGTAAGAAATTTAAACTATAACCAATACAAATTTACTACTATGTGTTTTACTAGAGAATTCAAAATATTGTTAGCCTGAAAATTGTTAGACTGAAATTACCAGTAGAGTCCTCAATGTACTCATTTTTCCAGGAATCTCTGTCTTTTTGGACTTTGTATCCTGAGACTACATATATGCAAAATTTAAACATTTATTGAAAAGGCTATTATTATATATGATAAAAATTGAGAAAATTATTAAAAATAGTTCATTCATTGTATAAAAAGAGGAGTTAAAAAGTATTATATACTGATATTATTTAGTTAATGTAAAAACTGAAATATAAAACAAAAGATTTTAAATATAGACATAAACTCACATATTTTATGTTGATTTCAATAGTGTAGGGATAGTTCAACAGTTACTGAAATAGGACTGAACAAGATATCGAGGATTTAGTCTCTATTCTGTTACTAACAAGCTCAAGTAACTGCTTTCTTTGAGCTGTAGAGTTCTAATCAATATATTGAGGAGGCTAGTTTCGATTATCTATGCATCCTCTTTTATAGTGCTAAATATTTTTGCACACAAAAAAATATATTATCAAAAAGCTGGAGGTGGAGGGGTAAATTATTAAACTAACAGTAGTAGCAACTAGAATTGAGTGAGATGCACTTATACAAAGCAGTCAGATATGCATATCTATCTAGACCAATGCCTACAGTTGTGACATTTGAGTATACATACCAATGTAAGTAAAAGGGAAAATATAGAATTAGCCTCATAATTGTTATCTCTTAAGGGCATGCTTTTATATTTAATAATAACTGTTTAGGGATATGAGAGGATGCTAAATATCTAGAATATCCCAATATAAAAAATGAAAAGAATCAAAAGCATGTTTGCATTACATGAATGCTGTACTGTCACAAGCTTAATTAAATGATTTGCAAAGAATCTTTGTACCATTTAGTGTTCTTAGTTTCAAAAATCCCTTTAGAGTTTTTCTCTGACTCTGGATTTTTTTTCTTTTTAAATAGAGTCTCTTGTAAGCATAAGTATTTCTTGAATTTCAAATGAAATCTTGACCCATATAAAGAAATTTAAATCACTTCTTGACTAAGTATACCTTATTCTACTTGGATATTTAAGACAGATCAACAAATACGATTTTAGTTGTTAGTCAATACTTACATAATATGCATGTTATTATGCAAAGAAGGAATGGTGACAAGAAGTAATCCTGATGATGGAAAAATAATTTGTGATTTAGATTTTAATGAGCTCCATTTTTGCTGGGAAAAAACCCTTATCACTTTGCTAAAACTTAATGTATACCCAAAGTTTTAAGGTAGTTTCTTAATCTGTCTCCCTTTACATTTTTATGCGTGTAAAATAAGACGTGACTTTGTCCATGATAGCTCTTTTTCCCACCTAATATGGAGGAAACTCCTTTTGTTCACACAACATTTTTAGTGTGATTCAATAAATAGTCGTGGAATTTAAATAGCTACTGAGTAATACTGCTTGTACAGTTTGCTTAAATGAAAATGACATAGTTTTTTTTTAACATCTTTATTGGAGTATAATTGCTTTACAATGGTGTGTTAGTTTCTACTTTATAACAAAGTGAATCAGTTATACATATACATATGTTCCCATATCTCTTCCCTCTTGTGTCTCCCTCCCTCCCACCCTCCCTATACCACCCCTCTAGGTGGTCACAAAGCACCGAGCTGATCTCCCTGTGCTATGTGGCTGCTTCCCACTAGCTATCTATTTTACGTTTGGTAGTGTGTATATGTCCATGCCACTCTCTCACTTTGAAAATGACATAGTATTAAAGGATATTCCTTTTCTGTTTACCTCTGTTCATCAGAAGCCAGTAGCCTAAATGGGAATCACCCTAAAGCCATAAGAAACCCATAAAAAAGTGCACTGCTGCCATATATATATATATATATATATATATATATATGTATGTATTCATCCTTTTTTTGCTGCTTTGGCCAGTAACTTACTCAAGTTCTTAAATTTTTCATTTTAAAGTCTATCTCATCCACAAGTGCACATTTCTATCCCTTCCCATGTGCATAACTTTTAAGTCAAATTCAGTTGTCAGTGCTTGTAGATCAATACTATAACTTTTATTTGAAGGTAAAGAGTTCTAAGAGTCTGGTTTTCTATTACCCGCTGTAATACATTGTTCTAAGAGGAACTTTCAGAGAGTTTCCCCCCACTTCACTAGATGACATCCAATGATAATGGCCTTACCATGATGGGAAATTAATTGAGAAAGCATTTCTGTCCTGCCATATACTTATCATCCATCCTGTTGCTGCTATTAGCAGGAATCCATAACCCCATGGGTGTTTCAAGTGAATCTCTTAACAGAGCTAACAGTCTGGAGGTCATACTGTTAGCTACTGCCATCAGCCGAGTATCAAATCATTGTCAAAAAGAAATTACTGGTGTATTCATTTTTTTTAGCTTCAAGCCTTGTGCTGTGGTACCTGAGATGATTTGTAGAGAGTCACTGGGGGGAAAAAAAGAGCACTGGTGGTCACTGAAGGCTTCTTTCACATCAGCACTTAGTCGAATCATTACAAATTAACTTGGATGTGTGAGGTACTGCCTGGTACTCACTTTCAAGACATGGTTAGGAACTCCTGGATTCTAATCCCTATTGGGCATAATTTTTTCTTAACTTAATGACACCACAGAAAGGATCAGTTCCACTTGTGATATTAAACACGTATGTTAAGAATCAATAGAGAGTTCCCCCATCATATTGAAAACATATAACTGCATTGTTATACAAACAATAATAAATGAAGGTTATCATATAAATGGCTGCTGTTCTGTTTTTATCTAACTCTGCACCTAATGTAATTGTTTCCATACGTGCATTTTAGAGATCCTAAATATAGTTTAGACACACACACACAAACACACACACACACAAGACACGAATAAAATTCAAAGGGGAAAGATAATTCTATGAAATCTATTGTTCTATTCTGATCTTTTTTCCCCCTGTGATATAGAACAAGCAAACAATCTCTAATATCATTTTTCTATACCTACTTTCGCAACGAAGCACTGCAAACTATAGAGATTTTTTGATACGCTTGTATAAAATACAACGTGGTGAAATATTCCCGTGTTTAGAGTTTGTGTGAATTGCCTGTAGACTATAGTTGCTGTTTTCCTAATAATATTTTTTTAAAGACACAGTTTGGGAAGGACTCCTGTCTATCTTGTCTCCACTGGTATTTAAGTAAATGGAAACAATTACTGGAATATGACATACGATAATGGCATATAAGAGGATTTTATGTACATCCTAAATCAATTGTACTTGGAAAAATGAAGCACTAATCTGACAAACACAGGCATACTGGTGTATAATTACACTTTCTAAAATCTTTCACACGTATTTTAATGGCTTTAACAAGTTTATCATAAAATGGCATACCAAGACTGGAGCTTCTTTCTTTCAGGTAGACCTTCTGAATCAATGGGAATGCTGAACTCTTCAAAAAGTGACATATAGGCTAACATTTTTCTTTTGAAGGCAAGGATGGGAAATAAAAGTGACAAAGAGGTATTTATTCCAGCTAAGAACTGAAGGCAATAATATCTATAATTGAACAAAGATTCTCTAGAATTTGAAAATAAATGTAAACACCTATATTTATGCACACTAGAAATGTTTTCTGGAAAAGAGTCATTGTTCTCTACAACATAGATAATTATCTCAATAATTCATGGATCTTTCAATCATAAACTTGTCAAAAGTCTTTTGAATACATTCATATTTCTGTCAGCATGTATTTCATGTCTATTAATATCTATGTTTTCTGTCAAACATAAAGTATATGATCATAAAAGGGAATTTGAAAGATTGAATACAGATACTCAAAATGTGTTGCATGTTGAAATAAAAGCAAAGTTAAATATGTGTCTAGACTTTTTAATAGTAGTATGTATGCTTTAAGTTTCAATTAAAATATTTCCTATGTGATAAAATGGTTTCTTATTTATAATGCCAGATTATCATTATAAAAATATTTAACAACCAAGGATAAATGAAAGAAAAAGTCTAAAGAAAATACCTTTATAAAAATGTTTAAGTGAATAAAATGTACACAATTATTTTCTGATTTATTCATTTTGAAATTACTGAGAACTAAAATTGTGTCTAAGTTATTAAGCATTTACAATTATTGATAAGAAGAAAATTTTTCTATGCATTTAATCATAATGATTCTAGAACTCAGTGTGTAAAAACTGGAAAAGTTGTCCAGGAAACAATACAATGATGAAAAACGTTATTAAGTGAAAGAGCATCATGCTATTTTATTGCTGGACAATTATATTCAGCTTAAATGCAAGAAGTATGAATAATTCCCAATAGATTCTAAATAATTTATAAGGAGGGATGCTCCAGAGTTATAAAAATTAGAAACATATTTGAACTGAAGCTGTATTCATTTTTGTTTTACTTTTATAAAAACATTAAGTTTTGGTGATTGAAGTGTTTATACTCACCAAACATAATCATGAAAATTTGGGTTTAGGAAACTAATAAATTCCAACTCATTTACTAATTTTAACTGGAAATATGTGGTTTGGTCTCATCTTCATTTTTGTTATAATTATACTCTGAAATGTTACCTCTTATGCATTACTCAAAAACCTTGGAAAAGATTGACTCCAAAATCATATGACTGTAGTTTGTTTTGTGCTTTGATAACCCCATAGTCATGCAGATTTTTACCTAGCCATAAGCAATAATATTTTTTGTAAGTCTTCTCTAAGAGAACTATGAATTCTTACCCTTGAATTAAGAATTTGTATTTTGCTCTGACATTTAGTGGAAGTTAAACAAAAATTTTAAAAACATTATCTCATAATTTATCTCTTTGAGGTTAATGAATTAATGTTCTTGAACTAGATTAAAATTATACATGTGATTAAGGACAGAATATTACTTCAGTATTTATCATGCATGCTTTGCATTACTCTAATTAATAGTAAAATAGCTAACTACACATATTTGCACTTATTTCCTCTTCAACTACAACAAAAGTCAGTAAATAGGAAAAATACAAATTCCACTCCAAGCAAGAGATCTCTTATGAGCCAAATTTGCTCAGGATTTAGTGTTAACATCATGTTTCCTGCCATGATTTCTTTATATAGAAGCTGAACTTTTGCTTTGAATTACACATTATAAAATGCTCTGTTTAAAGAAAAATTTGCATCATATTTATTAGATTTTTCATTTGTTCCTTTCTAACTGTGTTTTGCTCTGTCAACTGTTTGTTAGATTTCCCTCGAGAGAAAATTGAGCTTCATACCCACGCTCATGGATCACAGTGTAAATACAACTTGCCACACTTCACTTGGCAGGTAGGAATATCCGTGAATAACACTGAAATATAATTGGCTTCAGGTCCTGGTGTTGTCCCCTGAAATTACTTCATTCTTATATCGCCTGACCTAAGCAGCAAGGACATTATTTTAAATTCAGATAGCCTCAAATTGCTGTATTACAGCTTTGTTTTTTTTTTAAATAAACATCAAGTGTTACTAGGGTGACAAAAATTGCTTGTTTTTCAAAATATTCTATATGTTTTGGTGAGGTGTATATGTGAAGGTGGTTACTAGAATTATGAAACGCTGACAGTAGTAAGTATATTTGGCCAATGAATAATATCCACTGGGTTTTATGCTCATATCTTGTTTATATCCAAATCACATGAAACTACTGCATTCATTATTAAAAGGCAAACTTGAAGCATCACTTATTGCTTATATTGTTAATATACTAAACATGTGTTTGAATATGGTCCTTGGCCAAATTTCATAGCCAGTGGTTTAAGAACACAGAAGACACACTCTCATCCTGATTAGCTAGTTCCCCATGAGAGTAGGGGTGGGGGGGTGGGTGGAAGCAGCCTTGGTAATTTTTCAGCTCATTAGGTGCATATTCATCTTAATGGGGCATCAAAGTTTAAAACTATAATGCATTCCCCTCATTTAATCCACCAGAGAATATGCATAGTAACCACATGAAAGCAGAAAGGATTTCAACACTTTGAAACTGCAACAAGCAGGTGTCATCTTTCCCTCTAGGCGGAATGGAAACCGAAACTTGATTAGTCTAATTCTGCCTCAGTAACCCCCTTTGCTGCTCCCTCGCCATCCGGAGTGGATGTAGAGCAGTGCATCACCTCAAATAAAACACAAATTCAATTGCCTTCAGCTACATTTTCAGAGATATGGGTGGGAGGGAAAGAAACATGACCTAAGTCATGTTCTCTTCAATAAAAGTATTTTTATTCATTTTCTCCACATATTCATTAGCACCCCTTTTTACATAAAACCCTCTGCTGAATGCTGCAGAGTAAAGGGTGTCAAAATTCTGAAAAGTGTTAAAAGAGGACATAATAGGGCTTCCCTGGTGGCGCAGTGGTTGAGAGTCCGCCTGCCGATGCAGCGGACGCGGGCTCGTGCCCCGGTCCGGGAAGATGCCGCGGAGCGGCTGGGACCGTGAGCCATGGCCGCTGAGCCTGCGCGTCCGGAGCCTGTGCTCCTCAACGGGAGAGGCCACAACAGTGAGAGGCCTGCGTACCGCAAAAAAAAAAAAAAAAAAAAAAAAAGAGGATATAATAATTCTTTTGCAATCTATCCAAACATATTCTTAAAGACTTTAAACAAATATTAGACTTTCCAACTTCTTCTTCAGAATGTAACTCAAGTGGACATCTGGTATATTTGTCATTTAAAAATTATCTCTTAAATACTTGCTTTTATGCTTAGATTAAAATAATCTCATATTAATTTTGTTACAGGGGGTGTATATCTTATTATTCATCCTCTCCAGATAAACATATGAATAGTAACTTGCAATTAATGTCTGATTCAATTGAATGATTGCAGTTCTTACCTTGGGAAGTAACAAGGGAACAGCCCTACTTTAATTTCCGGAAAAGAGAAAAATGGAGGAAAGGAGCAGAACTTATTTTCATATGATATATTCCCTTCGTAAAATTTTTTAACATTTCCCTAACTGTATTTCCTTTAGTTACTTATTTTAAATTAATCCAAAGTCAGAAATAGAATAATTCAGTGACACAAATATGTTTTTAAATTACATAAAGTATATATTTGAAGTAGTAATAAATTATCTGACATAAAGAATATTTCAGGAAAGTCAGTTCAAGTAGAAACTGCATATTTTCCCATGAAGTTGAAAATTTATAAATGGGAGAGTTATCCCTGAGGGCTTCAGAGGTAGAACTCTTTTGTGAAAACTTCAAAACTCAAAGGCATATGATAACGTAAAATGGTTCATTAATAAGAACTGGCCAAATCTATTAAAAAAAAATTGGAAGTAAAACATTTTGTTTCCATGTCATCTGTGTTTGTTACTAGACTGTCACTAAGTGACTTGAGGATGAGGTCAGTGCAGCTTTTCCTATTGTATCCTCATTCCTGGCACATAGTAGGTGTCAGTTAGTAAGTATTAAAAAACAAAACCAGGAAAAGTTCAAATGGTATTAATGCTCTACTAAATATCTGCATGCATATACTCTCAAATTAAACATGGATTGGTCATGTTAACTGATCAGATTTTTATAATAAGCTTCTAATGGCTTAAATAGTTTAGGTGGTCAAATTTAAGCTGAGTAGCTGTACATTTCCCTGAAATGAACTGATGCTAAGGAAACACAGCCTGAATAGTGCACCTTGAAACCACTTTGTCTGGAGGGGACATTAGTCCTTTTTTTTTTTAAATTTATTTATTTATTTTTGGCTGCATTGGGTTTTTGTTGCTGTGCACGGGCTTTCTCTAGTTGCAGCAAGTGGGGGCTTGTCTTTGTTGTGGTACGTGGGCTTCTCACTGGGGTGGCTTTTCTTGTTGTGGAGCACAGGCTCTAGTCACACAGGCTTCAGTAGTTGCAGCACGCAGGCTCAGTAGTTGTGGCTCGTGGGCTTAGTTGCTCCACGGCATATGAGATCTTCCCGGACCAGGGCTCGAACCCGTGTCTCCTTCATTGGCAGACAGATTCTCAACCACTGTGCCACCAGGGAAGCCCCTGGAGGGGACGTTAGTCTTAAGATCAAACATTCTTCATAGGTCATGTGTACGTTAATAATGTTTACTGTATACATTTCATTTGATAAAGCTAATTACATCACATTATTTGTGTATATCCAAATTTTAAAAATGTCTTAAAATTAAAATGGCAGTGTGATACAGCCAGCATATAGTATTGGTCCACACAGATAGAGTCTGATGCCTTATTCCTTGTTTTCCTTCTTTCTTTTATCTTCCCACTGAATCAAAGCCTCAAGTTACTTAGATTTCCATCTGATAGTCTGATTAAATTAATTGAAACTCAGATTTGAATTAATGATAGATCAGTAATCTTACTAATTATCCCAAAACTATAAAAGATCTCCAGTTGATAGAGTAAGAAATGATGACTTTCCCCGGCATAACTCCAGGCTTTCTTCTGAATCCATAAAATGGCAGGCACTTCCTTCTCCTTCCTTCCATATATATCAAGTAAACCTGAACACAAAATACATGGAAGCAGACTTTATCACACACCCAAACTCTTCCTCACTTTTTCAAGTGATTATATAACTAAAGGAATTTAGTAAAAATAGAGTCATCTTTGAAAAAAAGAGAATCATATGCAGAGTGATAGATTAACTGCTAAATTGTGAGAAGAATGAAGGCTGTTTCAGCATATGTATAATATGGTCATATCTTAGTGTTTCTAACAAGTTAGATAGAAAACAGAATAATAGTGAGATAAACTGGTAAATGTTAATCACACAATAACCCTATTCCTGTTTGAAAACACACTTTTTTATAACCATCATATTAAGAGCAAAGTAAGTCACTGCCAAAGTCTGTTTTTTCTTTTTGGTACTTTTAAAATTTTTACTCTTTATATTTCTGGTATAAATTAAAGGTTTATTAATTCAGTAAGTCTCTTGAATTCTTGCCAAGAATAGTCTTGAGTGCTTTTTAAATTGATAAAATATTGTTAGGTTACTGCTTTTATGATTCACAGATGTGAAATCTAAAGTTCTAAGATTATTCACTGTCTCGACCATTCTTTCACCTAGGAGCCTCATCACCATCTCAGACCCAATATATTTAAGACTTTTTATTTTCCCAAGGCCGAATTCTTTCCTGCAAAACTCCAACTTGATATTTATGTACATAAATTTTAATCCTACTTCTGCCATTCCCTAGCTAGGAGGCTTGGGCAACTTACTCTGTTTTCTCATCTTTAAAAGAGAGATAATGATAAAGCTGTTTGATAATTAAATGAGTCAATATATAGAACAATGATAGGCACCTTTAAAGACTCTATATAAGGGTTATTATTATCCAAACTGGGAAACTCATATTCATCTTTTTTATTTACTTTTTCTTTATCTGAAGAATTTAGCTAATAACTCAGTGTAAGAGAATAAAAATCTTATAATTCCTTACTACATCTTGGGTTCATCTCCTGTCCTCCCTCTGATACAAGCTCTATTCACTTTAGGCCTTAAATATTAGGCCAAAGTATCACCACACTATACCAATTTATGTTGCATAACACTGCCTGGCCAGTGGTATTAATGACATCTTGCATCATGCCATTATCACTTTGATAACTGAGAATGTCTCTTTGTTTTCTACAGAACCAGTTGTCCACTTTGCTGGCTTTCAGATACACTCTAATTTGATCCTATGATACCTACCAATCCTGAGTTCTCACTACTCCTACTTTTTGAGGGCAACTAACAGGAACCCCTACTCAAGCTAGCTTAAAATACTACATGTATAAGCTCACAGAGGCTTATAAGTAGGGCTGGGCTCAGAGGCAGTAGATTCAGGAGCTCACAATGTGACAAATGACTTAAGTTCTTTCTCTCATTCACACTACTGTCCTCAATCTAAGGCTAGTTGATTCCAAGAGAGTAGAATATCCTCGTGCTCTGTGTTCCTCTCTTTACCCAAAGTGACCAAGAGACATGCCTTTCCTTTCACTAACCAGGCAAGAGGATTGAGATTAAGTGACTTGTTTATATTATCAGCAGGAACTGAATGAATACTGGGGACTCAACCACAGACTATATTAGAAGTGCTAAAATTAGCTGAAACTTACTAAATTCGTGTTGATTGATGAATGATTAAAAATCTGTTTATATTGCAAATTTATAAAGTGGAAAAAAATCAGTAAGAGTCATTGAGTTCCTGGGATTGTTAAAACATGATTTGGGTGCTTTCATAACTTATATGAGATAGTAGAATATGATTATTCTGGGAGATAGAGAGATGTAGGATTGAGACCTGGCTTTACCATTCACTACTAGTTATCCTCACTTTTCCTCAGATTCCTGTTATAAAATTGGAGCGAATACAAAAATATTTAATAAGATGGTTTGTTTTTTGTTTTTTTGCGATACGCGGGCCTCTCACTGTTGTGGCCTCTCCCGTTGCGGAGCACAGGCTCCGGACGCGCAGGCTCAGCGGCCATGGCTCACGGGCCTAGCCGCTCCGCGGCATGTGGGATCTTCCCGGACCGGGGCACGAACCAGCGTCCCCTGTATCGACAGGCGGACTCTCAACCACTGTGCCACCAGGGAAGCCCCAATAAGATGGTTTTTATATGAATTAAGAAATGAAGTCTTTAGTCCAGTGTGTGATACATGTAAGCTCATGATAATTCTTAAAAATAAATAAATTATAGCCAATTAAGACAAATGCAGAAATGTATTCTCAATTAAATGGAAACCTAAATGATAAAAATATTATTTAATTGATTCAAGATTATAAAAGAAATCGATGAACAAGGGGTTTCGTGGTTTAAAAGAAAATGAGAAACCTACTACAGGTGTAAAAGAGTTATTTGTAATGAATTATTTGTAATTACAAATAATGGAATTATTTGTAACTTTGCAACTGTTTGTTTAAAATTGTTGATTCTAAAACTAATGGAAATTTGTGTCGGCTCAGGAATGTGTTTACTTTGCAAATGATTAAGCAAGGAGGTTTTCCCACAGGTAGTTCAGAAGAAGACAGCAGATGAGCACTGTTTAAATTATTCATATATTCTATCTTATGGGTCTAAATCCATGTGGTTCTAGTATATCCACTTAGCCTGCTCTTAGTCACGGGTCTACAATTTAGACTTAGTCAACCTGAAGCATTGAACAAAAAGAATGACCCCATTCTTCATGGTTTCCCAGCAATCCACATCTAGGATACATTACTTGAAGCTGCAATTTTGTTCATCCTTAAAACATTTCTTCTGCCCTCTCTGCTTGAACTTATCTTCTTCAATTCCAATTCAAAAGCTCCTTGGGAATCCTGCTGCCATCCAGTCTTTACAAATCTCCAGCCCAGCAGTGTTTCATTAATCACCATCTCAGTGCTGGCAAAGACATTGTGGATGCGAATCTTGTCCTCTATTTATATGCATTTGTTAGAGCTTATAGGGGATGCTGCTCAAACAGATTGATTCAAAGGCTGGGAATAGTTTACCCTAAAAGGCGTTGAAGAGGTCTGACATTACCACCACTTAATAGACTGTTACTTTTGTATCCAGCTTGATGCCTCTTTAAACTCACTCCTCCCAAAAGGAAAAATGGACCTCCATTTCCAACTCTGTGTGTGGATACAGAAGTTTCGATGGTGTGTGTGACTTCTTTAGAGCAAGCTAGTTCATAACATTTACATCTGGGTTTGCTGTCCATATAGAATTTTGTTGTAACTTGGGAAAGTAAATCTTAGGAATTTTATCTTCTTAGACAAATATAGTAAGAGGACAGAAATTAATATTTACCTTGTCTTTTAATTCTGTCTTTGGGAGGTTAGTTGATCTTTTTATGCCATGGAGTTTCCTCAATTTGGCAAATAAAAAAAATATACAGTTTTGAATAAAAACTTAAATTTGGAGGTGTTATTATTGCTCATCCTAAATTCTTCCTTTTGCAGATGGAAAAACAGAAACCCAGAACTGCTTGCTCATCATTACTCTTTAATATTATTATTACAGCCATGACTATTATGGAGTATACATTGTTCCAGCAGTCACAGTAAGGAAAAGTCTTTGTATCAAAGTGTTCTGAAATAACATGATTGTGAAGACAGAGAAGAATATAGCTAATCTATCTTCCACAGTGGGTGACAATAACAAAGGGTATGTAAGAACATTTTCTTCCTTTTGGGAGTTGATAAAAGACAAGAATGATAAAATTGCCAATAACACTTGGGAACATGAAAAATGCAAAATTAAAATTAAAATAGTATATGAAGTATTAGGAAAGGCAGTCTTATGTGCATAGTCTTTCCACCCCCAGTCAGCCACATGAGAATGGGCCTTGGGTCTGGAACACATCCTTACCGAGAGAAAAGAGCCCATACAACCTGTGTCAGTCTCGTCACCTTGGGTGGGAATATCTTTCCTAACTAGGGCTCAATCAGCACTTTTTTTTGTCTCTGTTTAAAGTGTATCATAGGGTACCTGGCCAAACCTACTTTCATATCTGTACTCTGCAAGGAAGGGATAGCGTCCAGGCACAGGAGGGGGTGGGCGGTGCATGGATTAATTGCCCTGGGGGCCGACGGACACCCACTACTAAAGTCGATCTTGCTCTGTCTCTTCTCTGTATAAGTAAAACATTATTTCATTCAGTGCTTGATCGCGCCATGGTTTTCTTGGTGACTCTCAATACCAGGAGGCAATGGGCAAAAGCATTTAGAGTCCTCCCCTGGGATTGGTAATGGATGCACGGTATTCCACCTGATATAAAGTATGATTTTGATTAGGTAAACACATTTGACATAGAAAGAAAAAAGTATTTAAAACCAAAATTAATATAGCTAGTTTTGCTTTTTGGGAGTAGGGAGGTGGTGGCCTAACATAGTTTACATCAGTAAGGAAGCAAATCTTGTTATATCTTCCTCTTCTTACAGAGGGGAAAGGGAAAGGATGAAACTAGGAAGAGATGGTGTATCATTTACCAGATACATTGAGATATTTGGAAATACAAATGGACATAGAAATCTACATTCTTCTGTATAATAATGTATAGGAACTTTCTGGGAACTGTCAGGGAGAACAATGAGGAGAGCGGGATGCGGGGGCTGAGAAATAGTTTGGGAAGCCAAAGCCTTAACCTAATTTTAAGTTGTTTGTGTTTCTGCTACGTGATCATCTGCTAAGTCCCTGAACATCAGTAAAGTGTGGTCATATTCCTTCCAATGTGTTGTATATTCCAATACATCTGTGGTTATTGGTGAAATCAAGGGAGAGTGAGTAACCATAACATCTGAGTGGCACAGCAGAAAGAAGTGAATAGCCTCCAAAGGTGAGATGCCAGGGAATTTGCAGATTAGCCCAAGCATAGCCCTGCAAAAAAAATGGAATGCAAAAAAAAAAAACCTAACTTTTTGAGGCTGTTGACTAGTTTTAACACTTTTTTTTTCAGTTTTTATCTTCCTTTTTGTTTTTTTTTCCTGTTTCAGTTCATGCATTGAAATGTACTTGGACAGATCCTGTGACTTGGTCCTGTGCTTCCTGTCCTTTTTCTACATTTTTTCCTAAACCCTATTTTCTATTTATTGCTGTTGTTGTTGCTGAAATATTTAAAGCAAATATCTAACTGTATCATTTCACCCATAAATATGTCCATATACATCTTTCAAAAGTAAGAACATTTTCTTTACAAAACCATTTGGATACCATTACCACATGGTTGCCATTACCACACCCACAAAATCAACATTATTTTATTAATACCATTTAAAATTAAGTCTAATTAAAATTTTTCTCTCTCAAAAAATGGCATTTGGAATCAGGATGCAAACAAAGATTACTCGCATTTGATTGTGGTGTCTCCTAAACCTCTTTTAATCTAGAATAATCTTACCCATCCTTTTTCTGTCATTTTTCTTCATATCTTTGAATTGTTGATGAAACCTCGTTACTTGTCCCATAGAATGGCCTATTTTCTGAATATATATGATTGCTTCTTCTTGGTGTCATTTAACTTGTTTCTTTAGCCCTGTATTGACTGTAATTGGAAGTTAGCCTAAGGTTTCATTCATTAGATTCAAGTTCAACTTCTTGGCAAGACTACTTTATAAAAAATAATATATAATTCTACGTGGATACTTTATATCTTATCACATCAGGAGGCACCTAATGTCTGGTGCTGTTAGTATTCAATGCATTCAGGAGACAGAATCAAGAAAAGCTTTATAAAAGGCACAAGCCTATCTCTTTGACCTTTTGCCCTTCACCAGTTTTTTTTTTCTCTCTTGAGAACACTGACATGATGTCTGCAGATTCAGCTTCCATCTTGTGATCATGAGGACAAAAGCCACAGACAAAGTAAGAAGATAAAAAGTGCATGGACACGTTATAGTGAAGACATATGCAATCCAGGGCCATTCTAACCCTTGATTTATTGTTGTATGAAAGAAATAGAATCCCTTATTTAATAAGCCGTTATTATTTGAAATTTCTGTCATTTGCAGCTAAATGCAATACTGATTCACCCTTTTATTACTTTCCCCCTCAGCAACTCTAGTTCTGTAAGCACCAGGAAAGCCATCCTGGTTGTATGAAGCCAGCATCTATTCTGATCAGTATGTGACCTTACCATACTGGTCTCTTCAGTAAGATTTCAAACCTATGTCCCATGCCTTAAATCTCTTAACTTTAAAAATGTGAATATTAACAATACCTACTTCATAGTTTTATTGTGAGAACTGCATTAAATAATTCAAGTAAAATAATGCAGTTAAACCATGGCATCTGGTATACATAAGTAATCAGAGACTAATAGCTATTGCTCTCTTCCCATTAACCCTCAAGATCATTGAAACTAGCATCAGGGTGAGGTAGTAACTGATATTTATTATTATCACCCAGGAATCTCACAGTCATTTTCCTTGTCACTTATTACTTAATAAGTGAAGCTACTACTACCTGAAATTTTATGTAGGAATCATTTGTTCATGAAAAGAAAAACCACTGTAATGCAGAACTGGAGACTGAAATTATGTGCTAGTATCAAAATAGAAGTAAAAAAAAGGGGGAACAAGGGAACCTATTATAGATAGCTCAGTAAATATGTGTCAGCAAAGCTAAGTCCATGTTTGTTCACTATAAATTTGTATATTAAAAGCAAGGCCATACTAAATATGTGGGATAGCTGTGGCAGAGGCAGAGCTGCTAGCTGAGAATTATGAATTTATTAACATGGTGGAAGAAATTTAAGATAAAATAATTTTCTGAGCGACATCTCAAGTCTACTAAAAGCTGATAAATCAATAAACCAAATTTGATTTACCCAAAAGAAAACTCTAGTTTGGCCAGGAAAGAGCAAGTATAGGTCAAATCTACATTGGAAACAGAAACCATTTAGGCGACAGTAAGACATCCTGCTGATTCAGGGGACCACAATTAAAGGGCTCTGAAAGGGAAGTGTTCAGACCTCAGAGGCTTTTGAAACACTTATGAATGAACTCAAAGGGTGTAATCACTTGGCAAATTAGATTGTCCTATAAATTGTAGAGCATAAAAAAGTATAATAGAGATCTGACTTTCCCCTATGATGGAGTAAAGAGGTTGACAACTCCACTGGCTAAAAATAACTATCAAGTGGGACAAAATGTCCAAAGCCAACAATTTCATCAGCACTCTGGAATTTGACCAAAGGTATACAACAAACTGAGAAGTGTTTATTCATGAAAAACACATTTATTAATGAACGTTGAGAAAGAACAGTGTAGGTATGTGATTCTTTCCTAGGCTGCTTCTCTTTCTCCCTACCTGCAGCTGAGTTCTGTCATCACGGCCCTTAACCGAAAGCATGGGCATGGCAAGCTGTAAAACTGGCAGCTTTGTTGCTGCTGGAAGAGACTCACTTGATTTGTGTTGTCAAGGTGTTGATTCAGTAGTAAGCAAACAGGGAGTGCCAGCAGACTAACAGGGGATTTAACAGAGAGAGTTCCAGGAAATGAGGCAGCCATAGAGAGTGTAATAAATCTGCCATATATCCAGGATCTACCAGAGGCTATGCACATGTGCAGAGGTGATCAGAGCGGGCACAGGCCACCCATACATATCCAGTCCACAGGACTGGGCGGGGGCAGCAAATGAACACAGAATAGTCAAGGGAGAGCCTAGCAGAATATAAGAAGTGATGCAGATTTGAAAATGACCTGAAATTTGAATGCACCCTCAGCCCTTGCACAGATTCATCAGCCGAGAGTTGAAGCTTTACAGGCTTGAAATTTTTGAGCACTAACTCTAGCCAGTCTTTGGGTGATCTCTAACCTATGCCAACCCAGGAACCCTTGTTTAAAAATAAAACCAACCAAACATTTGATCAGAGATCAATGGTCATAACGTTACTAGGGAGACAAACTTCACAGATTTAGTCTAGGCAAGTTTATAAACAAACAAACAAATAGCAACAACTCAGGTTAGAGGGAGGTAAGAGCCAAATCTAGAGTTGTTAATACATTATCAAAAAATATCCAGTATTCAACTGAAAATCAAGAGACATTCAAAGAAACAAGAAAGTGTGGCTCAAACACAGAAAAAAAATGGCATTCATAGAAATTTTTTCTGAGTGTCCCAAGATGTTAGATTAAGTAAAGACTTTAAAGCAACTATAATAAATAAGTTGAAATAATAATAGAAACTATGCTAAAAAATATAGCAACAATGATATAGTGAATAAATAATCTCAAAAAAGAGATGAAAATTATTTTTAAAAAGGGTAAATGAAAATTCTGGAGTTGGAAAGTACAATAAATGAAATGTATAGTTCACTTGAGGAGCTCAACAAAAGATTTTAGAAGACAGAAGAAAATCAGTGAACTTGAAAATAGAGCAATAGAAATTATCCAATCTGAAGAACAGAGAGAGAAAAATAAATTGAAGAAAAATGGAAACCTCATAAACCTGGGAAACAATATCAATTGTACCAATGGATAAATAATAATGAGTTCCAACAGGAAAGGAGAGAGTAAAAGATGTAAGAAAAAGTATTTGAAGAAATAAAAGCTGAAAACTACCTAACAATAAATGTCAAAAATTCAACAAATTCCAAGTTGAGTAAAGACAAACAGATTCACACCTAGACATATAGTCAAACTGTTGAGAAAAAAAAAATCAAAAGAAAAATTTGAAAACAGCAAGAGAAAAATAACATGTTTAGGAGAACAACAATTAGAATAAAGGCTGACTTCCCTCAGAAACTATAGCGGGCAGAGGCAGTGGAATGGTAATTGAAAGTGTTTAAAAACAAAAACAAAAACAAAAACTGTCAAGAATTATATATCCATTTTTAAATGGAAGTCAAATAAAAACCTTTCCTTTACAATGACTAAGAGAATGTATTGTTACCAGACTTGCCTTACAAGAAATTCTAAAATAAATCCTTCAGACTGAGAGGAAAAAGTTATCAGATATTAAATCAAATCTACAGGAAGAAATGAGCTCCATAAATATTAAATATATGCGTAAAAATAACAAAGGACTCTATAGATTTGTTCTCATTTCTTCTCAACTTTTTTACAAGATCTGATTGTATAAAGCAATGATTATACAAGGCATTTTTGTATTTATATTGTATATAGATGTAATACATATAATAGTAGTAAAAATGAAGAGCACAAAATGGAGAAAGGAAAAATATGTAGAAAGGAAAGAAAAGGAAGGAAGGGAAAAGAGAATTAAAGAAAGAAACAAAGTATAAAGAAATAAGAAAAATAGACAATATTTAAATACAGATTCAAAAATTCCAGGCAAAATTACAGCATGTAAAATTTATCAGATATTTATTATTGTTTTAGTTGTCCATGTTAATAATTCAGCTAACCAAACTAATCGATATATAATACCATATTAATAAATTAAAGAAGAAAAAATATGATAATCATTCCAATAGATCCTGAAAAGGTATTTGACAGAATTTCACACTTATTCCTGATATAGACTCCTAGAAAATTTGAAATAGTTAAGTGATTACCCTAAGCTGTTAGGCATATGCACAAAAAACAAAACGATAGCAACATAAACTAGATTAAAAATTCTTGTATTTACTGGTAGAACTTTAGCAGCATCGACATTTCAACTGGGAAGAAAAATGACATATTCATTATGCTCTCCACTTTTCTACCCTGCTCTGGAGGTCCTAGCCAGCAAAGCAAAATAAGATTTAGGGGTGGGGAGGGAAGTATAAAGACTGGAAGAAATACAAGTGTTGACACACCCATGAGTTGAGTTTTGTGTTTTTACCTAAAAAATACAAAAAAAAAAAATTACAGTAAAATAACTACAGTTAATAAAAGAGTTTAATGAAATTTATGGCGACATAAGAATGCAAAATTAATATTCTTCTGAATGTGCAATAAATGAGTGAAAGATTATATTAAAAAACATTCACAATAGCAATAAAAATGTAAGGTATTTTTCAAACAAATCTAAGAAAATGCAAAAAGTCTTTATGGAGAAAACGATAAATCTTTACTGAAGGTCATAGAAGAAACTTGAATATAAAGAGATAAATGTCTGATTGGACTTGCATTGCATTTATAAATTAATTTGGTAAACTTTGCCATCTGGATAACATTGAGTCTTTCAATCTATGCACAAAATATCAGTGACTGTTTTATGGAACTTGACAATTTGACTGTAAAGTTCATAGAAAGATAAGAGACAAGAATATACAAGACAATTTTAAAGAAGAAAAAAACTGTCCAGGGAATGTGCACAAGCACACTTTAAGGCTTATGGTAAAGCTATAGTAATTCAGTGTATAGTAATTTCACAGAGGTGTACAAATACTCTAATGGAACAGGATCTAGAAGCAGACTCACACATGATTTAGAAATTTGTACATAGAAGAAGTCATACTGCAAATCAGTAGGGAACTAGTGGATGATTCTGTAAATTAGATGATTGATGGATTACCCATCTGTGGAAAAAATATAGATTTTCATCTCATATTTTTTATATAAAATAAAATCCAGATAAAGAAAACTGTAAATGATTAGAAAAAGAATAGCAGAAAATATACTTGGGGGATTTTTTTTCTCTTAGAAAATATTGGAAATGTGATTACCTTTAAAAAAATCATATATAAAAGACAACATTAATAATGTAAAAAAAGAAAAACAGGTACTGAACTGAAGGAGGATATTTTCAATGAAAGTAGCTGCCGAGCAATATACAAAATGTACAAAAAGCCATTAGATATCATTAGGAAAAAGTCTATCAAACAGAAATTATATAAACAATTCACGTAGGAGAAAACTGAAATGGTCAGTAAACTCATGAATACTTGTTTGGCCTCTTTATTACCCAGGGAAATAAAAATTTAAAGAAAAATTAAATAGTATTAATCCTATGCCAGATTCACTAAAATACTTATACCTTAGGATAGTAAGTAAGGGGAGGATGTGGATAATGGAAACACTCATATTCTGCTAATGTGAAAATAAATCAGCTTGATTATTTTTAGAGTCATCTTTATTAACTTTTCCTTTAAAGCTTTTTATGGAACTTATCAAATACATGAAAGTAGAGAGAATTATATGATCAATCTCCATGTACACATTACTTGACTTCCATGATTAGCAGCATTTTGTCAAATTATGTCATTTACCCTCTGCTACTCCTCCAGTCCCACCAACTTTTTGCTTGCTTGTTTGTTCACTGGATTCTTTTAAAAACAATCCCACAAATGTTATTTAACAGATAAAAAATCTGTTAAATGCTTTTCTATGCATCTCTTACTAACATGGGCATTTTTTAATACCCACTTAAAAAATGAGCAGTTAATCCCAGACCATAATTGAAACTCTTTTAACAATATCATTGTTGTTGTAAGTTTGGATTAAATTCAACTGAAGTCTACATATTGTATTCAGTGCTCATGTCTCCTAGGTCTCTTAAAACTGATAAGATGCTCTTTCCTTCCTTTTTATCCCCATGTATTTGGTATGTTGGAAAAAACTGGGTCACTTGTCCTATAGACTGTCCCACATCCTGGATATGGCTGAATGGTTTCTTAGGGTGCCTTAACTTGTTCCCCATGCCATTCATTCTTGTAAATTGATAATTTGATCTTGCATCTTTTTTAGGTTGACATTTTACATCTTAGGCATGACTATTTCATGGGTGGTGGTATGTGCTTTCTATTTCCTTACATCATGAGGAAGATAATGTCTGTTTATACCAGTTTTAGTGAGATTGGATCACAGGTTTCAGGTGTAGATAGCAATTTTGTATTATTTGGTGTAGTAGGAGAAAATTCTACTATCTAAGTTCATTTCTTGATATTTACGCTAAAGCAGCTCTAAATAATATGCATAAGGAAAAGTGTAAGAAAGTTCATTGAAACACTGTGCTGGAACTGGATAGCTTCTGATTGCCCCTTTAATGACACTCTCTAGCCAGCCATGTACCTGTAGGGCTGAACTCTATGAGCAAGTTTCAGTGGACTCCTTGGCGCCCTTGGCATCCTTGGCTGTGCCTGTGTTCATCTAAAGAGGACACAAAGCGAGAGATCTATGGAAGACAGGAGAGGGAGTTCACAGTGTTTCCACTCCACACACCAGCCTCCTTCCTGTTAAATTGTCTCTAGTTAAAGTCACAGCTAAGGCAGTCCTTTCCGTGAGATCTTTCTACCTAGTTTTCATTACCACTCACTCCTCCTTTTCCCTCAGGCTTAAGTTTGGTGATTAGCCCTGAAATTGTGAAGTAACCCTTGAGGTTTTCCTACACCTTGTCTGTTTCTTTTAAAATAGTTCCTTTATCGAACTCTTTCTCAAAGAATTCAGTTTGAGCATACTGTCTATTTCCTGCCATAATTAGACTGATATATTGCTCAATGGTAAAATTGAGCAATTATCAGTTGGATAAAATGTAAATGTTTATTATGCATTTGTTCACTCACTGAACAAAGGATTTTTGAATGACTCTTCTAGGAACTGTCAATATAGTAATGAATGAAACGAAGTCCCTGCTCTCACTGAGCATATGTTCTAAACATAAGCAAACAGGTATATATATCCCCTGGATATAAGTTCATCAATAGGAAAAGTGAGCTTAGTATATCCATACAATAGAATTCTATGCAGCAGTTAAATTGCCTGAACAAAAGATACATATATTAACAGATGTAATAATAAATTAAATGGTAGATTTTAGAACCATGAGAATAATGCTTATTATTTAAAGTTAAAAAAACAAAACCCAGTTAAAAACTCACACACAAAAACATTCAATAACAGAAACAAGCATGAGATTAGTACACATGAATCTTAGGGTTGTAGAAAACTCTGGAAGACAAGGAAGACTATGAAAGCAGGTGAGGCATGCAGAAGTTTTCAACTCTACCTATAGTAATTTTTTTCTTTACTTAAAAAAATAAAACATCTAACGAAAATATGCATTATTTTTTCTAAAGTTGTTTATTGGTATACAGGTGTTTGTTAAATTATTCTCTATACTTTTCTATGTGATTGAAATAGTTCATGTTTAAAAAACATGATCTCTTTTATTTATGGATTCTGAAAAATAAAAAAATTTCAAAAACAAAAAAAACCCAAGCTCATAGATACAGAGAACAGATTGGTGGCTGCCAGAGGCAGGGGTGGAGGGAGAAATAGGTGAAGGGGTATAAAATTACAGAAAAAAAATACTCTCTACTTATATATTTAAAAATGAAATAAAATGGAAAATACAGAGCTCTGGTTCTGAACTGCCTTTTAAAGACCACTCAAGGAAATAATACTAGCTATAGTCTAAGCATCTGGTCTGCCTCTCTTATTCTGTCACAGTTTGGATTTTCCCTACGTTAGTATGCCCTTACTTGTCCCACTGTTCATAAGGCCTTGATCAGAATCCTGCCTGAACAAGCCCCACCCCTCTGCCTCTCTTTGGATTATTCAGATCTTCCTGTTACTAAATTCATGCTCATTCAGTTTTGTTCACAGCTAGATCTGTCCATGGTGATGTGGTACCAGCTTAACTGGAGGCCAGGCTTAGTATCATTTCACAGTCATTCTAAGCAGAAAGTACTTCAGATAGACAGAAAAGATGATTATTTCAAAAGCTAAGGACTTATTTAAGTTTAGAAGTAATATTACTAGACAACTCTGATCATGGATTTTAGTGTATATGATAAAACTTCCAAACATTTAAGCCATTTGATGAAATTTAGTCTATTCACTGGTCAGTGAGCCATGCTGGTTGAGGCATGAAATGATTACTGATACATACTTTCAATGGTATGACTATTTATTCAACAAGCTAAATTTATTCATTAAAAAAAACTGAATCAATTGGATATGTGATCTATCAGATTTAAGAAAACTGAGTTTCTTGGGGTTTTTTTTGGAAAATAAAACTTTGCTTTATTTCAAAACAGTAACTTCCTTATATTGGAGCACCGGTCAATATTCAATACTGATACAAGTGTACATTTCTTAGGAGGTCAAAGCATGTATGTCAGGCGAATTTTCTGAATTTCTTTTAAAGGCATACTTTTTAAACCATATAAAATAATTAGAAACAATGTACATCGACAACGTGTAATATAAGCCACAGCTCAAATTTAAGCTGAATAACCAAACCATGTAAATTACCTCAACTAATATTTGCTAATATTTAGAACATTGCATATTTTCAGTAAAAGTGAATGTCCATCTACTCTTCCCATCTCCTAAACCCTCCAAGAAGTAAAATTTATTTTTCTACTAGATTTAAAAAATAAATCCAAATATTTACACCTGGTGGGAGATTCTGGCATTAATTATAGCTGAGTTTAACAGAAATACAAAAAACCTTGAAGATTTATCAAGCATTTAAGCATGATCAATTATAGCAATTCCTTAGAAGCTCTAATGAGAAAGGCAGTTCTCCACTTTCTAATAACACGTAAGGTTTATGCAATTCAACAGAACTGCATTCTGACCAATGATAACATGGGGATAATCGCTTAAAATTTTACCTTAATTGGAAGTGAGCATGAGAACAACACAACTAAATATATTAAGAAATAGAAGATAGTCACTATTGAAAGTTATCCTAATGAGTTATTTTTGGACGTACAAACAATCCAGACTGGAATATGCTTTATAAAGACTAGAGAATTACTTACAGAAATGTTAAAAATGCTGAGCTCTAAATAAGCTAAACAAAACAATTGAGCACATGTCTTAACCAGATGCCTACCTTGATTATTTTTATGAACAGCTATTCTGCAGCCCAGTTTTTATGTGCAATTTTATTTTACATATGTGCACAAGAGAGAAAGTGAAATGAGAGAAAGTTCAACATTGACCATATTTAGCATTCCCTTAGGCATCACATACTCACCAGTGCAGTCACAAATTGTTCCAGAGAAAATTGGATAAAATCATTGTAGCTGTTAAGCATGTCATTTTGTATTGAGAGCTAATATGAAAGATGATAAAGTCCATAAGGATATTATCTCTAATGCCTGAAAAAAAATCCTGTAAAAAATAAAAAGAAACAAAACAAAAAATCATCAACAACAGAAAAAACAGATCAAAGGGAGAAATATACCTCACTAAAAGGTAAACATCCAGAATACCTAGCTAGTAAGTCCAAGCTGAATTTGAACACATTTATAGAAGATGCATTCTTGTAGGCTAGTGTGACCAGACAATACTGCTTGCTATAGTCTGTCTTCAAACTATAGAATCAACAAGTCATATCAATCATGAAATTACTGAATCAGCCACCTGTATTGATTACTAATATGGCCAGGACACCTTCACTGACTTTTTCTGCTATATCACAATCCATTTGGTCAGAAGCAGAAAACCTTTGCTAAAAGTGAGTTTCTAATAGTGGCAGTCTTTGCTGACAAACAGGTGCCAAAACCATGCTGACTTGAAAATGACAAATGACTTTGCCAAAAAGTCACCTTGGACTTTATTGAGTTCTTGGCCCCAAGAAACATCTCCTAATGGATGATTCACAAGTTCTGTGAGAGCCTCAGCAAAATTGTAATAGCTAACAATACTTTTTCTATTTTAGTAGAATTGTGTTTGATAAACAGATGAGCATAGGCAAGTGAAGACACCTCTGTGTTGTGAAACATGGACATAGGTTTTCAAAACTTGTTATTAAAGGATAACATACCAAACACAAGTATAGACATTGTAAATGCAGTTAGTTGAAGTTTCCCAAACAGAACACACCCTTGCAATCAGTATTCAGAATAGGAAATAGAAAACTACCAGCACTCCAGGGAGCTTCCTTTTGCTCCTTTCCAGTCACTATCTATATTATCCCACAACCAGATGCATAGATTAGCTTTACGTGTATTTGTTCATTATATAAATGAAATCACATGGTACAGCTTCTTGTGTGTGGCTTCTTTCCCTCCATATTATTACATCTGTGCTTTCTATACCTCTTGTTCACGTACATCTTAATAGATGTGGGGTTCTTCCTATGAATTTCATCAGATATTTCCAAACCCCGGTCATGCTAATGTGTAACTTCCAAAGTAAAATACAATCAGGGGATATAGGGCTCAAAAATGTTAATTTTTGAGGAAACTTTGGCATGCTAATTGGAATTATTCCAGTTTCTTAGGTCAAATAAGAAGTCACCAGAATAAAAATTCAACTGAGTAGGAATGTTATTGATAAAGATGCTAAAAACTCACCACAAAATCCAATATGTACACTTAAAAAATGACTGAACAATGTAAATAAATAATAATAATGGACAATTTAAAAGGCTTTATATACCTCTAAAATTCAAATTACTGGGCTCTGAAGTGAAACATTTTTGTACTTGGGAAGCACTTTGAAACACTAAATGTACATCTCATACACTTTCATAGATGAATAGATCAATATTTAAATATGAAAGTAGTTTTTCAACCTCATATAATCACTGAGTGAGGAATAAAACTCAAGTCTTTGATCTATCCATCTCCAAAAAATATATTGTGAGAATAGGTTATTATTATTCAGCTGAGCAAAGCAGTGAGGAAAAGAGAAAGGAAAAAGGATGGACTCAGAAAGTTCCTCCAAATATGCATTAAAGACATTTATGCAACTTTCTACCTAGCACCAGATATTGTTGTGTTCTTTCTTTCAACAACCTTGCCTCCATTTTTCAAATTTGAAATCCTTACAATTGCTGGAAAATTGCCAGTTTAGTAGCAGAAATAAATTGTTTAAAGTAGAAGTTATGACCATATTTTGGACAATATTAACACAGGCATACCTCAAAGATATTGTTGATTTAGTTCCAAACCACGATAGTAAAGCTAATATCACAATAAATCAAGTCTCACAAATGTTTTGGTTTCCCAGTGCCCATAAAAGTTATGTTTACACTATATGGTAGTCTATTAAGTACACAATAGCAATACCTTATTGCTAAAAAACGCTAACCATCATCTGAGCCTTCAGCGAGTCATAATCTTTTTGCTGGTGGAGGGTCTTGGTCCAGTGTTGACGGCCACTGACTGATCAGAGTGGTGATTGTTGAAAGTTGGGGGGAGTTGTGGTGATTTCTTAAAATAAGAGAACAATGCAGCTTGCTATATTGATTGACTCTTCCTTTCACAATTTCTGTGTAGTATGCGACAATGTTTGATAGCATTTTACCCAGTAGAACTTCTTTCAAAATTGCAGCCAGTGCTCTCAAACCCTAATGTTGCTTTATCAACTAAGTATATATAATATTCTAAATCCCTTGCTGTCTTTTCAACAATCTTCATAGTATCTTCCACAAAGTGGAGATTCACGTGGGGAAGGAGGTGAGCTGGTGTGTGCTGTGGAGGGAGGGGAGGGGTTGGAGCCTGAGCAGAGCTGACAATGGCACCTGTACAAGAGGACACAGAGGCAGTGCTGATAGTGGAAGACGGGTTACATGCAGGGAGGATTCTCATCATAAGTGAGTATATTAAAAAGAGGTTTTCACTGATCAAGAAGGGGGGCACAATTATAGGGAGAAAGAGAACTAGAATAAATACTGTGGTGGAAAAGTGTAATTGGAAATAATGGTATGAACACATGATTTTCAATATATATGTGAAGAGATTTTTTACATCTGTGTATATATATATACTTAAACACACACACACACACACACACACACACACACACATATATATATATATATATATATATATATATATATATATATCTGTTGAGAAGGCCTGGAGTGGTGACACACCTCCTTCCCAAATCAGTGAGTACACTGAGATCCCATACCTTGGTTTCCAAATATTTTCTTCATGGAAAGGAAAAAGAGCTTCACTGAAAAATTGTTGATTTCAAAGCTAGGGCAGGAAATGGCTCAGGGAATGGCAAAAAAAATTTGGAATATATTCTTGTGCAAAAAATAATGAAGGACTCAAAACGAAATGTGGCATATCAAAAGAGCATAGAAGTCAGCTTGAAGGAGTTTCTTCCATGCAAAGCTGGGGTAACTTCAGTACCAAAAGAAATAATAATGATACTACAGATTATAGCTCATTGGATAGAACAGCAAGCTATGAATACATGGAGATATAAATAAACAAATAAATAAATGGAAAGAAGTGAATGCTCTCCCTTATAGTAGAATGCCAACTAATAAAAGTAGAATGAAATTTAAATTTACAAAATCACCACTTGGAAACTCCCATAGTCATAATTATCATAACATCAACAGATGCTAAAACTAGCCTGTAAAATATTGATGAGAAAAGGGAAACACATGTTGTCTCAAAGCATCTCCCCAAAAGTACTTATTAATTACAAAGTTTAAAAGTATACCTTTATAGTGGAGAAACTTAGAAAGTACCACTTAATTTTGTGATGAAAGTTAACATAACTGGTAACAGGACAAATCAAAGTCATGTACCATTGGACAGGATTCATAAAGAAGAACACAGCATCACTTCTACGTTTTTCTTGCAGGGTACAACCTGATTGAAAATTGAGGAAAAATAGACAAATCCAAATTTGAGGTCAATTCTGTAAAATAACTGGCCTATAGCACTTGTAAGAGTCAAGGTCATGAAAATCAAAGAAATACTGAAGAACTATTTCAAAGAGAAGGAAATGAAAGACATATAACTGAATGTAACATGTAATCCTCAGCTGGATCTTATTACTATGGAAGACATTATTAGAAGAATTGGTGAAACTTGAACTGGGTCTGTGTGTTTCATAGTAGTAATGTTTTAGTGTTAATTTCCTGGTTTGGATGGTTGTGCTATGGTTATGTGGGAAAATGTCCTTGTTTGTAGAAAATACACTACAGATTAACCTCAAATAATTCAAGGAAAAAAAGTTTTCAGTACTGTACTTGCAACTCTCCTGTGAGTTCAAAATTATTTCAAAATAAAATAATGGAAAAAAGTAGAGGAAATTAGTGTTTAATGGGTTTAGACTTTCAATCTGCAAGATGAAAAAATTCTAAAGACTTCTACAACAGTGGGAATACTATAGTTAACATTTCTGAACTGTACACTTAGCAATGATTAAGATGGTTCTTCATTTTTTGCCACACTAAAAAAAATGGAAACAAATGAATCAACAAGCAAAAAAAAAAAAAAAAAAGAGTATTATTTAGGAGATGAGTTCCCAACGCTGAGCAGGGTAGTTTTCAGAAAATGCAGATGTCAAAATCCTAGTACTACAGATTATGATTCAGTATGTCTGGATTATGGTTTCACACACAGCCAGGGATGGGAAAACACTAATCACACTCCCCCAGTTGCAAGTAAATAACAAGAGCTACACTGGAGAAGAAAAAGCACTTGACCCAGTACAGAGAGTTCCACTTACTAGTTGTTTTTTTTTTTTAACATCTTTATTGGAGTTTGTTGCTTTACAATGTTGTGTTAGTTTTTGCTGTATAACAAAGTGAATCAGCTATATGCATGCATATGTCCCCATATCCCCTCCTTCTGGTGCCTCCCTCCAACCCTTCCTATCCCACCCCTCTAGGTGTTCACAATGCACCTAGCTGATCTCCCTGTGCTATGCAGCTGCTCTCCACTAGCTATCTATTTTACATGGTAGTGTGTTATGTGAATGCTACTCTCTCACTTCGTCCCAGCTTACCCTCCCCCTCCCTGTGTCGTCAAGTCCATTCTCTACGTCTGCGTCTTTATTCCTGCCCTGCCCATTGATTCATCAGAATCATTTTTTTTCTTTTTTTAGATTACATATATATGTGTTCCCATACGGTATTTGTTTTCTGAGTGTTGTCTTTTCATCTTGCTTATGGTTTCCTTTGCTGTGCAAAAGCTTTTTTTTTTTAACATCTTTATTGGAGTATAATTGCTTTACAATGGTGTTAATTAGTTTCTGCTTTATAACAAAGTGAATCAGCTATACATATACATATATCACCATATCTCCTCCCTCTTGCATCTCCCTCCCAACTCCCTATCCCACCCCTCTAGGTGTTCACAAAGCACCGAGCTGATCTCCCTGTGCTATGCGGCTGCTTCCCACTAGCTATCTATTTTACATTTGGTAGTGTATATATGTCCATGCCACTCTCTCACTTTGTCCTAGCTTACCCTTCCCCCTCCCCGTATCCTCAAGTCCATTCTCTAGAAGGTCTGCGTCTTTATTCCCATCTTGCCCCTAGGTTCTTCATGACCTTTTATTTTTTTTAGATTCCATATATATGTGTTAGCATACGGTATTTGTTTTTCCCTTTCTGACTTACTTCACTCTGTATGACAGACTCTAGGACCATCCACCTCACTACAAATAACTCAATTTCGTTTCTTTTTATGGCTGAGTAATATTCCACTGTATATATGTGTCACATCTTCTTTATCCACTCATCTATTGATGGACACTTAGGTTGCTTCCATGTCCTGGCTATTGTAAATAGTGCTGCAATGAACACTGGTACATGACTCTTTTTGAATTATGGTTTTCTCAGGGTATATGCCCAGTAGTGGATTGCTGAGTCATATGGTAGTTCTATTTTTAGTTTTTTAAGGAACCTCCATACTGTTCTTCATGGTGTCTGTATCAATTTACATTCCCACCAACAGTGCAAGAGGGTGCCCTTTTCTCCGTACCCTCTCTAGCATTTATTGTTTGTAGATTTTTTAATGATGGCCATTCTGACCTGTGTGAGGTGATACCTCATAACAGTTTTGATTTGCATTCCTCTGATGATTAGTGATGTTAAGCATACTTTCCTGTATTTGTTGGCAGTCTGTATATCTTCTTTGGAGAAATATCTATTTAGGTGTTCTGCCCATTTTTGAATTGGGTTGTTTGTTTTTTTGATATTGAGCTGCATGAGCTGCTTGTATATTTTGGAGATTAATCCTTTGACAGTTGCTTCATTTACAAATATTTTCTCCCATTCTGAAGGTTGTCTTTTCGTCTTGTTTATGGTTTCCTTTGCTGTGCAAAAGCTTTTAAATTTCATTAGGTCCCATTTGTTTATTTTTGTTTTTATTTGCATTTCTCTAGGAGATGGGTCAAAAAGGATCTTGTGTGATATATGTCATAGAGTGTTCTGCCTGTGTTTCCTTCTAAGAATTTTATAGTGTCTGGCCTTACATTTAGGTCTTTAATCCATTTTGAATTTATTTTTGTGTATGGTATTAGGAAGTGTTCTAATTTCATTCTTTTACATATAGCTGTGCAGTTTTCCCAGCACCACTTATTGAAAAGGCTGTCTTTTCTCCATTGTATACTCTTGCCTCCTTTATCAAAGATAAGGTGACCATATGTGTGGGGGTTTATCTCTGGGCTAACTATCCTGTTCCATTGATCTATATTTCTGTTTTGGTGCCGGTACCATACTGTCTTGATTACTGTAGCTTTGTAGTATAGTCTGAAGTCCAGGAGTCTGATTCCTCCAGCTCCGTTTTTCTTTCTCAAGATTTCTTTCACTATTCGGGGTCTTTGGGTTTCCATACAAATTGTGAAGTTTTTTGTTCTAGTTCTGTGAAAAATGCCATTGGTAGTTTGATAAGGATTGCATTGAATCTGTAGATTGCTATGGGTAGTAGAGTCATTTTCACAATGTTGATTCTTCCAATCCAAGAACATGCTATATCTCTCCATCTGTTTGTATTATCTTTAATTTCTTTCATCAGTGTCTTATAGTTGTCTGCATACAGGTCTTTTGTCTCCTTAGCTAGGTTTATTCCTAGGTATTTTGTTCTTTTTGTTGCAATGGTAAATGGGATTATTTCCTCAATTTCTCTTTCAGGTTTTTCATCATTAGTGTATAGGAATGCAAGAGATTTCTATACACTAATTTTGTATCCTGCCACTCTACCAAATTCATTGATTAGCTCTAGCAGTTTTCTGGTAGCATCTGTAGGGTTCTCTATGTATAGTATCATGTGTCTGCAAACAGTGACAGTTTTACTTGTCTTTTCTGATTTGGATTTGTTTTATTTGTTTTTCTTCTCTGATTGTTGTGGCTAAAACTTCCAAAACTATACTGAATAATAGTGGTGAGAGTGGGCAACTTTGTCTTGCTCCTTATCTTAGAGGAAATGGTTTCAGTTTTTCACCATTGAGAATGATATTGGCTGTGGGTTTGTCATATATGGCCTTTATTGTGTTGAGGTAGATTCCCTCTATGCCTACTTTCTGGAGAGTTTTTATCATAAATGGGTGTTGAATTTTATTGAAAGCTGTTTCTGCATCTGTTGAGATGATCATATGGTTTTTCTCCTTCAATTTGTTAATATGGTGTATCACATTGACTGATTTGCATGTATTGAAGAATCCTTGCATTCCTGGGATAAACCCCAACTTGATCATGGCATATGATCCTTTTAATGTGCTGTTGGATTCTGTTTGCTAGTATTTTGTTGAGGATTTTTGCATCTATGTTCATCAGTGATATCGGTCTGTAGTTTTCCTTTTTTGTGACATCTTTGTCTGGTTTTGGTATCGGGTGATGGTGGCTGCATAGAATGAGTTTGGGAGTGTTCCTCCCCCTGCTAGATTTTGGAAGAGTTTGAGGAGGATAGGTTTTATCTCTTCTCTAAATGTTTGATAGAATTTCCCTGTGAAGCCATCTGGTCCTGGGCTTTTGTTTGTTGGAAGATTTTTAATCACAGTTTCCATTTCAGTACTTGTGATTGGTCTGTTTATATTTTCTCTTTCTTCCTGGTTCAGTCTTGGAAGGTTGTACTTTTCTGAGAATTTGTCCATTTCTTCCAGGTTGTCCATTTTATTGGCATATAGTTGCTTGTAGTAGCTCTCATGATCCTTTGTATTTCTGCAGTGTCAGTTGTTACTTCTCCTTTTTCATTTCTAAGTCTGTTGTTTTGAGTCTTCTCCCTTTTTTTGTTGGTGAGTCTGGCTAATGGTTTATCAATGTTGTTTATCTTCTCAAAGAGCCAGCTTTTAGTTTTATTGACCTTTGCTCTTGTTTCCATCATTTCTTTTTCATTTATTTCTGATCTGATCTTATGATTTACTTCCTTCTGCTAATTTTGGGGATTTTTTTGTTCTTCTTTCTCTAATTGCTTAGGTGTAAAGTTTGGTTGTTTATTTGAGATGTTTCTTTTTTCTTGAGGTAGGATTGTATTGCTATAAACTTCCTTCTTAGAACTGCTTTTGCTGCAGCCCATGAATTTTGGGTCATTGTGTTTTCATTGTCATTTGTTTCTAGGTATTTTAATTTCCTCTTTGATGCCATCTTGAATCCTCCCCCCACTTACTGGTTTTATAACCTTGGACAAATCACATCAACAACTCTCATCTTTAAAGCCCTCATCTCTAAAATGGGGATAATAATTCCTGCCTCATAATATTGCTGAGCTGCACACAGGAGATAATGTATAGAAAAGCACTGCAGAAATATAAGGCATTATTATAATATGAGAAATTAATGAGTAAATTTCTCTATTATAAAAGGAGTCAAATAAGGTATGATAACTATATCATGTCACTGAAGTGCTGCCATACTCTCCTGTGAGCCATTCCACAATCTTAGATGATACACCTGCATGATTCTTGGCTTTGGAACATAAAAATTTAGATGCTAGCAAGCAAATTACTCACAGAGTAAGACCTAAATGAAATCCTAGTAGCAAAACTGGTGACTTTTTCATTTCAGTGGGCCCTCTATTAGAACATTTTCTGGGATCTCACATTGGAGGAAAAACAACAACAAAGTAAGATTGTATGTCGAATGATTCCAAAGGGATGGCCTCTCACAATCTTTGGTGAAAATAGCTTCCTCCCAGCTTCCCAAGCAATCAGAGAAACTGCAGGTGAGCAGCCTGAGAGTTGTCCTTGTGCAATTGCTGACATATCAGTGCCTTTGGAGGCTAAACTCATAGACTCTAGATCAGGGAGAGTTGAGGTCAAATTCCATCCTCAACTGAGCAACCTTGGATGTGTTTCTTGTCTCTGAGGCTCAGGTTCATGATCGGTAAAATGATGATAATGACAGTATGAGCTTCATAAGGTTAAATTAATAAAGTATAGAATAAGTGCTTGATAAATGTTAGCAATCACAATTTCTTATAAATGATGATATTCAGTACAGCTCCCCTCTGTCTTTTCCATAACGAGTGTTAACATTTAAGATAGCAGCTGGGATTAGAGTCTTAGGAAGTTACTAATATGGCATCATGAAGTTACTTGATAGATGAATATTACAAAAATAAATTAATAAGGCCACTGGAGCTTAAAGCACACTTTAGATTTGCAGACAATACATAAACAAACAGTGTTGCAAGAAGTGTTAAATACGTGTAAAGCTCTTTGTTGAGTAGGTGGGAGTGTGAAGAGGCTCTTAAAATAGAAAAATCCCAGAAATCAAATTATGTACTTTCCTTAAGATTCACCCAATGCAGCACCAATTCTCACTGAATATATTCTTTCAGGAGAATCGTGTTATAGCACTACCAATTTAGACTCTGATGAAGAAAAGGAACAAAAACAAAACACTGTTTTGGGGACCTTCGTCAGCATAGGAACACTTAAGGAAAAAAAACAGTTGAAATATTCTCTGGTCTTCTGTCTCATATCAGAAGGCTAAAATTCATAAAGTTCACTCTATGGATCAATTCAGACTCCTACAGGTCTTCAAATCTACCTACAGGTCTTCAAATACTAGCCACAGGTCTTTAAATACTTGCTAGTTGGCCTTATAATCCACTCACTTTCAAGGTGAAAAATAAAAATCCTTTCAGAAACTTCCTTTTTTTTCAAAATTCTTTGTAAAATGTTTACGCTATTTTACCTTTTTAAAGTTCAGGAAATGTGTTATAATTCAAATATAAAAATCATCCCTCCTTTTATATAAAGTTGATTGGCTTTAAAATACTCAGCTGCTTTTCGTGGAATAATTACTTCTTATTCATTATTCCTATTAAAAATAATGATCTCCAATATTATTCATCAGTTCTAAAGATTAATCCATTAAAAATTTCAAGGAATTTTCAGAATTCAAAATTGCTACATGTATAAAATGGATAACTAATAAGAACCTACTGTATAAAAAAATAAATAAAATAAAATTCAAAAAAACACAAAAAACAAAATTGCTGGTGTTATCCAAACGGAAGTGTTACTTTTGGTCTTTGTCATATTGTGTCATTTGCTAGGTGTCTACAAGGGTTTTGAATCTTCAATGAAATTGTTATTGTTTTAAATACATTGGTGAACAGTTAAAATATTTTATAACTGCTCATATGAAAATGCAAAACATTTCTACTTTTCATTCCCTCACTGTTTAAAAAGACCATACATTTTTCTAATCTTCCGCACTTTATTTCTATGACAAAATGACAGGTACAGAATTGTCTGCAGGGAAAAAAACATGCTGATTAGCAAGGGTTCCATGCTATCATTTTAGATATTTTTTTAAAAAGTGATTAGCTCTCTTTTGTTCCTTTACAATAGCCTGTTGATTTTCTTAAATATTGCAAAGGAATTTAAAGAAAAGAAAAAATCTTAACGACTAATTCACAAGGGGTATAATCAATGCGCTGCTCAGCAAGGATTGTATTTTTATTGTGGTAAAAGAAAGGTGTTGAAGAATGTTGGAGAACTGGGAAAAAAATGAACCATTTGTTTTGATTGATTTTGGTTGTACGATCATTTACAGCATATACCTCCAAGGTTTGCATATACTACTTTGGCATTTTAGAGTAATTATCATTGTGAAACTTTCACAACTACACCTTATTTCCACAGGTAATTAAGGTGACCTAGTTATGTCTGCGTAAGGCTTAGTCTATGAATAATGCAGACCCAGGGGAGACTAACAGGTCACTAACAGCAATCAATCTAACTGATGGAAAAGAGGAAGAATCTTGTAGATGATATTTGCCCTATACCATTATAAGGCTATTTTTAAGATGCTTTATTTCATCACTGATTCCCTACAAACATAGAAATCATTTCCTTTGAACTTTCTTGGTCTCATTTCAGGCTTCTTTTAAAATCTGAATTGTTGAGCATGGTAGCTCTTTATCATTAGTCATGAAGAGAAATGAGATTCAGTTTTCAAAATGAACTTTAATCTTGTTGATTTTCAAAAGCATGTTTAAAGAATTGTTTCTATTTTCATATGATTAACAAATCCTTAGCTGATGCTCTCATGTCTGTGGATTATTGTTTATTACCATGGCCTTACAAATGCTGTACCACAGAAAAGTGTTGCTTGACCTCAAATTGTTCTTTTCCCTAAGGACAGCCCTGAACCCAAAGTCCTACCTCTCACATCAAAACAGTCAATATTCTGGCAGCTCACTGCTCTTACTGAAAGAGGAAGAGAATCTGGTTTCTTGTAAAACCCACAAAATGCAGCTTCTGTCCTGTTTTTTATTCACAACCTTGAAATTTACGAGAAAAAAATCAATGCATCAGATACACCACCAAGAACACAATCTTGCTCAATATAAAAAGGTCACAAGTGTGTTTATTTAAAGCCTCCCTCAGGTTAATTAACAGACACAATTTTTCAGAAAAAGTAAACCAAAAGTCAGCTGAAATATAAAATAGTTCATATAATATGAAGTAGACTTAAGGCCAGAATTTTTTTCCACCTCATAGCACTGTGGCTGAGAAGACATGGATAATATAGTTCACATTTTACTTACAAATGAGTTTTTCATTTCCACTTCTGGGAAATACGAACAAATCAAACTCAGTTTCTTAAATAATGTTGTCTGTGCTGCTAGACATTAAAATTCTAATAACTCAAAGTGAAGCATATACAAAAGAAAAATATATGTTATTAAATATGCAAAGCACTTGCATTCACTCTTGAATCATTATTCAATTAATGAATGACTTATTATCATACCATAAATGGGGATGATACTTGTATAGGAGCTCTAGCTGCTTGAGGGTGAATGCCATGTGCGTTTTTCCTGCAGTCCTTAATAAGTGACACACTTGTGTCATTACATTTGAGGTGAAGCAGAAGCCTCTGTCAGATTCGATTCACATGGGCAATCCCCAGTGGCAAAACATCTGATTAACTAGCAAAGCCACTGTCGTTAACAGCTGTATCATTGGAAGCTTGGAAGTATTCAGCCTATTTAGTAGCCGAATGTATTATCATAATCACTCTCTCTCTGGCACATATCCAGGAGATATTAACTACTACCCAAATAATTTACTATTAAAATGGTTAGGCATAAATGAAACAGTGTATGTATAATTTAAATTGAACCGTATAGCCCATATGTTCTATTTGACTCCAGTAAAACCTATTTTAGTAATATATACATGGCAGTAACTTCAAGACAAGCTTTGGATGATTTCTTCATCTGTAAGTTTGCTGGGTTGGTTTAGTAAAAATTTCTTAAATTTCTGTAATAAGACCTTGCAGAAGGGTCTATTAATAGTTCTTTTATTCTAAATAAAGTATATTCTCCAACTTGTGAGCATAGATATGTGCATTTGAGTGATCTATTAAGGTGCCAGCAGGATGTGCCTTTTCAGTATATGCAACTATTTTAATGAGATAATTTTCTAAGTCTCTCACATATTTCTAGACTGTGGTTATAAAAAAGAAAAGTACATAAATGAGTTTACTTGATAAAACCATATCCATTTTGTAACTGATGACCATTTAAAGTAGCTGCAAAAGAAAACTGCCAAACATAAATATGGTGCCTACAGGTAAATAAAACCTCATAAAAAAGCAAAGTTGTAGCTAAATCTAAGATAAGGAAAATAATTTAGCCAAATTTTAATTTTACTTTTAACAAAATTTATTTCAGTCCTTAGGCAGGGAAATCAATTTTTAAAATCTATTAATATGGGAAGTTTAAAAATCACTTATTATATCTTGTTCACTATCTTATTTTACTCTACCCATTAACTTGTCATAACCATCCATTATCCTCTGGTACAAAATTTTAATTTAGAATTTAATAAAGAGATTGATGATGCTTTAGTTTACTTGGTTATAAGTAGCATGGGTTTGGAAGGAGCACTCATATTTAAAAATCAAATAAATTATAAAGACAATCTGTCTCAAAGACATAAAATAACAAAATTTTTCAAATATTCATCTACTTCCTAAGTCTCATGGCAGCATTGAATGGAAACAGCAAGGTAACATCAAGTAAAAGTGCTTGGAGAACATAATGATTTAAGCAAAACAAAATGAAGATGTTTAAAGGTATAATACGATTCTGAACTGATAACTCTATTTCATATATGCTGTCTAAATCCAAAGCATGCTATCTAAAACCAGACTGCAACTGCCTAGACTGGTATGAAAAACAGTATGTGCTCACTTGTGTATGCTCCAAGAAAGCAAGTGTTATTAAAATGAATGACCAGTTTGTTTAATGGTTTCAGAAAGAAATATTTCATATATATTTGCCTCTTAAAAGAACAGTTTCTAATGACTTACTCTTTGCTTTTACATCTATAAGTATCTTGTATTTTCTCAAAACTCAGATTTTCGAGAAGGAATTACAGCCAAAACAAATGTTATCCTTAGAATATTAAAGAACATACTTTAAAAGCAACAAATAGAGATAGCATCAGCAATTAGTGAAAACTATCACAATTCAATTAATGTTATATTTTATTGTCCACCTTTGTAGGGGAAGTGTTCTCTTGATTAAACGTACAGAATGCTCTTCAGAACTGTTCAGAGTCTCTCCAAAGGACAGACTAATTACCAACTGTTAATATTAAGAATACTCTTGGGATGGAAAAATAGGACTTCAATTTGCAGTAATAATTTTGGGATGGAGTTATTCCAGCAGTAAATTGTCACAGCTGCTCAAAGTGTGATGACACCCATGAAAAACCCATGATAATAAAATAAACACAATTATAATTTTCCAGTAGATCTTGAGATACTTTGCCAAGAAATGTTTAGTACATTTTCATAATTTACAAACTGAGACTTATACCTTATGTTTGCATAGGGGTTTGGAGTTATACAGTGTTTTTAAATGTGACATGAGTATAGTTTTTGACAACTGAACAATACTGGCATTTAGCATTTAATGCTCTCTCTGCTGAATATTATTCATAAAATATTTCTTATTTTGAATTACTGATGGCCAAACCAAATAACCCCCAAATTGGCCAAGCATAAACATATTCTTATCTCAGATAGTTTATATGTTTCTGACGGGTTGAATGATCTTACCAATACCACACCACCATCATCCCATCCCCAGGATTTATGCTTCATTTAGCTGAAGGATTCCCAGTTGTCCAAACATCTGTTTCTGCAAAGACAGACTTATAGAAAGTAAGAGCGTTCAGTTACTTGGCACAAAGTTAGTATGTTTCCTGCCTCTGAGTCTCCTGCCAAACCCAACCGTCCACAGATTATTTATAGAATGAAAAGCTTTCAGATATGATCTCACTCTTCATTTGTTAGGGCAGAGGAATTTTTCTCTCCCCATGCCTGCGTAAATTCAATCTGGTCATCCCAATGTAGGAAGACTTCTCTATCTATAAAGGAAAAGACCAATCTCATTTCACCATTTGATTCAATGTGTTTGCGTACAATAGAAGTACTTCCATTGATTTAGCAGTTTAGTTTACCAAGCACTTGCACTTGTACCATCACTTTGCACACTCACCAGACCCTGTAACATAGTTACCTACATCTTTTCTCTAGACTGAGAATAAGATTTAAATGTGAATCTTCTTTTTCAAGTGCTCATATTTTTATTTATCATATTTGGTTATTTTAAATTGCAGTGATATTAGGTTTTATTAGAAGTTTCTTTTTCCTTTTTTTTTCTTTATGCCTCAGAACTATTTGCTTTTACTGCTGCCTCTATTGTTGTTCAGTGGCTACGTGCTGCTTATACACTGTCATAGATCAATAATGTTATAACCAAATAGAGCCTGAAGAAACTGAAATAAATTTATGCTTGAAAACTGCTTATTAAATCACTGTGTAGTATAAGGAAAAAAAATAAAACTTCTAAGAAGGATTTGTAATTTACTTTAGTCTCAATGTAGCAGTAATTTATACTGACAATCTATTTTGCATGGATTTTGACCACTACTAGGGGAAACTACTAAGATACCACCAAAATACATAGAAAAAATGTTTTTATATATGGTGGGCACTGGTGAAATAAAAGCAAAATTACTAAATTTTCTATTTATAACTCTCTTTAGAATCATTTTTCCTAACTCCTTCTAATCACATGTCCATATTCTTTGCATTCTGTACTCCCTTTTTCGTCTTAACATCCCTGTTATAAAGATGGGTCCACCCATCTATCCATGGCTCTTTTTCCTTTAACTTGACAAAGTGCTCATTTTAACTATTGTCTCCCACAGGTACAAAGAAGCTAAGATACAAGTCCAATTAGGAGATATGTTCCAATGCAAATAGGAACAGATTTGATTCCTTTAATCCACTAGATTTCTGTAGACTTCCTGTTAAATTGCTTATTCATTCATATATTTATTTCATTTGCTCTGTGTCTGTTTCTGAGTACTTTTTCACCTCTGCACTCCTTTATAGCATCTAGGGAAACATTATGTGCTTCTCAGAGGAAAGCACATGTTTCTATTTTTCCTATTCCCATTTATGCTTTATGCAAAGTGTAGTGTCAGTGCCTCTCTTGGCCATTACTCACCAGACTGGGAAGAGAAAGACTGGGCAAAGAATCAGATGGTCATCAAGGCTGGAGAATGTGCTATAACTTGAAATATCTTTCAAAAACAATTTAACTATAAAAGCTCACAAAGACACAAGTTGCTAATTATTTAAATGTTGTACAAGACTGTATGTTGTATAATCTAAGATAATAATATACTCCTACAATGACTAAAGGAATCGCTCCTACTCTATTCACCAGTTTTGAAAAAAAAAAAAAAGAAAAAAAAAAAGCTTCAGCAAAACCTCTACCTGCACATTCACAGTCAGGAAATAAGTCTCCTTTTGATGTAACCCTATTAAATATAATGATAATAATTAAATCTTAAAGAAGGGAAAAGTACTTCTAATACATCATTCCAGCCCATATTTTCCATTTTTGCTTTATAATTGGCATTTTATAGGAAGAGAATCGATTTGAATTGATGTCACTGCCTGTAGCTTTATTCTCAATCACTTTTTTACTAATAGTGTCCCTTGCTCAATGCACCTCTAAACCAGACTGACAACAAAGTATCTTGACAAGTTAAATATCCTTTTATCCTTTTCTCCAAAATGGAAGTCAGTAGGAAACATAGAAATGAAAACACATGCCTAACACAAAGTTATCAGATGCTATTTAAAGTCCCTGCTACTAAAGCTCCAGTGTGGTTCAGGGAAATTGTGCTCCAGTGACACCAGAAGTCTGAGGTTGGAACTTCAGCTGTGCCAGACATGAGCAGTGTGAGAGTTTCCACCTCTGCCGCTTACTTCACAGGTTTGTTAGAAGGACTAGTTGAGATCCCCATTTGGGAAGTTGTCCAGCACAATTACAAACCCTCATTAAATATTAGTTTCATCGTATATTTTTTCAAATAATTTTCACATACATTACCTCCTTTGATACTTGCAATCACTCAAACCAAAAAGGGCTGACTGTTCCACTGATTAAAAATGTTAGGATTTTTAAGGAATATAATTGCACTATCTTGCTCTGAAAAAATTTTCAACAGGCTATAGATGGTCTTGATGGGAAGAAATCCAACTGTTTAGGTAACAAGTATGGCATAACGAGGTAGTCAATCTAGGAAGAGGGAAGTCATTTTGAGAGTTAGAGAGAATACGATCATAGGAAACCAAAACAATATCAAAAGATCCAAGCTGGTCTGCTTCAGGAAAGTCCATTGGAAAAATAGTAGGGCCATCAGGGCTAGTTCTTATTTATCACATGCATATCCACAGTCACTTGACATGGTATCTTGTGCATAGTAGGAATTAAATGCATACTGAATGAATGGATTAATCAGTGAATAAATAGATATTCTATATCCCCTATTAGCTGTTCAATATAAGATCAAAGGAGTCATTCAATCTGTTTTTACTTATGAATGAAAGAATGAATGAATAAATAAATGAATGAATGACATTTTGGGAATCTCTATGTGGCTACTAAATAAGTAAAATCAAAAAACTTTATGGGGAAATAAATTATTTGCTGGAAAGCCTTTTATTTGCACATTTATTTTAATGAACATGAACTTTTGCTTAACATTAATTTTGACTGTTGACTATAATTAAGCAGCTATTTAACAGTGTGTTCAGTGTGCTCTGATCTTCAAATAGTACAACCTTAGTGATGTACTGGTTCAACCAATAAATAAAGACAAATAAATATCAGATTGTCATCCTCTAATAGGCCTATAGAAAAAATTCAATTTAGATATATAAAAATAAGAACATCCAAGAAATCAAAAAGGAAATTGTGAAAGAAAATGAGAGGTTATTATCTAGATCCTTCAGGAAACTAAATGCTTAAATGCATTTAATTCATAATCAGGTTCCAAAGGAAAAAAGAAAACAAAAAAGCACATTTCCAAAGGACATACATGATAAAAACTGATTTATTTCCACATAGTTAAAATAAATGTTTAAATTCATTTCTATCTTATAGTAACATAGAAATCAATCCAATCAAGATACAGTGATGATAGGAACAAAATGTTTCATGGAAAATATAATATTTTCATCAAAGTGTTCAACACAAGGTTGAAATACCAAATGATTGTCTTGATAATAATCAGGTTTAGAGCTTTCATGGAAAGGTTTTAGGGTCAGACAAAGCTTGCTGTTATGGGGAAGCCTACTATATAACCTGGCACATTGGAGACACTTAACAATATAATCATTTCCTTTCTCTTTGAATTGACCATATTCATCCTTTTAAAACACAGTCATCTCCCCACACTGCCATCTAACATCAGTTCCACAAGAGCTCCTTCCTGCCTTAATTGCAGTAAACTGCAGTTTCACCTTCCGTATCTTGATTAATTAGAAAAGAAGTAGCAAATTTTCAAGGTGATAAATTACTATGTTTCAAAATTATGTGACTATTCCCACAAAGAATGTTGCATAGAATAATATCCCCCCAAAGTTCTCTAAAATAGTGTTATATGAATAAATACATTTGAAAAATTCTATATCCTCTTTCTTACAGATTCACAGTACACATTATAATAATAAGGACAAGGAGGAAGGAGCAAGAGTAAGTGGAGAGAGCCATCAAATCATGAGGCATGCCTACAACTATGAGAGGAGAGAAGGAAGGAAGGATGATTGGGTAGGAAAAGTCTCAGATCACTGTACAGTTCTGGGAACTCTCATAGGCCCCAAAGCAAAGATTGCCCATTAAAGGAATCCTGCCTTGTACAGTAATGGCCTGATTCTGATTACCCCATCATTCGTAGTCATTGGCTGAGAGTAGCTTGGGATAAGTGTAGACTTGTATGAAACCCACAGTGTATCCAAACATGCAGCAGTTGGAAGCTGTCAGTCATTTATGCTCCCCACAGTGGGCTCTCTTGAAGAACACTCCAATGGCCATGTGACTGGATTTGTTAAAAAGTTGTTGGTTGAGCTGAAATCATGAAGCAAACCAGAGATGAGGACAGCAGGAAGCTACCAACACCCTCAGGAGTCAAGAGAAGCAGTGGTTTTAGTAGAGACCAGCAGCTGGGGCCACCAGACACAATCTAGGACCAGGTTCTGGCCTGGTGAGAGCTGATATGGTAGAGGGAAGGACTGCCTGTTGAAAGCTGGGTTCACAGCAGAGACTTC
Source organism: Aethalodelphis obliquidens (assembly GCF_003676395.1). Classification (NCBI taxonomy): domain Eukaryota; kingdom Metazoa; phylum Chordata; class Mammalia; order Artiodactyla; family Delphinidae; genus Aethalodelphis; species Aethalodelphis obliquidens. The sequence goes on from NW_020837946.1 coordinate 41,752,709, forward strand.
AGTCACTCTCAGAGACATCTACCAAAGCAGAGGGAGAGGGGAGCCTTCTCCCTTCCTTCCTTCTTCTTGTCTCCTTCCAATACCTCTCATGGCACAAACTTAAATGTAAACTATTGGCAAGGGACACTGAGGATATTGCAGGGTCAGAGCCCCGTGGTACAGAGCAGATCAGGGAAGTGTCAGCAATGGATTTGGGAGGGAACCAGCCCAGGATTGGCACAGCAAATCATGGGATTAAAAAATCTTGGACTTATACTGAATAAACAAACAAATTAGTACAATGGTCATCAAAATAATCAAGTGCCTACAAGTTACTTAGGCCACTTTACTGGGAAAGATAAAATGTGTTTTTATGAAAGACACCCTCAATTTTTTTTTTGTTTTTTTTTTTTTTATTTTTACCCAGGGCTCTCACTGTTGTGGTCTCTCCGGTTGCGGAGCACAGGCTCCGGACGCGCAGGCTCAGCGGCCATGGCTCACGGGCCTAGCCGCTCCGCGGCATGTGGGATCTTCCCGGACCGGGGCACGAACCCGTGTCCCCTGCATCGGCAGGCGGACTCTCAACCACTGCGCCACCAAGGAAGCCCCACTCTCAACTTAAAATCATATTTTCAATCAGTAACAAAGAAGCAATAGGTGTAATACTTTTAATATTAGATATTCATTTTTTTTTTTACTGCATAAGAAATAAGCATGTTAATAAAAATTTTATTCACAAAAACATGTTGACAGTAATTTGGTAGTTTGGAAAGCACAGATCAAATGTGGTTTCATAGTTGGTTGATTTAGACATGAACTTAAAATGTATATTAATGAATATGTTGAAAATAGAACATGACTGAGAGCTGCAGGTTTGGAATGGATTGAATAGAAGATGTGTCAAAAGGTAGGAACCATTTTAAAAAATTCAATAACATAAAGCCCTTTAATTCAGAATTCATGCCTTATAATTGCATATTTGGTATATTTTAAAATGATGTATTGCCACAGGTAGCATGGTTCCCTCTGCTCCCGGAAAGAAAAGCCTCAAACACGTTGCAAGTAATGGGGTTTTATCAAGGACTTGCTTACCACATCATTACCCTTCCCAAATGAAATGAGTACCACACTCAAAAGGCTTGAAATCTGGCCCAAAGATGAGCAAATTTCTTCTTCTCCTCTGTTCTGATTCTTCTCCCGGCCAAGCTCAGAATATTTGCATAAAAGGTAGAGAAACAGTGCATCCGTCCAGAGCTAGCTTACCATTCAGCTGTTATACCAGTGCCTGCCTCCCTCAGAACGAGAGAGGGTGAGAGATAGTGAACTAGGAGGGACAGATGCCCAGCATGCCAGCTTTGTGAGGTGCTAAAAATACCACACTGGAAATGATGAGGCAGAGGATAAAAGACTATCCAGGTGTTGGCGCCTTGGGGGTGCTCAGAGCAGCCCTGGTGTTAATGTCCACTACCCCCATCACAGGGCTATAATTGAGTGCTTTAGACAAGATTACAGGGTTGTCTCTTCTGGGAAAAGCACAGTGTCCTCCCCCTGTGTGTGCACCTCTTTCAATTTCGGCATTGGACAACTAAAACCTGAGATGATAGGGTGATGTTTTAATATGTCCCTTTGTAAAGGTCCATTGTTAAATACTGGCTTGGAAATAAAAATGGAGGGAAAAAAGATAATTTGCTGTGCTTGTTCAGTTTAAAACAGGCAAAGTTATTTTATGTAGTGAGAACACTGTATCCTGATCTCTGGTGATATGCTATTTAACTATCAGTAAGTCACCCATCGCTACTTTGATGGCTGAGCCTGAGTGAGGAGAACTTTGATGGAGACAGATGTAATTTTAAGAGCAGTATTATATACTGCTTCCCACCTGCTTATAGCCAATAAGCATCAAAATAGAGACTGAGAAAAGCTTCTTTCTTCCTTTCTTTTTTTTCCCCCTTTTATAAGAACCATAAACGTAACAAGAGATAAGGTTAAGGACAATAAAAATGTTACTGCAAATGTTCCAGCAATTATTTATAGAAATGGGAATTGGGAAGACCACAAGAGCACACAGAGCAAACACATTGATGGAAGATCTGGGTTCCAGGACCTACCCTGAATCTCCTTGGGATGTTTACTAAAATGAAGTATGATAAACTTTAAAAATGAACCCCTCAAAGCCCCAGACAGGAATACAAGAAATGTTTGGTAAAGAAGCTTCACTGGTTGTGACCTTCTGTTGAGATCACTCAAAGCATACACACCACAGTGGAAAATAAATGATAGACAGCAAATTGGCAGGCAAATCCCAGAGGACTAAACAACATAATGTCATGTAGTTTGTAAAGGCATGGATATTTGTCACCACAGCCTGCATGAAGGACACACACTGTGCAAACTTTTATTAATGTGTTCCATTACTTTGGTGTTTGTCACTTCTTCTCCCACATCCATTATGTAAAGCAGCCTGGCATTTGGCACGTTGCTTAATAAGGGTTGCAGTCAGCTATGCAAATGCTTAATTATTATGACACGCACCTACACATTATAGCTTCCTTTGCGAATTTTCTCCCACGTTACAATTATTTAAACTTACCCTTTGCTCCACACCTCTATGAAGAAACCTGGTCTGGTAATATCCAGGAGATAATTGTTTTTACACATAGGAATACAGGGGCTATCCTGCTCAAGTGAGGGCCATCATGGGTTTTCTGAAGTTAGCAGTGAGAAGAGTGGCTATCAATTATTTATTGAGTACATTTGTCACAGTCTACACAATAAAGCTATTCTTAATCATAAGTGATTTTTTAAAAAAATCTGATCATAATTTTTGAGAGTGATATTTTTGTTACTTCTTTAAAAGCAGATAAATAATTGATGACAAATATTCTTTTTTTTTTTTTTTTTTTTTTTGGCAGTATGCGGGCCTGTCACTGTTGTGGCCTCTCCCATTGCGGAGCACAGGCTCTGGACGCACAGGCTCAGCGGCCACGGCTCACGGGCCTAGCCACTTGGCAGCATGTGGGATCTCCCCAGACCGGGGCACGAACCCGTGTCCCCTGCATCGGCAGGCAGACTCTCAACCACTGCGCCACCAGGGAAGCCCGACAAATATTCTTTAATATCATGAAATTGTAAGTGATAAAGACAGTGAAGACACAGATGTTAAATAAGCATATTCATCGTAGAAAGAGCATATTGATAACAATATGGAACCATGGCTAATATATTGTTTTTTTTAAAAAAACAACCTTTAGATTAATGTGAAGCAACAAAAACATACAAAAAAATTTAACTATTAATAGTTTAATCAAAAATATTTTTACTATTCATTAGTTTATTTAATTTACTTTTACCTGATCATGTCATAATATATGATTTGTAGTGACTTTACAAGAAGTTTGATTTTGCATTTAAAATAAATGAAATGGGACAAAAAGGAAAATAAGTCTAGAAAAAGTACAATATATCTAGGGGTGATATTAGGGCACATAATGCTCTAAAATTATGCAGTTTCTGTACTCTGGCCTCTGATTTTTCTGACTCAGTCCAGGAAAGGTATTTTAGACCCTTTTTTAAGTATTATATTGAATTCACATTTTAAAAAATTTAGCTGGTATTGACATCCATAGTTGATATATGAAAATTGAAGTCAGGAAATGAAGAGTTCCTGTATTGACTATTCTACACTTCTGAGGAGATGGGATTCTGAACACTCCAGATAAAAACTGTGTGTCGGGCTTCCCTGGTGGCGCAGTGGTTGAGAGTCCGCCTGCCGATGCAGGGGACACGGGTTCGTGCCCCGGTTCGGGAAAATCCCACATATCGCAGAGCGGGTGGGCCCGTGAGCCACGGCCGCTGAGCCTGCGCGTCCGGAGCCTGTGCTCTGCAACGGGAGAGGCCACAACAGTGAGAGGCCCGCGTACCGCAAAAATAAAAAACAAAAAAACAAAAAAAAAAAAACAAAAAAACTGTGTGTCTACTTTAGGAAATGGGCAATGCAAGGCCCACTAACATTTGGTAGCCAAGTCCCCAAGAATACATTGCATTTAAAAGTCCTCATTCTGTCAGTATACATAGTTTTCATTCCTAATAGATTTCAGATATCACCAATCTGATGTGACTAGACAGAATTTAGTGCACAATTCTTTCTACCAAAACCACCCAGAGGAAGTATATTAGTATTCCTAAGTCATTTTATCAATAATCTCATAGGTAATTTTTAATTTATATAATTCTATAGTACCTTTTCCCAATTTTCATATAATATAAAATATCTTGGTGAGCTTTTTATCAATAAATATGTGTAACCCACTCATGTCCATTTCCAGGACTTTCTGAATTGATATCTCCAGAAGCCAAACCTTTAACAAACCTGGTGATGCTGATGTACACCAAAGTCTGAGAATTACTTGTCTAAGGTGGGATTTTCCATTGAGAATTTTCCATGAAGTTCTAAAATTTAGCCTTATATATGAATTTATTTAGAGGGTTTTTTTCCCACTATACAGCGATGTTTGTTATTTAGAGGGAGTTGTTAAAAATTATGAAGCTCTTCCCCGGATACTTAAGCCAAATATATAAGTTGGAGCCAAGGCATCTGCATGTCTTCTTTTTGGATAAGTCTTATGCATACTGATATTAAAGTACTATTACCATAATAGAGAGCAGTAACCAAGAGAGTTAAAAGAAATAAAATTCAAGTATTATGTAGATAAAATCACAGTTACATTTGTCTCTTAAGATTTACTGTAGACTAATTATATTTGCTCACGCATTATGAACTCTGATTGTTAATAAACATACATTTTAAAAAGTAAAAAAAAAACTAAAACTATTTTCCAAACTGCACAGTAATAGTATTGATGAGTAGGTAAAATCATGTATGTATCCATTAATCAGAGGTAACTCTTATCAACCGTCTATATATCCTCTTCAATTTGGAAAAAAAATCTGTTCTAACAAAGGAGGCAATATAAAAAAGTTAGTTATGGAAAGTTCTCAGATTGTGGAGCCAGACAATATGTCCTTTCAATCCTGGTTCTACCACTAGCTAGCCTTATGATCTTGAACAATTTATTTAACTTCTCTGAAAATCAACACCCGCATGAATGAAACAGCCATAATAAAGTTGTGAATGTGAAGATTAAATGATACCTTGTACACATTTAATAAATGTTACTTCCTTTCACCTTTTCTTTTTGTCTAATTATGCTGTTTAAAAATTGTATTCCCACAGAATTCATTATACCATCTGAGTTTCTGTCTCTGCTTTCTTCAGTGGTTAGTCAGGATAGAAGATAAACTACCTGTGCTCATTCGTAGAGAGTAGGAAGACTGTAGTGTCATGGAAAGGATGGGATCTTTGGAGTTTGATCTGAGTGCGAAGTTTGACTCTCCTATTTGCTCTGCTTGACTTGGGACTAATTTCAGCTCCAGTATCTAATCTGTAAAATTATTAGCTCTTGGAATTTTATGGTGAATAAATTAAATACCAAGGTAAATGCCTGGCACTGAGAAAGAGCACAATAAATGTCAGCATTCTGCGTGTTTGGTGGAGAGACCCTGTATACTCCCATCACCCACTTTAGACAGAAAGTCAACACATGCCATTAGAGAATTCAGTTGGAACTGTCATCAAATTTTAAAAGTTTATTTGACATAATATTAAAGGAAAAATTCTCTTATAAGGCATTGCTGTCCGTTGGATAAAACACCTTTATGAACTTGTGAGCATTATTAGATCTTTTAAGGATGAAAGGAATACCCAAAGTAATTAGCAATTATTATTTCACAACAAATCATAGTTGTCTACTCACTGAAGTATTGCACTGGGATTCAGTAGACCTGAATTCTATTCCCACTTCTGCTATTCTCTAGCTTTATGACATTGGAAAGTCACTTCACCTTTCTGTGTCAGAGAAAACTTATAATTAACTTTCATTGACGTACAAGCCTTTTTCTGCAGCAACTGGATAACTAGAATTATATTTCCTATCAGAATGGAAAATCCTAAATATTTCCTAAAGATTATTTACTATGGAGTAAATTTTTATTTATTTTTTACTTTAATTTTGTTGATGAAACAATGAACCTCTATATATTTTTGAGTAATTTTGCATTTGATTTTATATTGTATATCCAAACATGGCAACTAAACTAAGCTCTCTCTATATGAAAGTGATATTTATTGAAACTTTCTCCTATAAATCAGCAAGAAGACAACTAACATACCCCTATACTAAAATAGGAAGAGCAGTTGAGTGGCCCATACAAAAAAGGGCAATAGCACGATAACATAAAAAATATTCAACCTCATTAAAAGCAAAACAATTCACATTAAAGCAACAATGACTTAAATTTTTGCTGACTAGATTTTTAAATATTTGTTAACACGTACAATTTTATAGGATAAATTAGGAAATAAATATTGAAACTATCATAAATATTCATACTCTTATGCTATGTCTTTATTTTTAAAAATTTGAATTAAGTATAAACTCAGAGATACACAAAATATTCCTATGTAAGGATATTCATAGCACTATTATATATAAAGCTGAAAAATGTTAAAAAATAGATGTCCAATAAAAGGGTTATTTATGGTTAAATAAAACATGTTTTATCTTAGCAATAAAAATATTATGCAGTCATTAGAACTGAGATTTTCAAAGAACAGTTTCAGAATTGATAAAAAGAATGAAGGTTAAGGGTTGAATTTTGTCCTCTCCCCAAAAAAGATATGTTGGATATGTCCTAACCCTTAGAATCTCAGAGCATGACCTTATTTAGAGATCAGGTCTTTGCAGAGATAGTCAAGCTAAAATGAGTTCATAAGGGCAGGCACTAATCCAATATTATTGGTGTTCTTATAGAAAGGGGAGATTTGGACACAGAGACATGCACACTGTGAGAATGTCATGTGAGCACAAAGGCAAAGATCAGGATTATGCATCTACAAGAAAAGCAATGCTAAAGATTGCCAGAAGAACCACCAAAAGCAAGGGAGAGGCATGGAACAGATCCTCCCTCACAGTCTTCACAGCCCTCAGAAGGAACCAACCCTGCCAACACCTTGATTTCAAACTTCTAGCCTCCAGAGCTTGAGACAATAAGTTTCTGCTGTTTAAGCCACAGTTTGTGATACGTTGCTATTAGCAAACCAATACAACTACAATATAATATGTGGTAGAAAATCTACACAGGCAAAAGTCCAGACAGACATATATAAATTTTGAACAGTATACAAGCAGAGAAAATGACAGCAAAGGAACACTTAAAATTATGTGATTATCTCTAGATTGTAGGATCATATCTCTTTTTAAATTTGGGAACACATACTTTCATAAAGACAAAATATTCTTCAATTTAAGAATAAGCATTATTCCAAAATGTGATTGTATTCACAAGCCCTACAATTCACCATTCTGTTTAGGATTGGATTTTGCTAATATTTTGGTGGTGGTGGTGATAGTAAAGTTATGGAATGTCCCAGAGAAAAGTGCTTTCTTCTGACTCCAGGAAATTTGTTGGCCCAGTCTCACTGAGGAGAGAAATAGCCTCAGCCAGGTTTTTTCTGACCACATCTAAATGGAGAGAGCAAATTGTGAGGAAAAATAAGATGTGTCAGTTGTCCTTAGGTTGTTCAAATTATTGAGTGACCTGCCTGCCATCAGCATGTGTGTTTCCCTCTCTCCACACTTTGTATATTTTATGACCTTTCTGTCTGTGTCCTTCCACCTAATTGGAAATTCTGGATGCTGGCCTCCTCTTGCAACTGTGCTCAGCCTCTGCCTGTGCTCTCCTTCATGATGTAGGTCCCCAGAGTTCTTAGTGTAACTCCTCAAATTCCTTATCTTCTCAGTCTCTTCATTCATTTGAGAATTTAATTGCTGACCATGATTTTGTCCTGAGGATTCACAGCACCTACAAAATCTTCTATCGGTATTCCTCAAACTCTTTGTAGTGAAGGATGATTTTTCCCCCAACCCCCTGAAGACTCATAGTTCTGAAATATATTTTAAAATAAAATAATGAAAGCCTAAAATTAAAAAATAAAAGAGATTGCAAACTGAACTAATAATGTTCTATTGAAAACTAAAACTTTTATAATATACTTTAAAATAAATTACTAAATAAATGAAATTTAAATATAAAGACAAAATTTCAAATTTATTTTTTTATTATTAGCTTTAACAAACACAGAATTATTCTGCAAATTGCTATAAACATTTCTAAGTGCCTACTCTCAATTTCCATACTTACTTTGTTTACAATGTGACTGATAGTTGTGGGCCAGCACCTGACCACAGATCACCTGAGCACTTACTTCACAGCTCTCCTGTTCCGTATAGTCAGTTCTTCTTCTTACTTTAAAATGTTATCCAAGGTTATAAAGTCAAGATTTAAAACAAAACAATAACCAGTATTGATTAACCACTTTGCAAATCCATCTGTCTCTGCCTTTTTCTTGTTTCATATATTAAGAGCACAGCTATAGTGCAAACAGTTAACTCTGTTAATATCTAGCTGTTCAAAACTGATGATAATTTAGAATTTGGAATTCTTACTCTTTAAAATTAGGTTTACAACTTTTCAAGTCGATTCAGTTAACAGGACAAAATAACTATTTATGATAATCATAAAATTCGTGGTTGTATGCATTACAAGGGATTTGCTTTGAAAGGCTGGCCTCACATCTAAGTTTCCAGTATTTGTTAGCTGCTTGAATATGAGCAAGCTACTCAGCATCACTGAGTCTTGGTTTCCTAGTTATAAAAATAGGAAAATAACTCCTACATCAGAGAGTTAGTAATTAGATATGTGTGTGATATAAGGGTTACACATCCACCTTACTGGTGTAACCTATCAACCACATCATGTCAAGTCTATATGTCCGTGAAAAGCCCTCCCAGGCTGTCGTCTGGGGCCCTGCATTCATTTCTGGGGCTAACTGAGGTTAAAGACACTTCAAGAGTTAGTGGTTTTGCTGACAATCAAAAGAGCTAAAAAAAAAACTACTGTCCTTCATATCAAATCTTGTAGGTAATATGTACTATACAAATGGTTCTTTAAAAAGGTGTCCATAATTAATTGAGTGAAAAGTAGATTTAAAAAGTGTTTGTGTTGTATGATCCCATTCCTGTGGAAATAAATATACATTGAAGTATTTACCTATAAAGAGATTTCTTTAAATTGCTAGAGACTTAAAGACTGTCTTATATTTATTGGGTGAACATACTTCACTAATAAACCTTACTGAGATAGGCTTGTTTATCAGTAAAATAGCACAGGCTAGGAGTAAAGGGTAAAATGGATATAATACAAATTGCGCCTCACATGGAGATACTCATGTATCACTAATAACTATAAAGTACGTTGAAGATACAAAGTTCTGGTAGATGATAAGAATTTTTATCAGATATTGGTCACAGGCAGAAGCAGAATAATGTGTTTGATAAATGAAAGACTTTATATAACCTGTCCAAGCCTTAATCCCTACTAACATCTCACCTACATGTGAGATGATAGGGAATTAAAAACAGGGCCAGAGCACTTCATTCGAGGGTCTCTTCCAGTCTCCAGTTTTGCCTCCTGCCACGTTGCATTCTCCATAGTCATCACCTTTAGAACACTGGCAAAATTGTACATTACTGTGGTTCCTAGTTCTAGTGAAACAGTGTTCTGAACCATTTCTCCAAAGATGAAGTCATAGCAACATTCAAATAGGCATGAAGTTTTTAGCAGAGTGATACTAGAAGGCACTGGGACTGAAAGAGCAAAGTAATACCTTCATTCTTTCTCCCCAGTTGCTGGGGTAGATCACGCATAAGGATTTCTGCTTTTAAAATAAAGAATTCTTCCATTATTGATACTGACATGAAAGTATTCTTTGTCTTCAGTTGGAAAATAGTTCATTATATTTAATATTGGAAAGCATAGCATATTTCCTCTCATTTACACTTAATTTGTATCATTCTTGGATGCGGGGGGTGTGGAAAGCTTGGATTCATATTACAACAGAACATAGAGGTACTCAAGTTTCCCTATTACACTCCCAGAAGCAAAACTGCTCAGCACAGAGGTGACCAATGGACCATATGCACTTTCAATTTACAATCAGTTCAGCCATTATTACCAGAAGAAATCATTTTAAAATGAGCATGATACTGAACTGTGCACCCCAAGTCATTCTTCTAAAAATAGAGAACACCTCCTTAAACTTTATAACCCTTCTCTGTAGATTTCCCAGAACTAGAGAAATAGGCAGAGTAGCTCACAAAACTCAGAGAAACATTTTACTTACTAGGTCATTGGTTTATTATAAAAAGATGTAACTCAGGAAAAGCCAGATGGAAGAGATGTATAGAGCAAGGCATGGGGAAAGGGCACAGAGCTTCCAAGGTGTCTCCCAGCACATCACTCTCCCTGAATCTCCAGGTGTTCACCAACTCAGAAGCTCTCCAAACCCTGTCTTTTTGGGATAGTTATGGAGGCTTCATTACATAGACATGATTGAGTAAATCAATTGTCATTGGTAATTGAATCCAACCCCTCCCTCCTTCTTGGATGTCAGGGGGTGAGACTTAAAGTTCCAACCTTCAAATCACATGGTTGGTTCCCCTGGCAACCAGCCCCCATCCTTAAATGGGTCCCAAAAATCGCCTCATTCACATAACAAAAGACACCTGTATCAGAAATTTCAAAAGATTTTAGGAACTCTGTGCCACAAATAGGACAAAGACCAAATATATATTTCTTATTATAAATCACACTATCACATTGCTCATCTGTTAGTAAACTGAGATCCATGAATTCTAAAAGGATTTAACAAGGTTCATAAATTCCTTGAAATCCAAGGCAGGATTTTGTGTATATGTGATTTTTTTATAAAGAAATTTCTCCCTCTTCAGGGTTCTTCCATTTGGCAAACATATTCCCATAACTCCCTCTTAACACAAAACAAAAGTCTCCTTTATCACACATCCCCTTTTACTCTCCCACTAATTATCTAGATTTTCTTACTAATCAAACTCCTGGAACAGATTTTATAAACACACAGTCTCTGTTTCTTCAACTTCCGTTTTCTCATTCTCAGGAACGTTTGTCTTTCTTCTCCATGACACTGCAAAACTGTGCTCTGGGGAAAGGCAACACTAGCCTTTGTTCTGTCACATCTATTGTCAATTTTGAGTTTTTTCCTGGGAATTTTCAGCTATTCAAAACTGTCAGATAGTGTCTTCTGAGAATCTTTCCTCCTTGTCTTCCATAATCTTAGAAATCCACAGCATCTTTCAACTAGTCTGGCTGTTTCTTTGCATTTTCCCTCATTTCACACTTCACTTCCTAATTATTAATGTGTAGTTCCTCAGTCTTGGTCAGGACTCTTTCTCTCTGTGCTCTCTTTAGGGGGGATATTATCCATTACCAGGCTTTTACAAATCAGCTTTATGCTAATAATTCCCACATTTATACAGAACTCAGATGTCTCTTCTGGATTCCAGACCGGCATATCTAACTGTATAGTTTAGTTCACTTGGCAGACAGTACAGTGAAACCAGCCTTCTTTTTTGTCCCTCTAATATTCTAAGTTCTTTTTTCTCACGCATAGAGCATTCTTACTCTCACTCTTTGCCTGGTTTTATTTTCCTCATTATCCAAATGAACTTAAATGTTATATCTTCAGAGATCTCTTCTTTGATTCCAATCTAAATTAGATCACACCATTTTACTACTTACCATAACAAACTGTTCTCTTCCTTGATTGTTCTTTATCTTCATATGTGTTTTAACATGTGTAATATCTGTCTTCCCACCAGCCTTGATGATGGGGATCTTATCTGCTTTATTTCTTGCCCCTGCATAATACTGGACCTGGCACAAAGTAAGTATTCAGCATGGATTAATTATATGAATGAGTAAATACAGTTTTTACTCATTCAAGAAATCCTTGATGCAAAACTACTATGTGTCAGGCACTGCTTTAGGTACTGAGAACCTGCAATGAAAAAAAATGATGAAGTCCTTTTTCTCAAGGGACTTAGATTCTATCAAGAACAATGACAATAAATCAACAAATATATAATATTTTGAGGTGAGATAAGAACTGTGAAGAAAAATAAAGTGGGGTAAGAGGAATGAAAACTAACTAGCATTGGCTAAGAGGGTTTATTTTTATAGGGTGGCATGAACTCTTCACTGGTTAGATGATATTTAGGAGAGACATAAAAGAAATGAAAAATACATGCAAGTATTTGGAGAAGAGCATTCCAGAAAGAATAACAAGAAATGCAAAGACCTTGAGAGGTAATGTCATTCTTTATAAACTACAAGGAGGCCAGTATGGCTGAAGCACTGTGAGTAAGGGAAACTCAGGGGACTCAAAGTGCAATCACAGAAGTAGTGTGCGGTGGTCAAGTCCTGCTTTGTAGATGGTAGGAAAGACTTTGGGTTTTACTCAGGAACTAAATCCTTCCTTAGATAGGAAGCCACTGAAAGCTATAAATGAATGAAAAAAAAATATTCTCCAAATATTAATCTAAAAGCCAAATTTTGGATATTGTTCCCCAAGGAAGAGAAAAAGAAAATCACTCCTCATTTCTGGTTGTGTGATTCTTCTATTAACTATTAATCTAAATCTGGGCAAGTCACACCATCTAACTTGGGTGATTTCTTTCCATATCTAGGACTAAATGATCAGTTTGGACCATTGCAGATATTAAGAATTTTGTATTTCCAATAAGAGAAAACTGTGATAGCTAAGAACTGCAGCACTGGAAAAAAAAAAAAATCTGTAGATTTTGAGACTTGAATCCTCCATTTGACTGAAACAAAAATCCAGAGATGTTTAAAGGCATCTAAAAATGTTTTCAGAAAGACACTTGTATCTAGATTCAAGCACAATGATTCACTGCACAACTCTCGTGGGCTTAAAAGTAGAGGGTTTGCATCCTGACATATTGTATAAGAAAATGAAAAATGCATGTGTATGTGAATTTGTGTGTTTATAGGAAGTAGATATGTATAAACCAGGACACTTCTCTAGCTTCGGATTCTAATAAACAAGGGGTTGCTGGCTTTTAACATCACAACCAGTGAGAAGCCTAGAAGCCTACAGGAAATGAGAAGGCTGCCAGAGAAGCTGACCAATGAATTCATTGTTTTTCCCTGGACTGTCAGCACTCTTCTTTTCAGAGTTGGCTTTTCACTGGGTCAATGTATCAAGTCATTAGTTTTTGGTGAATCAGCCAGAGGAAAAAGAAAGAATATGCAAAAGGGAAACCTTTAGGACTAGTCTTGGAAGACATTTTCTAAGAGTTGGCCTTGCTTGCTTTCTTTTTATTTTCTTTTTTGGATTGTCTTCAGCTTGAAGTTGTTCTGAAATCAGACTTTGGCATCTTAATTTTGAAGTTTTATTTTTCATTTCTTGAAATAAAAATAATATTATATTATTCAATTTTTGAATAAAAAATAATAGTCTATAATATAATGTGTGGTTAAACATATTTTCCAAAAAAGAAGTACCCATTTTTGTACCTACAAAATTAAAGACATGCATGACAGGTCATAAGATTTAGTTATTTCTTCAGAATTTGCAGATGGTTACTGTAAGGGTATTCTTAAAGATATTTAGTCTTATATTGCATATTATTTTCTCTATGAGAAGATGCAAATATGAGTAACTGTCTAATCTCTTTTCTGAAAAATTTGTTTTTAGAAATAAATTCTGATAACTGATATGTTTCTCTCTTGCTTATTGTTTGTGTGTCCAATCTGTAGCCAAGAGTTTAGGACATAATAATGTTCATCTTATTTTGTGCTCCATTTTTTCATTTGCTTTAATTTGAAAATATTTTAATTTTACTTTGCTGAATACACAAATCATTAAACCAGTTTTGGAATAAATTTGGTTAGAAATGAATGTAAATGTGTACTTTAAATTTATTTAAGATGTGTTAAATAATGAAATTAAATAAAATGCATAATAGTGGGGAGTAAACAAACAAAAATGCTTTCTATAATCAGTGGGTTTTGAAATGGATTTTAACATGTTTGAGGGACCCACGATGGTAAAAATATGGAAAGACCCTTCAGAACAAACAAACAAAAAACAAGGCAATTGCAGAAGAAAAGATGGGCATGATCAAGTTGTGGTCAAAAGACAGCAAGCAGTTTGAAGGGGTTCAAAGAAGTGTTGGGGCCCAGGGCAGGCTACCTTAAAATATGCTTCAATTGCATTTTGATTATTTGAACTAAAGTTATTTAAGATGTGGCCAGCAAATACAAGAGGGAGGCTTTGACCCTCCTCCCTGTTTCCCTGAAAGCAGGAAATAAATCTCCCAAGCGAAAGGTGCCCTCCCTGTACTGGGAAGTAGAAAGACATCCGTATCACCAGAGATAGGGAAATTAGGGCCGAGAAGCCTCTATAAACAAACCTTGTTACTTCTTTACTAATTTACTACTCAAGCCCAAACTTTGCTTAAATTCCTTACTAATTAAGCACCCAAACCTAAGTTTCTTTGTCCTGTCAATTCCTCTCAAAGGTATTGTCTCTTTGTCTTAAAAAGTATAAAAGCTGCCTGCTTTGGCCATTTCTTAGGTCCCATTTCTATGAGACCTCCGTGCGCACGAATTAAACTTGTTTCTTTTTTTCCCCTCTTAATCTGTCTTGTGTCAGTTTGATTACTGGTCCAGCCACAAGAACTCAAGAGGGGTAGAGGAGGAAATTTCCCCCTCCCCAACAGAAGATAGGGTTCGAAATCAGCAGAGAATATCTAAAACAGAGGTGGGTACCATGGCAGGCAAGCCAAGAAAGACAAGTAGGAATTAATCAAATACAGAAAGAGTGAATATGAAAATAGCATATTTCCCAAGGGCAAAGGCAAGTTCAGAGATATTGAGCTCAGGGTAAATTCAACTGAATAAGTAGAGTTTTACATTCATTCAGGCCAGTGTAAGTCCTTAAGGGGTCAGCTGGGAAAGAAGGTTGCGAATCCAAGGGTTGGAGTTGGTGTCCAGAGAAGAGACAGGACATGAATACAGAGGTAGTGGCATATCAGGGTGAACATCTAATAACTGAAATTGGGCATTAAATTTTGAGTGATAAAGGGAATTCAGAACAACACAACAGCAAAAATGAACTAAACCTCATCATGTGATAGAGATAAGTGTAACTCAAGACAGCACAAATGAGGTGGCTTTCTATTCTAAGGACTTGACACATGTGCTCTGTCCTGTACCTGGGGACAGACTATTCCAGGTGTCTTCAGCCCTTATACAGAGTGTAGGAATTCACTTAGATGGAAACTCATGCCCCATGGGAGCTGTAGTAATCAGAAGCCATGAAGATCCCAAAGGTGGTTTCAGATCAGGACAGATTCAAGTTTAGCATTCAGCAATGAGACCACAACATAGGAATGACTTTCCCTTTTATTAGCAAACAAAGATAACTGCGACAATATTTTCTCCTCCCTCTCATGTGTAGCAGTCTACCTAACTGGCTTTATTACTCTGTATAAAATAGGTAGTCTCTTCCCTTTCCATCTCTCCTGAATATTTGTCAAATTAATCTTCCTAAAGTGTCATTTCTTTCATTAGTTTTCCCATGTCCAAGAATATACAGTAGTATTCTACTTTCTATGGTGGAAAAAGTCCTTGAACATTTTTGCCTTTATTCAGACTACCCACTCGTTATCAAAGGCTCTTCTGCACTTTGCTCCCCAGCAGAGAGATGGCGCTGATGCTCACCCTTCCAAACTCTCTCTTGCCCCTCAAAGTCTTAATTCATTACCTCTGTCACTACTCTTAGGTTGTAATTATATGAATTTAATCATTATTTAACTTCTTTAGCCTGTGAATGTTTCACTTCCCTGACATGATTTTAACTATTTAAGGACAAGTTCTCAGTTCAGTGTAGAAGTGTAGTAAATAACTGGTGAACTGGACTTTGTCAGTTAACAAGAACTTGATTAATTAGCATATGTTTTATTTTCTACTCTTTTTATATAATTTTCCATCAATCAAAAATACAATTATTGGGCTTCCCTGGTGGCGCAGTGGTTGAGAGTCCGCCTGCCGATGCAGGGGACACGGGTTCGAGCCCTGGTCCCGGAGGATCCCACGTGCCGTGGAGCAACTACGCCCGTGAGCCACAACTACTGAGCCTGCGCGTCTGGAGCCTGTGCTCTGCAGCGGGAGAGGCCACAGCAGTGAGAGGCCCGCGCACCGCGATGAAGAGTGGCCCCCGCTTGCCACAACTGGAGAAAGCCCTTGCACAGAAGCGAGGACCCAACACAGCCAAAAATAAATAAAATAAACAAATATGGGGTATAAAAAAAAAAAAAGTTTAAAAAAAAAAAAAAAATACAATTATTGACTTTTTCCCCTAGCAATTTCTCTAAAATTCTAAAACCTTTCTGCTGTGTTTCTCTCTCAATTTATTCTTTTGCCATCCTGTGCAACTTCTAATTGGACAAGATTATTTCACACTATTTTGTAAAATTAGAGATTGGGCGAGGTTTTAATCTGAAGTCAAGTTTGAACAAGGGAGGTAGTTACACCATGGATGAGTCTTTCTTAGGAGGTAACAAAGAGCAAACTTTTGTCCCAGAACACACCCAGAAGGCTCTTTTCCACTTGTCTTAACATCACGTGACTATAATGTGAAACTTGTGGCTGTGAAGTGTGCGTGCATTAAATGACTCCCAGCCTTGCACTACACAAATCTGTCAGCATCCAGGTGCTCCCGGGAAAAGTAAAACCAAGGGACTAAGAAGGAGAGTGTCAAGATCAAGATCGTTTGACTTTATTGGTGTTAATGTTATAGCCTCTGCTGATTTTAGCATCAGACTGACCCATCTCTCTCCTCTAAGACTCATCACTGGCAAACTGTAAAAGTCAAACTCTCCAGGTGATGAATGGAGAAGAAAAATATAAGACCAATAGTAACTAGATCCTACAGCATAGGAAAAGTTCATGTTCTTCTCCTTTATTTCTACACCCAGAGAGAAATCTCAGTAACACACTGTTGGGTTTTTTAAAACATCTGTTTATAATACAAATGATAATACTATGAAAACTCTATCAAGGCTTGGTCTCCAACGAACTTACTACATTGAAAAAAATTGCAGTTTCTTTTAATATCATTGCACACAATCAAAGGGTCTAGTACAGTGATAGGAGACTCCATAGATTATTCTAGTAGTGACTTCCAAAATACATATCTACTTTTATTACCTTGGTTCCTTCCTAAAAAGTCTACATAGCATATAGCCTTTCCAGTAAAGCCAATGCCGTAGAAAATAAAATCAGCAACCGCTAAGCAGACAGAAATTTGTTTTTGAAATTCACACTCACATACATATACAAATGCTTGCACACACACAATGTATATCATGTTTTTATTATATATATATATATATCTGTATTACTGAGATCATGGTGAACTTGGATTTTAGCTACCTTAATAATCAGTTTGTACCCCCGATGTTTGTCAGGTGTTTCCCTAGCCTCACAGCCTGTCTCTGTCTAGCTCATTCAAATCACTATACAAACATCAGCCCCTTCACTGCTTTATTTTTCAGTCCTGTCACACTCATCATTTCAGGATTTTAGTTTTTAAGTTTATTAAAGATCAGTTAAGAAAGACGAGGAGAGGTTTATATCATGCACATTTACCGTTTCCTCTTTAGACACTCTTGTTCTTCTTGCTCTGCTTCTTCAATGTAGCCAAACTTATCTCCTCCTCTGTTTTAGCTCTTCCCCTGAGCTGTGGTTGTCTCCACCCGCTCCTCCTTCTTCTCCACTGAAAAGAGCACAGCCCTTTTCCTTGAAAACCCTGAGCATCAGACCAATACCCAGGACAGAGAAACTCATTTCTGTCCCAGAGTGGCCCTATAAGCAGACATGATCTCAGGCCACAAACTCACATGTTCAAATAAAACATTGCTTCTCTTTGTACCTTATAAATCACTGTAATTTTCCTTTTGTGCCTTATTCTCCCAAGCTGGAGGAAATATAAATCTACATCATTGCACAAGTTTTCCTTTTGTCCACATTATGCCACATGTCAAGGTCTTACACCACATTAGTGAGGCAGTTTTATAGTCACCAAGATGTCCCTCACTCCTTCCTCAATGACTGTTCAAGTCTGGGGATGCTACGCTATGAGTAAAAGAAATCTGTGATGGGCACTATAACCCTGATGCCTAGATGCACCAGGTAGCCCTCCTTGTCTCATAGTCTCCCACGTCCTTGGTGCTTCCACCAGAAAGCTAACCTCAAGACGTCAAGACATGTTATCAATACTCAGGGAAAGGCAGATCTCTCTATACATGTCTTCCAGTACAGGAGAATCTGTTTCAGTTTGGGAAAAAAGCTTAACTCACCAACCAATCCTCTTGTCCCTTAATAGACTCAGTCTCTACCCAAGGAGCCTCTTCTTCCATTTGGGCAAACCTAAGTTCCCTGGGAATTTAATTTTAGAAAATTAAATCCAGTTAAAGTTGCAGATTATCTCGGTTTTTATTCCTGACACATAACTGAGGCAGTTAAGTAACAAATGTCACCTGCTTATGTGGGAAATAAAGCAAGGAGGAAGAATTAAAATACAAATTAATATCTCAAAATAGGATCTACCCACAAAAACATGTTTTTAATAAAAATTGGTCTTTCTTTCTCTCTGCACAGAAAGAAATTCTGGTTCTCTGCACAGTACTAAAAAAATGATTTTTCTCTATATAGTTGTAAGTTCACTAAAATTATTCACTACCACCTTCCAGTAATACTAATTAGTCATAACTAAAACATGGCATTTTTTATTTCAGCCATATATATATATAGGCCTTAAACAATGAACCCTTTCATACCAAAGATCATATTATTTAACCTTTAAATTATAAGCATTAGCCTTAGATCATATAACAGGCATTTAGTAGTAATTTGTTGAATGGATGGATAATGGATGAGTTAAATTTAGAAGCTTTATACACAATATACAAACACACACACAATTATTGGAAGTCTATAAAGTATCTGTCATATAGGAGATTCATTTTTTCTTCCTTATTCACTAACTTGAACTAAGCATGTAATGTGCATAACTATTACCAGGTGAATGGTGGCAACTGTTCAAAGTTTAATAGGCGCAGTAGTTAGGCTTGTTCTAGGCACTGTTAGGAATGCACTAACATTTGGCTGCAATATTTGTATAAAATCTGCTATTTAGTGTAGTTTCATTCTTGGCCTATGAAAGGTTAAATAACCAAAGTCATATTAAACAGCAAACTTGTGCAAGACTATGATCATGTAATCACACTGATTACCATCTTATGTAATCCATTTAATGAGTAATATGGACAAGACATGCTTCAGAATTATCATTATATGATTGTACATTTTCAATTATAACTTAGAGTAAAAATCTTATGTACTTTACATGTTGGGATTATCAGCCAATTGAAGTAAAAATTAAATTAAAACTTATGAGATGAAAACATAGTCACCAAAAAAACTGTATACAAATGTTCATAGATGCTTCACTTGAAACAGCCAAAATCTAGAAACAGCCAAGATGTCCCTCAGCAGATGGATGGCTAAACAAACTGTGGTACATCCATACAAGGAATCACTATTCAGCAATAAAAAGGAACTATCGATTCATGCAACAACTTGGATGTGTCTTCAGAGAACTGTGTTGAGTAAATAAAGCCAATCTTGAATGGTAACATATTGGATGATTCTATTTATATAACATTTTGAAATGACAAAATTTTAGAAATGGAGAACAGATTAGTGATTCCCAGGAGTTAGAAACAGTAGGGGCTGAGGATAGCAGAGAGGTTATAAAATGACAATATTGGAATCTTCGTCGTGGTGGAACTCTTCAGTACCTTGACTGTTGTGGTAGATACATGCAGCTACACGTGATAAAACTGTATAGAACTAAATGTACACACACACAAATGTGTATATGTAAAATTGAGGAACTCTAAGATTGGTGGATTGTATCCATGTTAATATCCTGGTTGTGATATTGTCAGATAATTCACAAAATATTATCATTGAGAGAAATGGGTTTTAGGGTACATGGGATCTCTCTATATTATTTCCTACAACTGTATGTGAATCAATAATTATCTCAATAAAAATACAGTTCTTAAAAGTTAATGATTGCTATTGCAAAAGTAAAATGCAGTGAGAAATGATGATGTAAAAACTATTAATTTTGTATACAAAACCATGAGTACTACTGAACCTGCACGTCTGGAGCCTGTGCTCCGCAACAAGGGAGGCCGTGATAGTGAGGCCCGCGCATCGCGATGAAGAGTGGCCCCCGCTTGCCACAACTAGAGAAAGCCCTCGCACAGAAACAAAGACCCAACACAACCCAAAATAAAAAAAAACAAAAACCATGAGTAATCACTTTAAAATAGTTAAACAGAGAAATAGATCGACAATACAAGTATTAAGAGAATGTGTATGTGAAATGATTTAAGGCTAATGCTTTTGTGATTTAACTTGTAAAAAAGTTAATAATGAAAGAAAAAAACAGATATTAAATAATGTAAATCTTTGCAGAATTGTCTATTCTACTATTACAACATAATAATTTAAATGATCTATAAGAACTGATTAGATTAAGTTATTTAACTAAATTTAGGTCATGAGTTAAGTGAGGGAAGAAGAAAAAAATAATTCCAAAAATTGTAAATGACAACATCCATGATCAACCTTTTTCAATCTAGACATAATGGAGAACATAAACCGTACAGAAAAAAAAGAAGGAAATGTTTGAGGAAAATAAGATATCCCCAAAATATCATGCTTCACAATTGATATCACTTGAAAGTAAGCCAGTATTTAATCAAAAATATTCATTAAAGTGACCACAAAATAAATGTACCAATTGAAAGTGCTGAGAAATTCATGTTTCCACTCTGCAACATCAAACTTAAAATTTGACTACTGAAAGTTTAAAAATAAACCTGTATTAAAAATTTAATGTTTTTTATTAAAATTATAGATTTATTTTTGCAACCCAAAGTTTTTTTAGGTTTGGGAATTTGGAAGGCAAACATTTTAGTTACCCCATGAAGATCATTAGATCTTGATTACTAATCTTGATTAGTTCAGAGATGACTAAAATCCTACAACAATGATTTTACCAGTGCCTATCACATGTAAGCCACGATATATAGCAATATTATTCAATTTATATGCTGTGCATGCAAATCACATGAAGTGTTTGGTAAAATGCAGATTTTGATTCAGTATGTCTGTAGTGGGCCAGGGATTCTGTATTTCTAACAAGCTTTCTGGAGAAGACAAATATGCACATCTGGGTATACATTTTAAGTAGCAATGTTGTAGGTGAACAAGTTGAAGGCAGATATTTTTTCCTTATGAATTTTGTAGACGCATTGGGGAGCCAAGATATAAAAACTTGAAATAATGTTCTCTTAGGGCAGAATATCTCAGTAATTTAATCTGTATAGAAAAATATTGGGAGGGAGGAATAAAGTGAATTGGGTTTCTAGGTCTTATTGTCCCAGATTTCCTTTATGGATATTGCTCTTTTGTGTTGCTTTATACCAATTAAAGCCGAAGGAAACAAGCTTAATTAACATAATTACAAATTAATGAATTTTGTGATTTCAAGGAAAAGACAGGGAACCAGAAACACTAAGAAAGTGCATTTTAATTATGCCAACCATTGAGAAGCTTAGGAAAATATGCAGACAGTTTCCAAAAAAAACAGAGTCTGAGAGACAAACTAATTCAGGGAAGTAAGATATTCTTTAGGACTTGGGTGCAAGAAAACGTTCCACTAATAAATAAGAGAAACTATAAATAAAAGAAGAAATCAAGTTGGCTAAATTGAAAGTTGTTGCTATTAAAGCCTGAAACATCAATAGGTAATTAGGTCAGGTTACTAGGAATAAATAGAAGAAAAGCCTACTATTTTGATAAAAAGAACAAAAAAGGACAAAAGTAAATTTTTTAATGCAACTTGCAAAAATTTTTAAATGCAACTTGCAAAAATAAAGAGCAAGGAAACAACTCAAAGGAGAGAAGGCTAATAACAGAACTCAAGAAAAGAAAATGCCAACTACAGAAAAATAAAGCAGCTATCTTTTTACATACAAAATCTGAGATCAAAAACTTTAAAAGATGAGGGTCTAAGATCTCTGAATACTTTATGAACAGGGATGTCATTTGTTGAATACATTATAAATGTATTAATTTTTTAGTAAATTATCTGTTTTAAAGTGTCAAATTCTTTTAAAATTATGCAAAGTAATTTGTAGGTAAGAGGGATTCAAGGTCATAATATTAAAACAAAAAATGGTTACACAGAAGAATAATTTTGGGTTTTGAGAAATGTCCATTTGAAACTTCATCAAAATTTACAACTGGAAAGGAATTCCCAAATATAAAATGTAGGAAAATAGAAATATATGTGTTTTCAAGAAATGTATGTATCATGGGCTTAGGAAATACATAAATTAAATAAACCAGGCCCAAATAATCCTAGTAAAATAACCCCTACCCTTGGGAAGCAGGTAGTGTGACTGAATGATGATTGCTAGATTAACAGGTACATATTCACATGCATACAGAAAGCAGAAAATTGAAAAATTGGTGTAAAGACTTAAGAAATGATTCCCCTAACATGATAATAGAGAAACAATGAATCAGACTTATTGGTATAGGTCATGAGACAACAAATCCAGAGAGAAAATTTTAGAAAAAATAATGTGTAATGAACCCAAATATATGACTATAAAATGGGCATATATTTGACAAATATGTGGTAAATAGATAACTAGCAGATAGATAGCCAGCAGATAGCTAGTTAGCTAGCTAGCTAGATAGATAGAAGGATAATAGACAAAGTGATAGATGAATGGACATCATCTGGCAAAATTACACCGCATTAGTTTATAAGCACATTTCATAGCATGACTGTGTAAAACTGACACTGTTGGAGTCCCATCCACACCTTCTTAACACTCACTGGTCTAGCACTTGTCAGTGACATTCAACTGCAAGCATCTGTAACTCTCCACGCCAGGGCTTTCCCTAGGCTCATATACATGGGGCAGGATGGTAGTGCCAGACAGATACTCCTCTTTGGGGCAGTTCTCTGCCAATGAGAGATGGAGATTGGGAGGATAGATATCCCAGCTTCCTGGTCCCGTAGACAGGAAAACTGAGATGCATTGTACACAGTCCTTCAGAGCTCTCAGCAGAGATGAGCTTCAGTTTCGCGTAGTGGTAGCCTGACTGTCTTCCCTGCCTCATTGAATGGGGTTGTTTCCTCCCAAAGTGATCCTTTGTACTTAAATTCTTGCCTCTGTGGCTTCTAGAGGAGCACACCTTTGACATCGTGTCAGTCTATGTCAAAACTGTCCCCAATAATGGATGTTACTTTTTTTTTTAATTATTGGTAATTTGACAAGAATAATAATACATACATGAGTATTTTATCGGCATTTAAAAAACTACTAGAGAAGTTCATGTGTTTTCTTGCTTTTGGTTCCTTTCAAATGTGTCTTTTTTGGTTTGCATTAGTCCATTTTTTTTCCTCCTTTTTAGTGAAGGATTCACCTATTCTTATTGATTTGAAAGATCACAGTCTATTAAGGAAATAAAACCTTTGTAATATATTTTAAAGTGTTTCTAGGATGTGCTTGAGATATATACATCTATGTGTCATGGATTTGTCATTCCAGGTTATATAGTCAAATCAGTCAAACATTTAATTTATGATTTCTGTTTTTTGTCACCTACTAAGAAAGATCTTTGTGATCCAAGGTTTGTATAGGAAAAAGAAACTAACAATGGTTTAGTAGATCACTCAACTGTAAATGGCACTTATATAATCATAATAATATTAATCAAAATACTGGATATCAATCTAACCAAAATTACTATAAACCTCTGTTAGGAGGATGATGGAAAGGAAAGTGAACAATCATGTGCAACAAGAATAGGAAAGAGAGCTAAGTCTTTTCTCCCTACTAAGAATTCAAAAATATACTTAAAACTAAAAAAAGCATGAGACTGCATAGAGATGTGGAGATAAATATTCAATAATCAACTACTATAAGTCAAATTGGTTGTTTCTACTGTTTTCTTTAATTTTTTTTTGTTGTCAAAAGACCTTGTATATCCATTGCACTTTGAAAATCATATAAGCTTCTAATTTTAATGAAAATAAACTACAAAAACAACCTTTGGGGTTATAGATAGTTAATTCATGATAAGCAACTTTACTGAGTTCCTTTGACATTTATAGTATTTTTTAGTTGATTTTCTTTACAAATGATTTAAATTTTACTATTTCAGTTTGGCTAGTTATATTTCAATTCATTTTGCTTAATGTGCTATGTCTAGAAATGATAAAGACTGACATTCTTATATTGTCTTGCTTTTAAAAGAAATGTTCCTATTATTTCCTATTAAACATAATACTTTCCTTTAGGAAAAAAAATCTTTCTAGTCCTATTTCACTAATGAGTTTTGACAAGATGATTTTCAATGTCTTTCTGGAATAAAAATTTAATAATACAGCTTTTCTCATTTAACCTATTAATATGGTGAATTACAATAATTTATTCACCAATATTAAAGCACCATATAATTCTCAGGGATATCAGGGTAGGGATGGGACCAGGTGAAGTTGATTTTGATATACTGCTGGAATTTGTCATTTAATATTTTGTGTATAAAGATTTTTATGCTATCTTTTATACTGTTCACATTTAAAAGTTACATAGCCTTTCTAAAACAAGTGGAAAGTGTTCTTTCATTTCCTATTCTCTAATATTATTTAAACAGCAGAAAATTTATTTGTTTAAATATTTAGAACTATCTGAACCTGAAAATTTGATTTTTTTCACTTGTTTAGGAGCTTATACATAAGGAGTATTAAAATAGATACAGTTCTATTTAATGTCTTTGGGGTGTTGGGTCAATTTTCAAAATCTATACTTTTCTAGAAAATGGATATATTTATCCAGATTTTCATTTTGGGCAGCATATTGTCGGTAAAAATCACTTTAATATAATAGTTTTTATTTCTCCTCTGTGATTGTGTACTTTTTCATTCCTAATTACAAATATGTGTATTTTCTCTCTTTTTCTTGGTTAATCCAAGGAGTAATCTCTTTCACTGTTTTTAAAGAATTAGTTCTTAAACTGATGGCTTTTGTGTTTTCTTACTTTTTAAAAAAGTCTCCAATGGTTATGTTAATGTCTTCATTCTCTGTCCTAGATAAAAATTTTTCCTGATCTGTGTTTGTTCTAATTTTTTAACTTTTTTGTTATAAAAGCATGAAGACTGTGATTTTTTATATAATAATATTTAATATCCTCACTGCATTTATTTGCTAGACAACTATTAAGCCTTAGGCTTTTCATTTGTGGATACTATATTTTGATTTTTCTTTGGTTAACTGTATCATATCTTACTGCTTTTGTTTTGTTTTATTTTGAAGCACAGGCAGGCTCACAGATTGGTGAGGTATAGCTTCACAAGGGCCATCTATACACATAACAAATGTGAGTGGCACTCCTGGAACTGTTGGTGAAAAATCTTGAGCTCTCGCACATGTAAGAACATCTCGCTGTTAGTTTTGTATGTAAATTGACCATTCACACAATTCTCAGAGTGCCCTCTTTCTTCAGAACTGTCTATATTTTAAACTCCCTTCTAGATGCAGTAAGCATACATTTGTGTTTTTAAATATTTCCTTTGTATTGATCTGCTGCACAGGACTGAACACTCATGGAAACTGATATTTTTGTCTTCAGGTTCAAAAATTTTACCAGAAAGTGCCTTGGAATTGATCTTTTTAATATACAAAGCGATTTCCTTTAGACTAACTACATGTCTTTCATTACATAAAAATGTTATTTTATTTTTGAACTTGTGTCCATTTCATTTGCTTGGATTTCTTTTGCAAACATACAGGTGTCTTATCATCTTCCCTCCACCATCTGCCATGTCTGTTTGCTTTTCTCTGCTGATTTTCATCTTTTTTGTAGTTTATGCTTTTCCCCATGATTGTTCTTGAAGTTATGGTCTAGTTCACTGACTTGTTTGTTGTTGTTTGTTTATTTGTTGTTTTTTTTGCATATCTATTCTGCATCTTGCTACATGTAAATGTTTTTAAGTTGTTAGTATCATTATTTCCCTATTTCTTTTCATAACCCTGTGAAATCATTTTTTGTCTCTTTCTGTTGCTTTTTCAATTCCTGTTTCATTTAGTCTATATTTTCTTTCGTTTCCTTGCAAATACAATTTATTTAGGAATATTATTTTCAACAGCTTTCTAGAAGCAGTCTTCTGAATACTCTCTTTTGTGTGGTATTCTACTTCTTATACTTTACTCTGTTTTGTATTGGTGCCATGTATGTGGTTTTTTTTCTCCTTATGGTTTATCATTAAACATGGAAAATCCTGTCCCACATTGACCATTTCTCCAAAAACAGTGTGAGTACAATATCCTTGAATACCCTTTGGGTCTTCGCTTGGCACTTTATTAGAAGAAGCACTATTCTTGCTTTCTCATTTTTTCATGAGCAAACTTCTCAGCAGAGGCAACACAAAATGTTAACTCCTGGACTCTTTGTTCTACCTGCTTCAATCAACCCAACGTTCATTAATACTAGAGACACTGACATTTCTGGTCACTCCATCACGTGAGATTAATGTGTTAGAAATTATTGCTTGTGTAGCTCCATCTCTGAGACATACTTCACTGTTAATGGCAAGTCTCCTCTATAATGTATGCTCCCTGGCACTGCTCTGCCTCTGTAGCTCTCCAGCTGCTTTTCCTGCAATTGGGTGAATAAAAGCAATTCAACTGGGTAAGTAACAATAGGGCCATTTAGTTCTTGGGCCCAAAGTTGGTCTTCAATCCAGGGGGAAAAAATAATGCTAACTAAATTTCCTCCTGTATTCTTGATTTATTTTTGATTCAGAATCAATTAATTTAAAAATAAATTTTAAAATAAAATTTTAAAAATCAGAAGGTTGTTAATTAGGTTTCCTTGAAACCTTTAAACCTTGAAATTCTTGATAATATAGGTTATCTATTCTCCTTATTTGATTAAAAGAGATGAAAAGGGAGCTAGGGACAAAAGGGGCTAAATTATGGATGCTTATGATAATTCTCAATGAATTTTTGTAAACTCCTAAATTCTGGGACATTTATTTTCAGTTGAGAATACATCATCTTCCATGAATAATGGTGTATGGGTGTGAGGTGCCTCTCAGAATTCATTTGTTCTTCCACTTTTGGACCAGCCCTTACTCTAATAATTAAACTAAGAGACTATATAGAAGTGAAGAAATGCTAAGATATTCTCAGGGAGATGTAAGTACAGTGTTTGTTGATAATGCATGTAGACGTGAGATTAGTCTCAACACACTATATACGAACCTGAGAGACAGTAATAATTTTCTTCTTCCTGCTAAGATAAAGTTATAAATTATAATTATATAAACTACATATTAAGAAGGATAACAATCTCAGGCTAGCAAATTATATAGGTGCTAAAAAAAATGGCATAAGACGACTGGAGCTGGTAAAATTAATCTGGAAAATCTTTTTGGCAGATACAAGTTTTGTACCAGAATTTTAGGAGAGATGATTTAACTGCTGGAAGGATAGGGTAAAAATTCTGATTAAAAGAAAAGGTCTGAGAAAAGAATAACACATTCAATTCTTGTTGGGAGAGTAATAAAGGTTAAAATACAAGAAGCTTATATTAAGCTTATACAAATGTTCATTGAATTGAAGAGCAGTCTTAATCTTCTCTATCTCCAGAGACTAAAGAATAAAGTGACTAAGATAAATTTAGAATCAAAACAATTAAAATAGTATATGTTAAATCCCTGAACATATGTAATGCTTTATAAGGTGCTAAATAGATGCCTGAAATCCAGCATTCAAAAGGAGATGCCTACCCTCTAAGAAATGTATTTTCAAATGAGAATTCATAAACGTCTAAGCAAATGTATCAGAAGCACATGTCTTGGAGACAGGTTAGGTTGAGGGTTTGAAGTAAGGGCGAAGAGTATTATTTTATAGTACCATTTCTCTGCTCAGAATGTGGATAAATAAAATTTCTCAAGGAGATATGAAACATTGACGTCATCAACACGAATAAAGGAAGTGCTGGAAAACCCACTGCACATCTTGGCATTTCTTCCTCACACTCTAAGGGTTCCCACAACTCAAACTTCCAGAGTCCTTGGTCAGAGCTGCGCTCATTCCAGAAAATGGTTCAAGAGCCTTTGGTATGATTACATTTCACTGACTGGAAGAAACTAGTAATATCTTATACAGAGAAGTATACCAAGCAGTTCTCAGTGGACCTTTAAGTCAAGTACCACTCTGTGAATTATATCAAAACTTTTCACTGAGGACTATAGATTTTTGGACAGGCCTAATTCAGAGAGAAATGAACATTTTTTGTCTCAATATTAATACTGCTAGAATCAGAACCTGAACTTTCAAAATAGCTCTAGAGACTCTAAATCTCTTAGAAAATAACTATGTCTCCCTCATTTTCCTCAAATAAGTTGCTAAAACAGACATGTCAAGGAATCATTGTGATTTTTTTTTTCACTTTTAAACATTTAATTTTCTTCTTTGGTTAAATCTAAATAAACACTTCTTGATTAGGAGGGACAGCTGGATATTTGAACAGGTGGTTGGAGAAGATTATGGAATAGCTTCTCAGGAAAACATTCCTAACTAGATACACAGCCATCTGTCAGATATTGTTAAAAATTCTTATGTGTAGGAAAAATTATGAAATGAGCTTTTAATAGTACACACATTGACATTTTCAATAATAAAACCATGGGTCAGGTTAAAAGAGAGATGTATTAAATAGCCCAAGCTACTTTTTAACAAAGAAATTCTTCTAAGTCAGAATTGTTCAAAGTGAGCTCCATGAATTCTAAAATTAAGATGCTAATACATATTATTAATTCAAAGGAACTTTGGCAAATATGGTTGAGAAATTCTTAGTTAAATGAAGTTTGTTAATGAAGTTTGTTTGTTTTATATTAGAAATCCTCAGAGGCTTTAGGATATTAATGTATAATGTAACTTGTTAAATAAGAAGTAAATTCTGGAGAAAATTGACCATTTTGAACTGGACAGGACAAAATGTAACCAGAATTCTGAGTAGGAAACATTGGCTTTATACCACTTCCAAAATCTTTTCATGATTTGGGGAAAATGGCACACAGACCAGCAAAAGGTTAGGCTTTCCACCTCCGTGAGGTAGGTAGTTACTCTGAGGTTCTGATCCTGTGTACTCCCTCCTATCATTACACTATTTTAGATGGAAAAGATCTGAACAGAAATCACCAGAAGAGAAACAATGAGTGTGTATATTCTGGACAATGTAATCCCCATATATACAGTACTGTAGACCAGAGACAGAGAAAGGGAATCACGTAGCTGAGCATGCATGAAATCGTGGTTTGACAAGAGCTCTATCAGTGCAGAAACAGATGGGGGTGGAGCAGGTTGCTGTCTCAGTAGGACCCAGAGTACACTGGGTTGTAGCCCAGTAAAACAGATGAGTAGGATTGGGAGTCGTGCAGATTAATCTAAGAATACAATATTGAGAATTAAATGAACATGGGAGACAGTTAAAAGCAAAACTATTGTTGAAAAACATTTGATCAGAGACATAGAGACAGACTTGTTTTGTGTATTTTGGTGCTTTATTATTGTATAAAGATGATTTACAGGTAGATTTTCTTGTTGGAGTAAATTTACGCTAACATATATATATGAGTTAAATAAACCTTTTCGTTCTAAAAATAAATGACTCTTCTTACTTTGAATTACCTTTAATCTTATAGTAGTATTGCCATTCATGCATTTTGCATTGCTTTTTTTCTTTTTACTTTTTTGTGATTTTAAAAAATTCCTTTACTTTTGCCTTTGTGTCACAATTTGTTTTGAGCATATCTTTTGTAAACATAATAGAGCCACAGATAATTCATATTTTGGGGAAATGGTGAAAATAACAAAACTTGGTAGTCTCTGCATTTTAATAGTAGTATTTAACACATGTGTCTTCTAAAATAATTGATAATTTTTATTTTTGGTTTGCTCATGGGAAGGGGTGAACTCAAGATCTTCCTACTCTACCATCTTCAAACAGTTTTCCTTTTCTTTTCTTTTTATTTATTTCTTTCTTTTTTATTTTTATTTTTTGATGGTGCTGGATACGTAGATCAGCAGGCTGCTTTAAACATGATTTTTGGATTTAGCAATTAGAATGTATTTTTAAATGTATCCTATTATATCACTGATATTTAGAAGGTTAAAAGTGAGATAGACAATAATATGATTCAGTGCCTCTCTAATTTATTAAATGTTTCTAACCAAGATTGATGACTAATGAAGGGATGTAAACCCAGAGTAAGATATGCAATGCTAGGTTTCTTACATCATTTTGATAACTCACTCAGATGCTCACAAGAATGGATATCTTATCAAATGATCAAATAGCATAATGTTTTAAAGAAGGTATATAGGTGGAAGGTTCACATTAAAAAAAATCAAACCAGACTGAGATGTTGGACTGAATTCAGTAAGATAAAATTTCATTATTATTTTTTAATGTACATTGCAATGTCTCATTAAATATAGTCATATCTATGTTTGTGCTTCCAAGGAAATCTAAAGTACTTTTTAAGTATTCTTCTTTTATTTATTAAATATTCTATCTTGGCTGCTGAAAATATAGTTCCACAGCACATATAAGATAGATTGAAGAGTAATTTTTGAAGTTAAGTGAGATTTGAATTAACAGTGGATGTCACAGCTGATATATCCAATGATACCTTAGGCTTCTGTCAAAATAGAAAGTTAAGAATGAGTAGGATCTCAATCCCCTTTTACTTTATGCTGGTTAGAACATGGCGGGAGTTCTGTGTTCAGTCCACTTCAAGAAGGCCCTTTACAAGTTAAATCATTTATCAGTGATTGTAGGTTTAGGTATGGACTAGACAATCCATTGACAGTGCTATTATAGTAAATTATTCACTCAGCAAGCTTTTACTGGGGGCCTAAACTGGATTAGCTTCTAGGACATTATAAAACCAATGGACTGGGTCCTTTGCATCATAGACACTTACACAAACAATAGTAATGTAATGTACATTACAGTAAGTTTCATTACGTATACTCATACCTATGTTTTTGCTACCAAGGAAATTAAAATAAATATTTTTTCTTTGAATTCTTTGTTCTTGAATTTATAATAAATTGGAAAAATACTATGAAGTTTTTTCAAACTTATTAGACTTTTAGCCAGTGTTTCTCAACCTATTTTTCATTGTCATGTCCCCAAGGAGAAAATCTATTTCATTTCATTAATTTTAATTTAATTTACTATCTACCTAATGAAAGAAATTAAATATTAAGAAAGAAGATCTTGTCAAATATAGTTGACCTTTGGAGGACCACAAACCATTGTAATAAGATTTTTTTCCTACCTTCTCCTCACCCCACCCAACTCAGTTTTATCCTCTTGGGGATAATATCTTTCCCACTGAGAATTCATGCTTTACCTAATCCATATTCACTCAACACTTTATTAATTCCCATCTTCCAAGTTTTATTCATATTGTTCCTTCAGCTAACATTTTTTTCCCTCGTTTAATTCATATAGAACATTCCCACATCAAAGAAACAGTTCAAATACCCCTTTCCTTCTGAGCATTTATTTATGATAATACAGATTTCAATAACTTTTAGTTTTTAAAAAAATTTATTTAAATATATTTTATGAGTTTATGTCATTAAATGTATTCATTTTAAAATAATTGTTTCACTGTGAAGATCAAATGAGACTGTGTGTGTAAAGCACATACCAAAGGACACATAAGAGCAAGGCAAAAAGTGATACCAATTTCTTTCATATTATCGCCTTATAATTTGTATTACTATACTACACATATAAGCTATAAAACCACTTTCTAATTAATACTTCAAATGGACTGTTTTTTATATTAGAAGTATGCAATTTCATATTCAATAATATAGCTACATTCTAGTTATTTCCACTAATTGTAGAAACAGGATTTGTGAAAAGGAAAAACAAAAGGAGTTATGTTGTGTTAGCCTCTATCCCCTCCAGTATCATTACTGATTCCTCCAGACCACTTAATAACAGGATTACTCTTCTAATATCAGTCGGCCTGTTTGAATTCACCACAGTTTTCTTTTGCAGGCTTTCCCCACTGCATTTGGATTTCTTTGATGCTGTTCACCTCCCTTTTCCCTCTCTAGCACATTGCATGAGAGTCAATAGATAACTGATAATATATTGATACTAATCTAATCTTCAGATCTGAACTTTCATGTTGAGAGGTTTCAAAATGGCTTCCAGCTTTCATAAGAATTTTGAAAGTTTTAGTGAACTTACCCTTCAGAATTTCAGCTTACTTACATAAACTACTCTGTGATTTAGAAAGTCATTCGTTGAATTGTCCAGAGAACAAAAATGGTCTATATTTTTCAAGCATTGCATTATTCAAAGGGAACGTGAAAAAAGACAATTAATGGTGTTGTAGGCATTAAATTTTTCTACTTTTATCTCACCTCTATCTGCTGTTCCCAAAAACAAAGGGACTCAAAACTGAAAACATCTGGACATGTCTCATCTGAGCATCTCACAGGTGTGATGTGGAAAAACATGGAAGAAGGAGAGAAAGAAAACATAACGAGAGATTTCATTTTGTCATTAACAGTTCTTTGAAGTTGCTCATTAATCTTTTAGATGATTTTGGCATGTTAATGTCCAACTCTAGAATATTAATATAGCTAAGCTAAGAAAAAAGTGAAGTTATTGCCTTTAAAGTTCTTTTTCTAACTGAGCTCTGTGATAATTCTTCCTATTTGAGTCACATTTTAATTGACTATGACTTTGAGCTTAACTATTCCAGCAGTTATGCAGCTACTTTATTTTATACTACCTGGATTTTTCAAGGGGAAGATGGGAGAACAATATAATCTTGAAAAGTGCTTAAGTCCTAAACTATCAGGACAATTTTTCACAAAGAATGCCAGATGGGTTTGGATAGATAAATTCCTTTCCATGAGACCACATTCCATTCTTGGGAGAGGTGTGTATAAAGTAACAACCACATGTGCATATGCAATGTAGGGTCAGTTCTCTGTTCATCTAAAAACAAAGAATGTCCTTTAGTACTAATCTTGTATAATAAATATTTTTCCGGGAAATAGCTGTAACCCCATTTTTGTTTAAATGATTATCATATTAAATAAATCTTCAGGATAAGGAATAAAGAATATCTAACCAGAGTGTCCCTTGATGTATTAGTTTCCTACCATTGCTATCACAAATTGCCGAAATGTAGTGGTTTCAAATAAGACATATGTATTATCTTATAGGGCAGGAGGTCAGAAGTCCTAGGATTAAGGTGTTGGCTGGGCTAGATTCACTTTGGGTGTTCTTTTGCCTTTTCCAGCTTCTACAGGCTATCAGCATGCCTTGATTTTTGGCTGAAGCACTTCAACTTCTGTATCTTTTTTCACATGTCATATAATCTTCTCTGACTCTGCCTTTTCTGCCTCTCTCTTACAAGGACCACTGTGATTTCATTGGGCAAACCCAGATGATCCAGGATAATATCCCCATCTCAAGGTCCTTAATTTAATCACATTTGCAAAGTCCCTTTTTGCCATGTCAGGTAACATATTAATATGTTCTGGGAATTAAATGGGCCATTCTGTCTGCACACTTGCCATCACACAGATATTAACCTTCTGTTCACTTTTGGTCTCTCCTCTTAAATATCGCAAACGAAAGCACACGACTTAAAGATATAAAAGCATCCATTCGTATAGTATATCCATTGGTTTTAGGGTGGTAAAACGAGGCAGAGGAATGAATTCTAAAAGATCCTTCCTTCCTCTGAGGGCTTTGAATATTTTCCTTCCATTGATTAATGAGTGATTTCTGATAAATTCTAAGAAAACTTTACAATTAGTATAAAAACCCTAAATCAAATTATCATCATCACTACTGATGAAGAAATGGGGGAACAAAAGCAAAAGAAAACAAAACAAAAAAACTTGAACAGAGAAGAGTTAGGTGCAGCTAAAGTCTTGACCATTCCCCACTAAGTTGCAAAATATTATTAATACATGGATACATTTTTTTAACTTTCTACATTTCAATCCAAATGTAGGTTCAGTCATTTCCAATAAGCTATATAAGAATTATTTTGTGGAATCTTATGCAAAAGATCCCCCTACATGGTCAAATGGGTCCAGCACATCATCACCATCAAATCCTGAGCAGGCAGAATGGGCAAACTGAGTCAGAATTAGCCCTTACAGAAGGAGCCTTAGCAAAGTACATTCCTTTCTGACATTTTCACACATTAAAGTAATTTATTTCAATTCAGTGTATGCTTTTTATCTTTAAGTAGACCCAGGATGAGTGTCACCAATAATTCCCACTTTATATAATATTGATTAACCAAAAGCCTCTTCTAATTTTGTCTCAAATCCTGAATTTTTTAAAAAAGTATAGTACTGAAGTACTTACTAGAGAATCAAAATAAGCCACTGTTTATATTTAATCTTTTAAAATATGCACCAAAATCATTCAAAAATATACATTGCTATATTTTTAAAAGTGAAGCTAATTAACTTTTATTCTGAAAATATCCATACTAATATTTTATAATTGAATACATTTTTGTAATTTATGTTTCTCTCAAATGTTTCTAACATCTTACCTAGGAAATCCTGACACTAAACACTTCCCATAAAATATAGAGGTGTGATGAATTTCTCAAGCTCTGAGCCTTTTTCATTTCTGTATCCTAGTATCTTCAACAGTGTTTGTCACTTTGTAGATGCCCCCAAAATATTTGTTGACAAACTTTATTGTTTATAAGAAAGAGTACTCACAAATGCACATCAACAAAAGGGGATCTTGTAGGTGGCTGAAAACTAAAGAAGGAAACATTTAAATTTAAACATATGCCTCCATATTGTAGTGGCTGAATGATGTAGTATTTCTCGTATTTATTTGGTACAATGTTCTACTACAGATTCTCTTTTTCTAATGCTCAGATCTTTTCATGCTTATTAAAACTTTTCAAAAGTAAGAATGTTAACCCTAGAGCCTAGGCCAACCACTAATTATTAATATGTATTCTGTCAATGATCTTAAGATTCCTGCCCCCAACTCCCACTACGTGGAGAATTCTTTACCACTTGTGCAGCGTTGCTATACTCAGTTAATTACTTGCCATGTTTCACCCAAGAAATGTCTGCATTCCAGAAGCAAGCAATGTAATTTCTATAATATGTATATTGTAAATTAGTTGTCAAAGTTTTTCAAAATGTCTTGAGACCCTTCTGTTTGCAAGGTGATTTTAAATATAGCATTATTATAATAAGGTATTTCAGAAGTTGCCACCAGCAGCAGTATATGTTGTACTTGATTGGAGCTATTGACCCACTGCACAATGAAAGAAATCAGATGCTAAGTGAAGAACACCAGTCCCATTCACTGTAAAATGTAAGAGTCTTTCTACTGTCGCTTCCCAGCTATGAAGACATCAGGTCATACAATAAGGTGCTTTGTCTTTTCAGTAGTGTTAGATGAAGTGTCAGTGTTCCCTGAAATACAATGTGTGTTCCTAATTAAAACTGTGTCACTTTCTCAAAAGTAAGGAACTGGCAGTGGCCCTTAAAAGGGTTTGTTTCTAAATCTCTTACTAATTTTTTTTTTCATTTTAGGTATGGTGTTTCTAACTGTTTAGTTCCTATTGTGTAAGTAGAGTAATAACTACTGTTAAAATTCTTCCATAATAAATACATAACATATGCAAAGCCAGTTATGAAAACTTTGAGTCTTAGGTACTTAACAATGAGATGTCAAATCTGATGACTAAGTTAAAATAATGAATTTAAGTGCTTTTAAAAAGACTGAGGAAAAATGGGAAAAGCCTGAGTTCATTGTTATGATGTTGTTGGTTTGTGCTGTTAAAAACTTTAAAAAAATTAAAACTTTATTTTAAATAAAGGCACTCTTTAAATAAAAGTAAAACTTTAATACATGAAAAGGGGGGAGTAGTCAAGCCATAAAAAATATTAACTACAGATATTATTTTAAGTTCAGTTTTACAGCAGTCCAGAATTAAGAAAATTATTTCAAAATATGCAAAAACTAACTGCCACTACTGTTTTGTTCTTTTAAATAATTGTACACCTCATTTTATATTAATAAATATATTCTATTTTAAGACAATGTATCCATTTGCCATTAGAAATATCAATAAGTTATAGTGATTAAAAACAGTTACATTTATTATTTGGCAGAGTTGCAAGCCAATTTTTCTGAGTATTTCACATTTCTCCAAATCTTGTGAGTGAGGCACTGACTAGATTTGTTCTGGACTATCTTTTCAAAGATGTATATATAGCAAACTGCCTTGAAAGCTAGAGATAGTTCTGCCCTCAGGAGCAAAGAGTAGGCATGTTTACTGTGCACTAGAAAAGACTCAGATTCACTAAACTCCCAGATCCTCTCCTGTGATGCAAACCGCTACATGTGCAGCAGTCATTTTGCCCTCTTAGTGTTACCTTGAGGGAACCATGGCTCAGAGAACAAGCCCCCAAATGCTAATATGCCAGCTACTGCTATTACTGTGGATAACAAATTATAGCCTCTGACCCAAGAGTCTTATGTTCTCTCTCAGCATGCATGAAATACTGAAGAGCTAACATGTTAGCTTGCATAGTAGGGTAAAATCTCAGACCCGTAACATTGTTTTGTTTTGTTTTTTTTTCAGGCTAGCTGTCGGCAAAATGGCTATAGATATCACTGTGTATCTTAATGTTCTTGCCCATAGTCATCTTTCTACCTACTCTCACCCTCAGGCCCATGCATTTCTTTTGCTCTTCACAGCCTTGAATTAAGTTCTAGGCACACTGTCTAAAACGTTTCTCTAATATTACCAACTTTTAGATTGTGCTTCTTAAATTTTAAACATCTACAAGAAGGTTCTTCTACACAATGACCTCTCGGTTCCCTTTTGTTACGTTTAGAGTGGCCAATGTTCCCTCGTACCTTAGGAAATTATCCTGGGAAACTTCCATGTTCTTCTGATCTTCCAATGGTGTCTGAGTTGATCGTCCTTCTTCTAGGCTATCCCACCAGGCATTTCTTTTCTCTTAACCACTAGGTTATAATATATTAAACTCTCGTGTTTTTCATCTATTGGCTTATCTGGATCAACTACTTTATTATAAGCCCCTAGAGAGCAAGGGATTCATGTTTTGTAGTCTTTATCCCCAGAACCTAATAGAAGTAAAAAAATGGAAGAGTATGGATTTTGGAGACAAAGCAGATTGGGCTTAAATCACAAACAGTGGAGTATTAGCAAAATTCATTGACTACTCATTCTTCACTTCCCATATTCTTAAATTGGGAATCTTAAAATCTGTCCCATGTGGTTGTTATGATGATAAAATGAGGCAACACACTTAAGGCAAATAACACAATGCCTGGTGAGTGGTAATCACAATATACACTTCCAGTGAATGTGATAGGGAGAAAATTTGTTGAATCCTCCCAAGTGTTTAAACCACAGTACATTAGATAATATACTTGTGCAAATGGTTATCTGTGTTACAATATTATAAATTAATATTTGCATAGTATGCTTATCTCATTCAGATTCAAAACTTCAAAGGGAAAAAAGGATGTAGTACTTTATGTAGTATCATTTCACAAAAGAGATTTATCATAGATTATATTTAAAAGTTTATGTTAAAATTACAAGTAATATTAAATGCTAGCAATATGGATATTTTTAGTAAAAAGTATTTTTTGCATCCTGCTGAAGACATAACAAAATATTCTTGCATATTTGCATATCTGTTGAAAATGTTCAATCCTGTGTAATATTTGCAAACTCAAAAACTGCAATATTCTATGAGCAGTCAAACCCTGACTTCTCCATT
Source organism: Aethalodelphis obliquidens (assembly GCF_003676395.1). NCBI lineage: Eukaryota > Metazoa > Chordata > Mammalia > Artiodactyla > Delphinidae > Aethalodelphis > Aethalodelphis obliquidens. Next base: position 41,790,742 of record NW_020837946.1, read on the forward strand.
TTTTTTTTGCATTTCAGAGGAAAAGACATTAATGGTCTCAAAAATCAATTTAACACTAATTTTTCAATGTCATTTATTTTCAACAATTTATACTGGGTTTCTCAGATGTTTTTTAAATGTGTGCTCTGACAGAATAATGATTATTTATAAAGTAAGTCTGTTTTGCATGAAAATTAACTAAAAGACATCTCTCCGTAGGGCATTTATTCAGAAATTTATTAAGTCATTCCTTGATAATTTAATTTAAGGCTTAGACTTTGGGAAAAGAGGACAAAAATCTGTGTGTGCAAATGATCTGAAGCTTCTTAAAATTGACATCTGGCAGTGAAAAACGTTCAGAAGGGTTACTATGTTAAAAAATTCCACCCCGCATGAATATTAAAACTCTTAATCATTAACTTGGAGTTGAACCAATAATGTAAGTCAAAATGCCCCTTATTGCATGGTTAGTCAAATAAATTTTTATCTCTTTATAATTACGGGAATTAAGTAAAATTGTGTTAGTTTGTTAAGTACTTGTCAGTGTATCCAACGATTTATAGCCGTGATGATGTCCCCACATTCATCGTGCCTCAGTATTTAAAATTCATTTTGTGTACCTCTATGAAAAATGCTTCATGATTAATCATTATTCTCAGAAAAAAAATTATATCTACCCAAGAAAGAATACATTTTAACTAGAAATGAAAAACCTAAAGCATACATACATACATTTATTTCATTTTGTTTTGTTTTTCAGTATATACTGAGTACAGTGAATACCTTCTATTCATAAAGGGGGAATTTTCTACAAAACAATAATAAAAGCACATTTTTGGACTAAAATTCAATTATAATTTGCAAGAGGAAAATTAAAATACCTCAGGGACTGGTTGTAAAAAACAAAAAGAAAATCCAAGAAAAACATGCTAGGAAGGTACAATATATAATATTTCTGAATGTGCTCTCCCTTAAATACTTACTTCATTATTGTTCACTAATGTACATTTGAATTTATATTTGTGTGTGTATATATATATAATTCAGTTAGTCACATTCCAAATACTTCTGAAAATTTTTTTTGAAGTCTTTATTTCCGCCAATATTCTCATAGAAAATTTGGCACTATCAATGGTGCTATCAGAGTAATTAAGGAATAGAAATAACTAAGGTTATCATACAAAGCTGTTTTGGCTTTATTTTTAAGTTTGAAATGCAAATGGCTGATATAGTTCATTGTAGATAACTTCAAGGTGTTTGTATGTAAATTTAGTATGAGGCAGGGACTCACATAATGTATACAATATAATGTTAGAAACCTTTTGTGCAACCAACACTTACCTTGAATAATGCAGTAAGTATGACTTAATCTTATACGTTTGTCCAAAAAAAAGAAAAAGAAAAAAATGAATTGGGGATCTGCTTTCCATGAGCTACCCTGATTTTTTTGGATGTGGTATCTTATATTAATATTTCACTAACATGAAAAAGCGATCAGAAAGAGGTAATTAACATGATTTTCTGCTAAAAAAAAACTATTATAATATTCTGATTTTTACAGTAACTATTTATTTTCATTGGCTCAAGAAATTAAAGATTGAATAGAGAAGTAAACAAGATCCCAATGGTGCTTTCTTTTTCTTTTTATGACATCTATTAGATTCTTACATTTCACAGCCCTGATATTTTGAGACATCTTTAGAAACTTAGAATCCTTTTGGTTTTATTTTTTTTTTTTGGCTATGTAATTGACAGACAATAAACCTCACATATTTAACTTGAACAACCTGATAAACTTTTACACATGAGTACTATTATCACAATCAAAATATTGAACATACCTGTTACTATAAAACTCGCTACTGCTCTTTTGTAGTCTCTCCCACCCTCCTCTCCTCCCACCCCATCCCCAGGCTACCACTGAATTCCTTTGTGTCATTTGAAATTTACTTACATTTTCTAATATTTAATCAAAATGGAATGATACAATATGTACTTTTTCTCTAGCTTCTTTAATGAAGCATAAATATTTTGATATTTGTCCATGTATTTTGAGTGTAACAATAGTTCATTGATTTTTATTGCTGATTAGTATTTCATTCTTTGGATATATCACAAATTAGTTATCCATTTACCTGCTGATGGACATTTAGGTCATATCCAGTTTGAGGTTATTACAAATAAAGTCTTATACGGGCTTCCCTGGTGGCGCAGTGGTTGAGAGTCCGCCTGCCGATGCAGGGGACAGGGGTTCGTGCCCTGGTCTGGAAGGATCCCACATGCTGCAGAGTGGCTGGGCCCATGAGCCATGGCCGCTGAGCCTGCGCATCTGGAGCATGTGCTCCACAACGGGAGAGGCCACAACAGTGAGGCCTGCGTACCAAAAAAAATAAATAAATAAATAAAAAATAAAGTCTTATAAGCATTCATGTACAAATCTTTGTATGGCCATAAATTTGCATTTCTTTTAGAGAAATATTGTTTGAGTAAATTTGCTTGTAAGACTCAAGATCAATATACAAAATCAATTTAATTCTACATAATAGCAATAAGAAATCATAAAATAAAATTTTTTAAATTCCATTTTAAATAAAATATTTAGGGTTAAATCTGACAAAAGATGTGCAAGACCTGTATTTACACTTAAAAATACAAACATTGCTGACAGAAATTAAAGAAATAAACAAGTGGAAAGATACCCTGTGTTATGGCTCCTAAGATTCAATATTGTTACGGCATCCCTAAACTGACCAACAGATTCAACCAAATTCCAATGAAAATGTCAGTAGGCTTTTTGGGGGTAGAAACTGGCAAACAAAAACAACTTCGAAAAAGAAACTTAAATTTGAAGAACTTAAATTATCCAAATTTCAAGATTTATTATAAAGCTACAGTAATCAAGACAATGCAGAACTGGTGTCAGTATAGACAGCTTGATAACAGAAGAGAATAAAGAGCCCAGAAATGGTGCCATATTTATGGTCACTGATTTTTTATAAAGATGAAAAGAGAATTCAGTGGAAAAATGATAACTATTTCAACAAATGGTGTTGGAACAACTGAATATCCATATACAAAACAAACATCAACCCATACCTTAAACCATAAACAAAATATAACTCAAAATGGACTATAGGTCTAAATATAAAACCTAAAACTCTAAGATTTCTAGCAGAAAATATTGGAAAAAAATCTTTGTAACCTGAGCTAGGCAAAGAGTTTTAGCTAGGATACCAAAAGCATGATCCATAGAGACCAGTGAAAATAGTTGAAAATTTTAAGCTTAGAAAATTAGTCAATTTAATTTAAAATCATCTAGAAGATAATGAGTGGAAGGAAGAGAGGGAAAGTGAAAGAAGGAAGCAAAGAAGAAATATTTAGATTTTTATAATATTTATATATGTTTATAAAATAAACTGTACATTAGATCCAAATGTAAATGGAACAAATAGAAATAAAATGATTAAATTATTTCAATGAAAAAATTACATCAGATTAAGAATAAAATTATAAAAGGGATTGTGCTATTTTAATTGCTGTAAAAATTTATTAACTCCATGTGTCTTCAAATGAAATGCATAGGTGTATTTTTCTAAACTTTATTAAGGTAGAATTGAAGTATCATGAACTGTACACATTTAAATTGTATAATCAGTCTTGACGTATAGCTACACTTGTCAAATCAAAGTAAAAAATATTTCCATTATTCCCAAAACTTTTCTCCTACCCCTTGGTAATCCCTCCTCCCCTCAAACCTGTTTGTTTTCTGACATTATGGTTTAGTTTACATTTTTAAAAATTATATTAGTGAAAACACACAGAATGTACACATTTTTTTGCCTGAATTCCTCTACTCAGCATAATAATGTTGAGGTTTATCCCATGTCATTTTGTTTACCAGCATTTACTTCCTTTTTTTGCCGAGTAATTCTCAAGGATCAGGTACATCATAATCTGTTTATCCATTTATCTGTTGAGGGACATTTGAGTAGTTTCCAGGTTTTGGCTATTACAAATAAAGGTGTAAACATTTTTTAACACGTCTTTGTGGGGCATATATTCCTTACTCTTGGGTAAATACCTATGAACAGAATGCCTAGACAGTAAGGAAGATGTAACTTTTAACTCTTTAAAATGCTGCCAAATAGTTTTGAAAACATGGCTCTACCATGTTACAACCTCATCAGCATTGTAGGTGAACTCCACTTGCTCCATACCCTCACCGACACTTGGCATGTTCAGCCCTCTTAATGTTATCCAATCTAATAGATGTGTCTCACTGTATTTCACTGTAGTTTTTGTTTGTTTTTGTTTTTTGGGGTTTTTTTTTTTGCAGTACGCGGGCCTCTCACTGTTGTGGCCTCTCCCGTTGCGGAGCACAGGCTCCGGACGCGCAGGCTCAGCGGCCATGGCTCACGGGCCCAGCCGCTCCGCGGCATGTGGGATCTTCCCGGACTGGGGCACGAACCCATGTCCCCTGCACCGGCAGGCGGACTCTCAACCACTGCGCCACCAGGGAAGCCCTCACTGTAGTTTTAAAGAGTTTTAATTTGCATTTCTCTGAGTGATGATGATAGGCATCTTTTTAATGTGGTTAGCTGCTATGAATATATTTTCTCTTGTGTCTGTTCAAATTATTTGTCCATTTGTCAATCAGGTTGTTAGTCTTATTATTTAGATGTAAGAGTTTTTATAAATTCACAATACACGTCTATTAATTTTTTGTTGTGAATATTGCCTTTCAGGGTGTCAGTCATTTTTTCTTTTCTAAACAGTGACTTTGGAAAACAAAAGTTTTAAAATTTTGATGAAGTCCATCTTATCAACTTTCCTTTCTTTTTTCCAAACCTACCAGTTTCAAAATTTGTTCTCTGTTCTTCTAGAATTTTTACAATTCTAGCTTTTGCATTTAGGTCTATTATCCATTTTTACTTAATTTCTTATGTTGTAAGTAAGGTAACAATTGATATTCATTTGTTCTTGCATATATATCTAATTGATTTTATATTATTTGTTATAAAGATTTTCCTTTATTAAATTGCCTGTCATATTTGTCAAAATAAATATACATGTGTGGGCTATATATCTATCAGGCAGAATAAGACCCACAACTTTGACCTTCTTTTTTAAAATTGCTTAAGTGATTATAGATTTTTTGCATTCCCGTATAATTTTGAGAGTCAGCTTGATGATTTCTACAAAACAAGTACTGCTGCAATTTTGAGCAGCAGAATACAATATAATTGAGATTATATTGTATCCATAGATCAATTTGGCCACATTTGCCATTTTGACAATATTGAGTGTTACAATCCATGTATATGATATATCTCTCCACTCTTTAGACCATGTTTAATTTTTCTCAGCAATGGTTTGTAGTTATCAGTGTGGAAGTTTTGGACATATTTTGTTAGATTTACTTCTAGGTGTTTTAACCATTTGGGAAATACCATAAATGGATTTAGAAATTTTTTTCCAGTTGTTTGCTGGAAATTGTTTTGTAGCTTGTCTAGCATTTTCCATGTAAACAATAACATTGCCCGATGATAAGAAAAGCTTTAGGTTTTCTTCTTTGGCTTCTAGCCTTTATTTCTTTATCTAGTCTTATTACGGTAGCTAAGGAATCCAAAACCAACATCCTTTCTTGGTTCTCAATGTCAGGGGAAACAAGTTTTTCACCATCAAATATGTTGTTAGCCCTGGTTTTTCCTACATGCCGTTTTTCAATTTGAGGAAGTTTCCAACTATTTCAAGTTTGCTAATAACTTTTATTACTAGCGGATGTTGAGTATTTCAAATACATTTGCTGCATTTATTTAAATTATCACGTGTTTTTTCTCCTTTATTGTATCAATATGGTGAATGACATTGATTTTCGGATGTAACACCAAACATGCATTCCCAGGATAAAACATGCTTGGTTGTGATTTATTATCCTATTGAATTTAGCTTGCTAATTTTTTATTAAGAATTTTGCATCTCAATTCATGATGAATACAGATCCACAATTTCCTCTTTTGTACTTTATTTGTTTTGTTTGGTTATATGCTGGCCTTGTAACTCCACCTAAAGCAAGTTGGACAGTGAAACTCCTACCGTATTTTCTGAAAAGCTTGTGTAAGATTAATGCTGTTTCATTATTTAATATTTGACAGCATTCACCAAAGAAACCACCTAGGCCAAGAGTTTCACTGGGAAAAGGGTTTTATTCACAAATTCAGTAGCTTTACTAAATATAGGGCTATTCAGATTTTCTGTTTCTTCCTGTCTCATATTTGGTGAGATAACTTTTCTAGAAATTTGTGCATAACATCTAAGCTGTCAAACTTGTTAGCATAAACTTGTCCGTGCTTTTCTCTCATTATTCTTTTAATGTCTATAGAACCTGTGGCTGTGACCTTTTTCTCATCCACGATATTGGTGATTTATGTTTTCTCTGTTTTTGTCTTTTTCAGTATTGCTACGAGTCAATTATGTTGACCTTTTCAAAAAAAAGAAAAACTTTAAACCCTGTTATTTTTCCTCTGTATTGGTTTTGTTTTCTATTTCATTGATTTCCGCTCTTTACCATTTATTTCCTTTTATGTGCTTTGGGTTTCTTTATTTATCTTCTATCATTTTAACAAAGAAAACTCTGTTCATTTATTTTTTTATATCTTCCTTTTAAATATAAGCATTTAAATGTATACCTTTCTCTCTAATAAGTGTTGTGGCTGCATCCCACAAATTTTTATGTTTCATTTTTATTGCCATTCAGTTCAAAATTAATCATTCTTCTTATTTTTTTATTTGATTTAGGAATTATTTAGAAGTGTGTTGTTTGATGCCCATATGTTCAAGTTTTCATAAATTTCTAATTATTACTGATTTCCTAATACCATTAAGGTCAGAGAATATACTTTGTAAAACTTTAGTCACTTTGTGTTTATTGATAATTATTTTCTGCTCCAGTGAATGCTCTATTTTAGTGAGTTTAACATGTACTCTTAAAAGGACATGAATTCTTCAGTTGTTGGAAGTAATGTTCTATAAATGTCAACTAAATAAAAGTGTTTAATATTGTTGTTCAGCTCTTCTGTGACTTAACTAATTTTTTTTTACTACTTTCTCTGTCAGTTTTGTAGAGAAGGATGTTAAATGTACTATAACTATGGGTTTATATATTTCTCCATTTAAATCTGTCAGTTTTTCTTTATGTATTTTGAGGGCTTATTATTAGATATATGCCCATTTATATTTGCTACGTCTTGCTGATGCATTGTTCCTATTATTATTATGAAATTTTCCTCTCTTTATCTGGCAAAATCCTATGTTTGGTACTCTATTTCATCTGATACTAAAATATTTATTCCATCCTTCTTATATTTACAGTTTTCATGACATATCCTTTTTTAATCTATTTACATTCAACCTATCTAAACTTTATATTTACATTATTTTTATATTTGAAATTAGTGCCTTGAAAACAACATATAGTAGGGTCTTGCATTTTATCCACTCTGCAAATATATGTCTTTAAATTAGGGTGTTTTGACCATCAACATTTAATGTAATTATTGATATGAGTGGATTTAGCCAGTATATTTATCTCCAGCATTTCCTGTGCAAAAGCAACCTCAGGACAAGTTCCTTGGTGTTCCTTCAAACCAAGTTTTACTACGTCCTAAACTTCCTAAGAGAAAATAATTTTTCTTTCTCCTTTAAGTTAATAATTCTTCCTTCTTTAAACCTTTCTTTTTGAGGATTTTTTGTCTGTTCATCATCCTACTAACAGTCATATAAGTATATTATAGCTTGTATATATATAACCTTTAAAGTGAAATACTCAAAACTGAATTACAAGGGTTCCAATTTCTCCACATATTCACCAACACTTGTCTTTTGTTTTTTTGATAATAAGCATTCTGACAGATGTGAGGTGAGATTTCACTGCAGATTTGATTTGCATTTCCATGATGATTAAAGATGTTGAATACCTTTTTATATACTTGTTTGAACATTTGTATGTCTTCTTTGGAGAAATGTCTATTCAAATCTTTAGCCCATTTTGAAAATCAGGTTATTAATTTTTTTGCTGATGAGTTATAGGAGTTTCCTATATATTTTGGAAAGCAATACTTTATTAGGTGTATGGTTTGCAAATATTTTCTCGCATTCTGTAGGTTCCCTCTTCACTCTGTTGATTGTTTCTTTCGCTATGCAGAAGCTTTTCTAGTTTGATGTATGCTTCCTGTCTATTTTCACTTTTGTTGCCTATGTTTTGATGTCATATCCATGAAATCATTGCCCACACCAATGTCATGAAGCTTTTGTCCTACATTTTCTTCTAGGAGTTTTACAGTTTCAGGTTTTGTGATTAAGTCTTTAATTCATTTGAGTTTATTTGTGTGTATGTTGTAAGACAAGGGTCTAATTTCATTTTTATGCAAGTGGATATCCAGTTTTCCCAACACCTTTTGTTGAAGAGACTATCTTTTCTCCCAATTTGTATTCTTAACATTCTGTTCCATTGGTCAATATGTCTGTCTTTATGCTAGTATTATATTGCTTTAATTATAGTAGTTTTGTAATATGTTTTGAAATCAGGAAGTGTGATGCCTCTAACTTTGTAGAAATTCGAACTCTTGTACACTGTTCATGGGAACGCAAAATGGTGTAGCCAGCATGGAAAACATATGGTGCAGCCAGTATAGAGGGTCCTCAAAAATTTAAAAATAAAATTGCCATATAATCCAGCAAGCCCACTTCTGGTATTTATCCAAAATAACTGAAATCAGGGTCTCAAAGAGGTATGAGCATGCCTATGTTCATTCCAGCATTATTCACAATAGCCAAGGCATTGAAGCAACATAAATGTCCATCAAAGATGAATGGATAGGGCTTCCCTGGTGGCGCAGTAGTTGAGAGTCCGCCTGCCAATGCAGGGGACATGGGTTCGTGCCCCGGTCTGAGAAGATCCCACATGCCGCGGAGCGGCTCAGCCTGTGAGCCATGGCCACTGAGCCTGTGCGTCCAGAGCCTGTGCTCTGCAACGGGAGAGGCCATGGCAGTGAGAGGCCCGTGTATCGCAAAAAAAAAAAAGATGAATGGATAAAGAAAATCTGGTGTAAACATACAATGGAATATTATTCAGCCTTAAAAAAGAAGGAAATTCTGCAATATGTGACAACATGGATCAACCTTGAAGGCAATATGCTAAGTGAAATAAGTCAGTCACAGAAAGTCAAATACTTCATGATTTGTCTTATATAAGGTATCTAAAATAGTCAAATTCATAGAATCAAAGAGTGAAATGGTTGCCAGTTGCTGGGAGGAGGGGTAATGGAGAGATGTTAATCAGTGGGCATAAAGTTTCAGTTAAACCCTATGAATAAATTCTAGACATCTGCTGTATTATACCTATATACCTATATATACTTGTATACCTTACACCTATAGTTAACAATAAGTACTGCACACTTAAAAATGTATTAAGAGGGTAGATTTCATGTGGGTTTTTACCATAAAAAAAATTTAAAAATAAATAAGAACAATGTATTTAACATATTTTATTAATGCAACCCAGAACATTATAACATTTTCTTGTTCTCAATATTATAATTATCTTACTACAGACCAAATTACCATTAGCTTTTGTGGGAGATCACTTCATGCTACTTTCTCACATGTAGCATCTTGAACATTAAAACCTATGGTGACTAACAATTAACAAGATATCTGATGTGCATTTGAAGTAGATGCAACACCACTAAAATTCTAGTCATAGAGGTTTTTATGTTTTTTTTTGTCATCATTAGTTTCGGGGGTTCTTTCTTATAGTTTTATAGTCAGAGTTGGCCCCTATATCTCAGATTATGGTGTCTGAGACCTAGTAGAAAGACAGCAGATGTGTCAAAATCACCTTGCCAGCACATTCAACAGTACCTTCAGACTTCATCGCATTGACTGTACCTGGAAGCAGTAATATTTTTTATTACATGTATTGATTTCCCACCAGGTGTTCATGCTACTTAGATGCTGGGTCATAAGAAGGAAGTGGGGAGCAACTTTTCCAATTTGTAACTGCCCACAATGTTCTGACACACCTAGGCAATTTGAAGAATGCTCTCCAATCTGTTTAGGTGCTTGCAAAGCCTCCCTTTATGAATCTATTCTATAATCTGTGTAGTGTTCTCTGAGTCCTTATTTCACAAACAAGCATATTTTTCCTATCCCAATCTTTCATAACTTTTCTTGTCTTCCAGTTTCCTCAAAGATCATCATGACTATTTTTAAAGTAATTAGGTGTAAAGTGATTCATTATACAGTGATAAATATCTGTGTTATGATATATCTATTTGCTTTGAATTTAGTTATAGCTCAGCAGTTTAAATCCCAAGAGCATATTTCAACTTTTATTCTCTAATCTGTCTTCTTCTGGAAGCAAAAAGGAATGACACTCACATTTATTGTTTGGCTACAAAGAATGCTAGGCACTTTCAAAAAAATGTATTCAATCAGTAACATTTATTTGTACCCAAATTTAAAATTAGAGTAATATAATTGAAGAAAACGAAAAAAAAGTTATCAGACTAGAAACCAGTGTTTTATTTATGATTGCTTTTTTAGGTATATCATTTTATAGTTCATTTGCCTCTCTTCATGCATAAAGTGGATTATGGCAGCATTTGTGACTAAAAGGTTTTTTTCTTTAGTATATTTGACAAAATAATATCCAACTTAGCCACAATGTTCATATACTCACTAGAGATAAATGGGAGATATAAAGAGATGATAAAAAATCTAACAGGGAAAGGACTCTGTCATGATTTTTCTATACTTATAGGAATATGGTAATTATATTAATGAAATGATAGGATGAATCACAAGTTATAGCATGATGACCTGCCTGAGGAGGTTACAAAACTATGAACATGTATGTAGCAGTACAGACTTCAGAATAATGTTATTCAGCTAAAATTGAAAACAGCTAGTAAACATTGTTTTTGAGCAGAAAGCTCAAAGATTGAAATCAAGTAAGTACATTTCTGTTAAAAACAGTTATGAGTGTATTATTGTCTAATGATTTTTATTATGATGGTAAATAGCTAGATGGTGACAGTAAATATCTTCTATTACGTTATGATATTTGACATAAAATTCATTTTTCTTCTTTATTGGTAGGCAGAATGATTCAGTTTCTGAGACCCACAAGGAAAAGAAAATCTCTCCTTAACAAATACAGAGAACAAACAGATAAAAGTAACCCCTCTGATAATGTGACTCAGACGCCTCTTTTCAGGATTTTATCTGAGTAAACACAATGGCATTTATTTAAATACTTTAAACTCTTGATAAGCAAGTACTATGTAAATGCAAATACTGCTATGTTTGTATTTCTCTCAGAACTCTACGCATAGTCTCCTTAGAAACGTAATTAAAATTGCATACTCTTATTAAAGGAAACTATTTGAGGGCAATCATCTGGTTGCTCTCAGAATAGAACTTTGTTTTCAGAAATGGCTTTTGAATGTTATTTAATTCATCCTCAAGGCTTCAAAAGGAAAATGTTACCGGACCTCCAGAAGGAGCTCTGCCTAAAATTCCCCAGTGTCAGCTTGGTTTTGCAAAGCATGTTTTGAAATGGAGGAATGTTTCATAATTGGAAATCAATGACCTAAGGCCAATACAAGAGGACTCAAGAGGATTTGAGTTGTATAAACTGTATGAGTGTGTGTGTGTGTGTGTGTGTGTGTGTGTGTGTGTGTGTGTGTGTGTGTATAAAATATATATTGGCCAAGAAGCCTATTTATAAGCTGAAGACAACTGAAAGCAAGATCCATGACCTTAAATTGTTACCTTTCTCACACACTCATATTGAGCAGCATGATACCTGTCAAAAATTGATTCTTGACTTGGGAACCAAATAAAGAAACAAAGGGGTGAGTGAGCACAATCATAGCTAAATACATTTTCAAGGTGTTTTCCAATTGTAAATCTTTAATCTGGGAAACAAATGCTCCATATAGTAAAATGGAGGGTTGTCACAGGTAACCTAACCAGCAGAAAAGGTGTATTGATATAAAATAAATATAAACATGGTGTCCTTTTAAATTTAAAAAGAATTGAAAGGAAATATTTTACTTTTATTTTTTCTTCTGTCTTATTTTTTTAATTTTATTTATTTATTTTTTTAATTTTTAAATTTAATTTTATTTAATTTTTTTATATAGCAAGTTCTTATTAGTTATCTATTTTATACATATTAGTGTATACATGTCAGTCCCAATCTCCCAATTCATCACACCACCACCCCCCCACACCACTTTCCCCCCTTGGTGTCCATACGTTTGTTCTCTGCATCTGTGCCTCTGTTTCTGCCCTGCAAACTGGTTCATCTGTACCATTTTTCTAGGTTCCACATATATGCGTTAACATACGATATTTGTTTTTCTCTTTCTGACTTACTTCACTCTGTATGACAGTCTCTAGATTCATCCACGTCTCTACAAATGACCCAACTTCGTTCCTTTTTATGGCTGAGTGATATTCCATTGTATATATGTACCACATCATCTTTATCCATTTGTCTGTCGATGGGCATTTAGGTTGCTTCCATGACTTGGCTATTGTAAATAGTGCTGCATTGATCATTGTGGTACATGACTCTTTTTGAATTACGGTTTTCTCTGGGTATATGCCCAGTAGTGGGATTGCTGGGTCACATGGTAATTCTATTTTAGTTTTTTAAGGAACCTCCATACTGTTCTCCATAGTGGCCGTATCAATTTACATTCCCACCAACAGTACAAGAGGGCTCCTTTTCTCCACACCCCCTCCAGCATTTGTTGTTTGTAGATTTTCTGATGATGGCCATTCTGACCGGTGGGAGGTGATACTTAATTGTAGGTTTTTTTTTGTTTTGTTTTGGTTTTTTTTGCGGTACGCGGGCCTCTCACTGTTGTGGCCTCTCCCGTTGTGGAGCACAGTCTCCGGATGTGCAGGCTCAGCGGCCATGGCTCACAGGCCTAGCTGCTCCATGGCACATGGGATCTTCCCGGACCAGGGCATGAACCCATGTCCCCTGCATCGGCAGGCGGACTCTCAACCACTGCACAACCAGGGAAGCCCACTTCATTGTAGTTTTGATTTACGTTTCTCTAATAATTAGTGATGTTGAGCAGCTTTTCATGTGTCTCTTGGCCATCCGTATGTCTTCTTTGGAGAAATGTCTATTTAGGTTTTCTGCCCAATTTTGATTGGGTTTTTTGTTTTTTTAATATTGAGCTGCATGAGCTGTTTATATATTTTGGAGATTAATCTTTTGTCCATTGATTCATTTGCAAATATTTTCTCCCATTCTGAGGGTTGTCTTTTCGTCTTGTTTGTGGTTTCCTTTGCTGTGCAAAAGCTTTTAAGTTTCATTAGGTCCCATTTGTTTAGTTTTGTTTTTATTTCCATTACTCTACCTGGTGGGTCAAAAAGATCTTGCTGTGATTTATGTCACAGTGTTCTTCCTATGTTTTCCTCTAAAAGTTTTACAGTGTGCAGTCTTACATTTAGGTCTTTATTGATTGCGTCCCTTAATGTCACTGATACTTTCTATTAACATATTCTTACTTTTTAGGGCACAGAGTATTAGTGAGTAAACTCCTACTGCTTATTAGCTGTTTGACTTCCAGCAAGTCAATTTGTTTCTCTGTGCTTAGTTTACTTGTATATAAAATGCAGACAGTAATAGTACCTCCTCCACAGGTGGTTGTGTGGATTAGACATGTAAATACTTGCAAAGCATCTGAACCATGCCTGGAACATAATATCTACTCAATAAATATTACCTCTTACTACTACTACTACTACTACTACTTCTACTACAACTGTTACCAAGTCCAAGCTTGCTCTCCTTGCCGCATGACATGCCAATAAATCGGAGACAAGGTGTTGAGGCAAGGAATATGACTTTATTTGGAAAGCTGCCATTGAAAACCGATCCACAAGAGAATCAGACAAGTTGATGAAAATGACCTAAGCAATTATGGTAATTCCACATATAAATAAGCATAGAGATTTTCCAGTCTCATAATGTATCTATCATATTGTTCAGTTTGTATTTTTGTATGCTGTACTTTGAAAAAGACCAAAGAATGACTATTCAATACAGAGCCTGAGCTATATAATGACTCTTCCTGCTTAGTGAATATTTAAAAGTAGTGAGATAGGGAAGGAGTTTGCATAATCCTGTCTGATTTTCCAATCAAATATAAAAGAGGGAAAAATAATCCATTCATCAGCAATGCTAGAAGAACAATCAAAATTTTTTTAGCTTATGTAGGGTAGTGCCATTCAATATAAATACAATGTGAAGAACGCATATAATTTAAAATTTTCTAATAGCCACAGTGAAAAAGTAGATATATGAAATTAAAGTATTTTACTAAACCAAATATATTCAATGTATTACCTTTTTTAGAATTGATTTTGCTGTGAAGCAAAAGTATATTAGTTTCAAACCTATATCACTAAGTCTTGTGTCAACTCAATGTTATTAATATTGAATTCAAAGTATTGAATAAGTTGAAAAGCAATTCTAAATGTATTGATATTAAAAATTGTTCTTCAAATTTTTCTTGTCGTTTTGGCAGTCAATTTATATAACACTGGATTACAATTTAAATCTCCACATAGATTCATGGTAGAAAATGTCAAATCTTTATTATTGAGTTGTATTATGAAAAATTTTTAATTCAACATAAATTCTGTCAACATTATCTGTCTAGGTGACGAATAAGCTTTCCTTTCCTTGGAGCTTTGAAACTATCTTGTTCCTATATAGTGTGATAAGCAGTGAGAGAATATAAGTCATGCTGCCATTTTTGAATATTTTTCAATTACTCCTTTTGTTGTTAAGAAAATCTCGAAATAAAAATAACAGCATAGTAATTCATTGTAAAACTTTTCCATAGTTCAATCAATAACATTGACAAATAACAAGATCATTAAAGTCCTTGTTTTCTATTTCTTTCAGCAGTTCTATAAACTGGTGAAGATTCATAGCCTTCACATATGCTGAACAATTTTTGACAACTGTAACCATGACACTTTTCTTAGGATCTGCCTCAGAAAACTGAGCTCCAGTATTTTAAAGTATATCATGTAATAGAATAAAGCAATAAAAGATATTTCAATCTCTTGTAATAAAATACCATTAAATTTGATTTTTTTTTTAACTTAACATAGCTGGAACTCTGTCCATCAAAATGCAACTAATTTTTTTTCATTTCTAGGTAAACTTCTTCATTGTTATGTTGAAGTTTCAAAACATTTACTCCACAAATTTGATGTTTTAGGCTATAAATTTATATGCCACCATACATTTGTCAGACCTCTGAGACAGAACACAACCAAAATATTAATTGAGCTGTAGCTCATATTGCATGACTCATCAGGTACTTGATTTTTTTTTTTTAACTGTTTAAATCAGTTGATTTTCTTTATGGTTAGAAAGGATTTATATTCCACAAGCAAATGTTTGGTGGCTTAACTTAAGATCATTCACTTTTTACAAAACAGATTTTAATCTTTTGCTTATAATTTTGTAAGGAAATTTTAATAACTAAAATAATAATTTGCCATCTTTTGATCTAAAAATGTGTGTGTGTATGTTTTTGTGTGTGTACACATGCAAGAATATAAGCAATTTTACATCTGGTCAAAGCTGAAAGATCACATCCTGTTATAATTACTTTAAATTTTTTTTAGAATTTAATTTTGATTTCAGATGAACAATTTCATTGATTCTTTTTAGACTATTGAGAGAAAACATCTTATCAAATTCTCTATTTTCTAATATTAACTCTTATTGTCCACTTTATTATCATTAAATTTTTTTACACAACAGCTTTATCATTTTGCTCTTGCCACTGCAAATCACACTGCCATTCATCATTAGATTTGTGACATACTCTTACTAAGCCTGTTGCCCCAGAATCATACCCCTGGCCCTACCTTGAATAGAAACCGATTACTGTACACTTATCTAAGTTTCAGGAGGAAGCTGCAAAGAGGAAAAAACAAGAACTGGTTGGAACCAGCTAGGCCCAAGATAGCAGAAGATTAGACTTCCAGTAGACCTTGAGCCTCATTATACATTCGTTGTAGTACATTAGCGTGCTAAATGACACACCCATCAGTGCCATGACAGTTGATGATTGCCATGACATCAACCAGAAAATCCCATACAAAAAGGACTGAAAAGAAGAGTTGCATCAATTCCAGGTCCAAACCACACCCCTATTTTTGGGTAACTCATGAATATTCCTCCCTTTCTTTCCAATTCCCTCCCTTTTAGCTGGACCCTCTTATGTATTTGGTGTCTCTGCCTGAATTGGGTTGAGAAGTTGATTTGTGAGCTAGGTTTCCACTTCTCCCTTCTTTGGCCATCGAATAAATCTTGTGCTGTTCCAGTCTCAGCACTGGTTTTGTTATTGGCTGCACGAATCTGATTGGAAAAAGAACCTCTGTGGCAGAGACAAGGGGTCTTGCACGCCACACAGGCTAGGACCCCAGCGTGGGTCCTGTCGACCAATTCAATAACAATACCTTCTACTAGTCTCTTTTCCATTGATGTTTTCTAGCTATAACTATATAGTTTCTACATCTCCACTTGATTCTGCATCAGTAGTGCATACTTATTCTAAATTAATTTTTTAATTATTTAAAAATTCAATATATTATAATTAAGATAATAAGTATTTCCATTTTTTAAATAATTATGATTTACTTAGGTATCACTATAACTCTGCATAAAATGTTCAATTAAATATATTACAGTGTTCCATCATTGTGTAGAAAAAATCATTCAAACAATCTGTTAACACCAACTAGATCAGCTATGTGTTTATGTGTAATACTAAAAATGAAGTACATACCCAATGTACACACAATAATAATGTTTTATGTCTTGCAAAGGTTAAAGTGCCATGCAGTCTTACCAAAACAATAAAGCTGTTTTTAATGGATGAATATTTTTTACTGCTTCATTTTTTACATTTCAATTTATTAAAACTATGTAAAATTCAAAATTATGTTCCTGGTCACATTAAACTGGTTTAACCAGTCACATTACAAATGTCCAACAGCCATACATGACTAGAGGCTACTATATTAGAAGGCACAGATATAGATGTTTAATGGATTCTGTAAAATACAAATATAATTTCCAGAGCTACAAATAACATAAAAAATGCACATTGAGTAGTTAAAATGTTAAATGAGTGAGGTGAACTAAACATCACATTTTGTTTTAGTCAATATTTACCCTCTTTTGTGGGGGGAGATATTTGAGGAGCTGTTTAAATTTTCCATATCTAATTTAAAGAAGTTTTATGATATTAATGTAATAGACAGCAAGTAACGTTTTATTGAAATGATTAACCTAGTCTTAATTGTATTTCCATCACCATAATAATATGTTCTGTTCTCAAAGAGTGATGTTGATCTATATATATATTCCTGTTAATTTATCACACACTTCTGTGGGAAGGCTAGAAGTTCGCTACTTTAATAACACATCTTTATAACCATATGATATTTATTCTACCTGGAATACCCTTCCTTTCCTCCCTACCTCTGTTTCTATTTTATTGTTCCCTATTTATTTGTTAATAATTAGCTCAAATTTTACTTCCTCTGAGGCAGATTAACATAGTAGTTAATGTCAGGCAATCCTGATACAAAGCAGGTGGGGGAGATCTACTTGTCTTACAGCTGCCCAAGACAAGCCTCATAGGTATGTTCCCTGGCTTATTAAACCTTCCACCTACCAATCTGGAGTGGTTTGCCTCTTTCTTTAGTCTCTTCCCTGCCTTCTGTGTTGGGGGGCCAGCTTCAGATTTCACCTGGGGAAGCTCCCAAGGTTGCAACCCAACACAATGATAATTACATCTACCTGTTAGAAAATTAAATGAGAACGCATATGTCTTTTAGTAGATTGTCTTACACATGATAATTCAAAATAAAGTAACTATTATTATTTTTCTAATTTCCAATACTAAAGTTTTCTACTAAGTTCACATAAACATCACACAAATTAAAATAGTGGTTTATTTAACTTTATTCTGACAATGGCACGTCTCAAACCAACTGATACATGTGATTTTTGTCTTGAGTAAAAAAAGAGCATTTTATCAATGAGTTATTTAAGATAATGGACTAATATATTTTATTTACATAAATCATGTGTGTCTAAAATATTAGCATCAAAATAAAGTTATTCACAATATATTTACATGAAAGCCATTTTATAGTTTTTGTGGGTATAAAATTACATATTAAATATTCTTTGCCCTCCAGAGTTCTGCACTTTGGATACAGGACCCATGTTCATAAAGGTTAGAAATGATACGATCAAAATTAAATCTATAGTATAGAGTATAACCTTAAAAAGTTGTTCCCAAGTTCAGAAAAAAAGGAGAATGAGATCTAAAATAAAACATGTCAAACCTCTAGATCACAATATTCTTCACCAAATGTCCTCTGGAAAGGTTAAAACAATTTGAATTCCATCTAGTAGCACAAGAATGATAAAGTTATGGAACCTCTAACAACGATGATATTTAAAATTTTTTTCAAACTAATAAAATGAAAAGTCTCTATTATGAAGTGTTTCCCTTTAATGAGAAATGTTAAGCCATTTGTATTATTTTACCATTGATATGTTTTGTCTTTTTCCACCTTCTTGATTGATTATTATATCGCCTTGTTCTTTACTGTGTTTTATATGTATTGTTCTATGTTTTATTTTTTTCTTGTCTTTCTTGTATTAAATTGAAAGATAGATTGATTTTTTTTCTTCTAGTAACAAAAAGTTCTTTGAGAATTTACCTATCTTTTTCTGTCAATATACCATATTATTTAATTAAAGCTATATAAGATAAAATAAAGTCATGTAATTTAATGTTTAATTGTCTTAAATTATCATATAATTTGGTAAAAAATTATAATGATAAGTGTATCTATATATTTATCTGTAAACACTTAAAGGAAAGAAAATAAACTGTGTCTAGTAATCATCTGTAGATACTGGGTATACTAGTCAGGACACTTTCAGTTGTAAGGGACAAAAACAATCTCAAACTTGCTTAAGCAAAAAACAAACAATTGAAAAGTTAAGTGGGTGAGGGAGGGTGGGCTTTATTAGCTGATATAACTGAAAATTTCCATTATGTCTTCAATGCACAGTTCCCTTTCTTCTTCTCTTGACTTGATTCTCAAACTCTACATATTGGCCCCGTACCACAAGATTGTGTCCTGATTGTTAGTGGACACCATCAAAAAAAAAAGCACTTCTATTTCCCAATATTTCCAACAAAAGTCCTGAGCTTGATTCCTCCTCATTCCAATTGGGTCACTTGCTTAATATTGAACCAGTTGGTGTGGCTGTGGGAAAAGAATAAATTTGATTAGTTTAGGCTAGGTCAAATGCTTGCTCCTCCACCATATGAAATGATAAATGGGAAATTATGATTTCCTATAAAAAAAATCATTGAGCTGTTACTCTGAAAAAGAAGACTGGCTACTGGGCAGCAAACCAACCAAGCAAAAAACAATGTATACCCTACAATGAGATTATAGACAAATTTTAAATAATTATTTTCCTTTTCATATTATTCAAAACATTTTAAATGTGCACAAATTCATTTAAAATCAGAAAAATATATAAATAAAAATATTATTAAGTATATTGCATGTTCTTTTACATATGTTGATAAAAAAAGAAAAGGCCCGATTAAAAAATTAGATATGTATATGTGTGTAGGAATCATGATTTCCTAGATTTTCTCACTATAAGATATAAATATACTTTACTGGATTCTATATAAATTATTGAATTATGTATATGAATTTTGAGTATATTATTAGAGGTAATATTATTAATTAGGCAAAGTAGAAAGCTACTTAAGGTACTCAAAGTATCTTAGCTTTTATATGAATGTAGAAAATCTCAATGGAATACGTATACTCTCCAATTTTCTTGGCCATGCCTTTCTGTTATGATAATATCTGGAGGCGAATGTGATTCATTTCTAAATTGCATCAACATTTTCCAGCTTTATAGTTCAGATACACCTAAGAAAAATAACCTTGATGATGACCTCAAAGAAAGTTACATAAGTTCAAAAATTTAACTAAAATCTCTGAATTAAAGTATTTCTCAAAAATTGATAATCTTTGATAAATATGACAAATAGAATAATAAAATCAAATTTAAAATAAACTAATCTTTAGATTGTAAGCACACTCATATATTTCATGAAAACATTTTTAAAAATTGATCTATCATTAGAATTTGCCAACATCTAAGCTTAAGTTTATTCTTTCTATTTATAAAATTTTAATATATTATCCCAGAAACATTTTTAACTACTCATGTACATTACTCCAAAAAATTTTCCTAGAAATTCCATTGTCTCCATTAAAATGACACTAAATTCAGATAATAATATAATGGTTAAAAAAAGATATACTGTAAATGTATATATAAAAATTCATAAGCCATCTTGGAAATATTTTTCACTTCTTGCTATATGTGATCTGATTTCACCCTTTATTTTTCAGCCTTAGTTTTCCATGCAGAGTTCTTGATTTCTGGGTAGAAACTGCTGAATATAGGTATAGGACATTAAAATCATTCCTAAAGTATGTAAGTAGTAGACTAGAGTTTCCTTTGCTTTGGGGACGATTTAGGTATTTTGACATTCAGTAAGAAAAACTGCTCACCTCACCATCTAAAGCAAAGGTCTGTTTTGGTAAATAAATGTTATTGGAAGACAGCCATGCCCATTTGTTTATACATTGCCTATTCAGAGTTGAGTAGTTGTGACAGAGATCATGTGGTCAACAAAACTCATACTATTTTGTCTCTGGCCCTTTACAGTATTAAAAGTTTGCTGATCCAGAGAGTTCCCTTACTTCCATACTACCAATGGAATGGATACCATTGATGTTCTATTTTAAGAAAATTAAATAGTACGTTACATGTATTCTATATAGGTTTAATTAAACAAAAACAAAATCAGGTAAGTAGTAAGGAAAAGGTGAGGGACTGGAATCTGGTAGCTTTAGTGAATGTAAGTTTGCTTTAGTATTATTTAGCCAGTGATGAGAAGATGTATTTCTCGTTATTATTCTTGGCTTTCTTCTACATTAGGCATAGGAAAGTTATTGGGTATGTGATCTCTGAAACATTCATTTATCTACAAAATGCAGATAGTATTATCACTATTTCTTTTTTTAACAAGTATTGACAGAATCAAATTAAATAAATTGCAATTTCTAAAGCTTCATTCAAATATGTATCAATTGCTGTCTATTTCTAAATAGAGGTGAATGCATTGTAAACAATTTTTATCTTGTGTGCAGAAACTTTCCCATTACAAAATTGATTAAATTTATTAAAGAAGGTTTGGTGGCCTGTTCCAAATTCAGAGGGTAATGTAAGGCCACTTGGGACCATTAGGTTTATTAACTCTTATTGAGTTAATAAACAAGATTTGCCATATTTCCATATGTTGGAAATGTGTGGCCATCTCGTCTTGGATATCCTAAATCTTAGAGTCACCTCACATGGACAATGCCTCACAGTACTGGCATACACTTGCCAAATGAGTTACTAATAACCAGAAGTAGGTAGCTCCTACAATAATAGAAATAATCCAACTCTGATTATACTTTTAATAAAATGTTTTACCTATATTGAATGTAAAATCTTATTCTTGTCTTAACTTTACCATCCTCTATTCTTTCATGCCCAGTACAAAAGTTTTGTTTATTCCCACACTCTGCTTCTGTCCTCTCACTGATTGAGGGAAGTAAAGCTGGCTTGCTGGTTTCAAACACCTCATGTCTGATTAGATATCCCCTACCTTGGATTGGCTCTATTTATACATAATATTTACCAACCTCTTATTCTATATTTATTGTTGTCCATGGTAATGACTTTAGGTATAAACATAGACATTGATATACATATATCAATGTCTATGAAGTATATCTCAACTGTATCCTTATAGGTATAGATACAGATGAGATATACTTTATAGCTCTGCTCCATCTGCTGATGCCAGCTTTTTGCTCTGGCTCATTGTCCTCTTCCTTCTCTTGTTGCATCTGCCACTAAACATGGTCTTCCACATGACACTGAATCAAAACTTTCATGGCCTGATGACTTCAAAGCACCCTGAAATAATTTATTTGATTCATTTGGGGCCTACTCCAAATGAGAACTTTCAAACGTACTTTTCTATAAGTCCATTTATAAAGGTTTGAATTTGGTCCTATTTCCCCATCCATAAGTAGGTCTGTTTTTGTAATGATGGGTAGCTTAAGGACTAAGATTTATCAAAAATAGGAAAGCGGATAGATGTTGGATAATATTATATTCCTATTCTCCTGCAGTAACCTTGTCCTCAGGGCCCCCTACTATATTAAGGTGCTATGACTTAAGGCAATAGGTAACTTTAGAAATCAGAAAGAATAAACAGAGTTAATGCTCTGAAAAGAGCAATGATACAATACTAAGAACCTCTAAATAAAGCTGCCTGCTGAAGAAAGCATTAGACTAAAATTGAAAAACCATCTCCTGAAAAATTTCCTTTGTATATGTTAAAGCCAAACAAACCGTGTAGATGTTTCTAAATAGAAAGCAAACATCTATGACTAAGGTAGTTAAGATCCCAATTGCAATTCCAGTGAGAAAGGTAATTGTCCATAGACCGTGTAAAGTAAGACTCTACTTGGGTGGTGAAAACTGTCATTGAAATTCAAGCACACTGGGGAAGATCAAAAACAGTGCTAAATGGTTAGTGTGTTTAGGCTTGTCTCCTTCCAAGAGATATGTGTGCACTGGTTGTGAAACACCTCTTAAAAGGATTCCCTTTTTTGACTGGTAAAATGAAGAATATTTTTTACTTTAGAGAAAAACTCAAATATAATATCTCTCCTGAACTTAGTAAAGAAAAAAGCATATAAATATGACCTTAATTAATTAATTCAGTAATAAGTAGTAGTGATCTATAAACAGAGAATTGTACTTTCTTTCTTAGCATAATTAAATAGTGGAATATCAATACGTCCTTCCAAATAATATAACAAAATATTTCTCAAAAGATTATATTCATATATTTTATTTCCACTAAAGTTGTTATGGTCATGCTTTGAATAAACATATTTCTATTTTCCATTAATGAAGTATAATAGAAGTCATATATACACTAAGAATATGCCTTGGAAATAAATTATGTAGCACTGAAACTGTGAAAACGCTCATAAATTTCTGATTCATATAATTGGTGACAAATGTATATAGCTCATTATTTTTGAGACTTGTAAAAGAAATTCTCAAAGATGTATATTACCTCCTACAGAATAGGTTCCAGTCTCATTTATCTAACCCATAAATAATTAAAATTCTTATTCTCCAAATTGAATTACTTTGATATGAAGGCATGCTGCGTGCATTACTGATCACATTACCTAAATATTATGCACAATCAAAAAGCATTAGATGTTTTAAATGATTTTTATAAACAATACTATGGCCTGTCATGGAATTTCTAAAGGGAAACCAATATTTCTCTTCTTTGGGGAAGCTTTTCTTACTATGGAATCATAGCTAATAAAAATTTAGGAAAGAAATATTGATAAAAAATACTTTCCAGAACAATATATTAGTGAGCTCTCCATACCTCCCAACCCATGACTGTCTAAATTATGCCTTTACTTTATCCTATGTAATGGTGAGACAAAGTCCTTGCATAGAAGACATAAAGATACAAAGGGAGCACAAAGGAAGAGATGACTAGAATGTATGCATGAGGAATAAAAAATTGAATTGTGTAATTTCAGTGATTCTACATGTGATTTAAATGCTCTTATGTTTGCATTTAAAACAGACATTGTACAATATAAAATGAACAGTAAAATTCACTGTAATAATTAAAATGTTTCATTTTTTTTACTTAGAATAACATCAAGCAGCAAATTAAACAAAGTAGAGAGAGACCATGGAAAAAAGGTAAAAGCTTTATATTTTAGTACATTTAATGGAACTTTTTTCCTGCTGTTTGACCAAGGGGATGTATTTTCATTTTGCACTGGGTGCCGCAAATTATGTAGCTGGTCCTGCTATTGGGATTAACACCTGTGGGACCAAGGGGAAAGCAGGACTGGACTGGGTCGAGGGAGAAGTCTGTGATTCAACTACAACAAAAGCCTCAGTGAACTCCACAGGAAGCCCTCAAGCTGGCATAGCCTTCACAGGTGTTCTCAGCTGGAGTGAGAGGATCAGCCTTTATACTCTGTGTCTGCCAGTCATCAAAGGCAGGGTGACCTGGGAAGGTGGTCCTCCTAGACCAGGGTAACTCCCAGGGAGGAACGCAGATGCGAGCCTTGAGAGGACATCCTTCCTGCGGCTGGGGAACGAATGCCTCAGTCCTGAGGGGAGATCTGGGCAGATCAACACAGCATCTAAATCAGTAAAGAAGGAAGTTTGGACCTTATGTCAGATGTTGTATTTGCTGTACCTCTCTAACAGATTTCAAGGGCTTACTGTTTTCATTTTGTATTGTTTTTATAAGAATCCTCCGACAAAAAAGACTCTTTACAATACAGCTTCCACATTGCAAGGGGATAGCCTATCAAAGAGAAATTGGCAGGATCTGACATCTGGCAGCCTGATATCCTGAAGAGTAAGCCTACTAAATCAAAGCTCATAGATAGTGGAATCTGAAAATCTTTCAGATATGGCATCCTTGAAATAGATCCAGGAGAAAGAGGCTGAAAAATGAACCCTTGTCTAGGAAAGAAACTTTTTTGTGTTTGTCTGTTTTGTTTTGCCACAAGACCTTTTGTCTCAAGTTAAGGTAGAGACACATAAAGTTTAAACACCATCACATGTGCTCTGCATCATTATGGATATAGCTCTGACATTGCTGGGCTATCAGTCCAATGAAATACACAAGACTTATGGTTCTGCCTGTATTTAAAAAAAAAAGGAAAAAATTTAACCATGAAGCAGTTTACTGGACACTCATGCTCAAGTGATTCTTTCTACTAGGGGTTGGATACCTCCCAGAGTCAATCGCCCAGTTTGAAATGGATATTTTAAAATGTTTTATTAGTCTCTTTTTTTTTTTTTTTTTTTTTTCGCGGGCCTTTTATTTTTGTGGCCTCTCCCGTTGCGGAGCACAGGCTCCAGACGCGCAGTCTCAGCGGCCATGGCTCACGGGCCCAGGCGCTCCGCGGCATGTGGGATTTTCCCGGACCGGGGCACGAACCCGCGTCCCCTGCATCGGCAGGCGGACGCTCAACCACTGCGCCACCAGGGAAGCCCTATTAGTCTTTTTAATGAAGCAGAGAGTACTTTAAGAATATTTGTAACCTAAAAACAGCTATTCAAATACTTCCCATTTCTCCTAGTTTGACATGTTAAAGCTGATTTACTTTTTCGTTGTTTTCCATCAGAACAGGGTTATGGTGGTGTGATTCCTGCAAACGATGTCAGCATGTTAGTCAGTGGCTAAGAAGCTCAGCAGTCCTGGTGGCAGAAGAGGGGAAGAGGAACCCGTAGATCTGGATGAGCATTTGGCAACACGCTGCCTCCTTCCCTTCGTAGAATCCTATACAGAAGTGTCTGCCTGGGCCTCTTTCTGTCCCATCTTCAGGGCTGGCTTCATGGGTGTGCTACCTGTATAGCTGTATGGGGCTGTACACTTAGAAAAGCCCCAGACTTCAAGAGCCTGCAGTCACTGTCTTAACATCCTAATAATTTTCCAGCAAAGGGCCCTGCATTTTCATTTTGCATGGGACCCACAAATTGTGCTTCTTCTCCTGCCCATCTTCCAAAATATCTGATAGACTCAGAGAGTTGAGAGACCAATCTCAGAGAAGTTTTGACATCTAGAAGCAAAACAGCAGCCTCCTACAAAAAACAAAATACTCTCTCTACATAAAAAAAAAAAAGATAAAAGTGGAGCTGCTCTGGCAGAGGAGGGATGGACTCCTACCCATTTGGTCTCTGCTGCTATGAACCCCTAAGTTAAGTCTGCAGAATCTTCAAACTCTATGAAACACAGGTTGGAAACCATTGCCTTAGGGTTTACCCTCATGACAAACCAGAAAAATAAATATCCAGAAGGTATTCCACTAATCTAACAACTAAAATTTGCACATATTTCTTTAAATAAACAATTTGTTGTTCGGAGTTTTTTTGTTTTTTTGTTTTATTTTATAAAGTGTGGGGGGTTTTGGTCCCCTCCCCAAATGATGGCAAACAAAAGATACTAAAATTGTTTAGGTAACTTATGATAGCAACCAGTGAGTGGGTGCTTCCTCTCTGCCATCCATTGTGCAAAACAATTCTTCTAAGTACGTCATTGAATCCTCGCAATGCTATAGCTCAGAGAAGTGTCCAGTGTTATACAACTAGTAGATTACACAGCATAAAAGTTTTACTACTTTGTAAAGGGATTTTAAACCAGAATGGTTTGACCTCAACATCCTTGAACTAAACATCAATAAAATACTGAAATTTATCATCTGTTTGAACATGCTTAAAACCTCTATTTGTTAATGAGTATCTGTAGTAAAACTAATTATGATTAGAAAGAGATCATTGCACTGAGTGAGTAGAAATGGGAGTAATTTAAAATGTGTAGTAAGATGAGAGAAGTCATTAGAAAAGAAAAGTGAGTGTCACAGATGTAATGCTAAGATCTAATTCATATACTTGGCTTTTTGAAAGCAATGCTTATTCATTTGTAAGAGGGGGAAAAAGTTTAGTAAACATTTTTAGAAATTTGGTCTGGGTCCAATATTTGTTGGTTTGCGTGAGCTGAGTAAAACAGAAAAAGAGATTAGAAAGAGATAAAAGGATATTGAAATGTCAGTGATGAAAAAATATGAGGCAATTCCGCAACTGGACTCTTTATATAATGCAGAAGAGTAAATTTGCATGTGAAAACTGACTTTTCAGAGATACATAAATATTTTCTTCTGAAAACTCCATCACCAAAAATAACTCTTTCTACTGAAATCATTATGCTTCTGGGAATTGGACAAGCCACATCACTTAGAATTCATTTCCCTGGGTTCTTTCACAAGAAAGTAATCAATTCAGTTCAGAAAACAAACCATTTTATGGTTGGCACCATCTGCATGATCAAATGAGTCACTGAAGAATAGTAATCCTGCCTCCTTTTTAAAATTAAAAAACAAAAAAAAGAAGTGTGCAGTGGATTAAATGGGCAAATTATATAAACAGACACTTTATAAAAGAGAAGAAAACAAATAATGAATTACCATCCATTTTACTAATGCAAATGAAAATAATATAATACAAATCTTTGCCTAACAAATTGGCAAAGTTTTTATTTGCCTTTTATTTGTTTGTTTCTGAAAATACCCAAGGACAAGAGGATGCAGTCAAAAGCTATTTTCATATAGAATTTGTAGAAGTAAAATATAGTTCAGTCTCATAAAAGCAATCTGCAATAAGTAGTAAAATGTCATAAAAACACTTATTCCCTTTGAATCAATATTTCTATTTCTGGGAATCTTTCCTTAGGAAATAATATAAAATGAAGCATTAAAGAACAGTTTTTAATGTGAAGATATTCATGATGTTACTCTTATCAGGGAAAACTGGAGGAAAATCAAGTTCTATCATTAAAGGATGGCATAAGGAAATTATGATACATAAACAAAAGTCATATAGTCAAAATTCTCTTCACAAGGAATTTTTAATTAACATGCAGAATTATCTTAAAATGTAAGTAGCAAAAAGTAATATCAACTACAGATACAGTTTGATCTCAATTATTATGAAAATATGTGTAGATCTAAATGTGTAATCTACAGAAGACGGCATATATCAATTTTAGTATATTCATAATAAAATATTATATTGTGAATAATAAAATAATATTATATGAGTAATAAAATATTACTACTATAATAATATAGCAGTGAAGATGAATGACATACAACCACAGACATCACATTGATAAACCTTATGAACATAAAATTGAAAGAAAAAATCAAGTCCAGAAAAATATTGTATGGACAGCATGAGAGAACCAAGTATTACAGAAAAACTTTTAGTGTTTATAGGTCCCACAATTATAATACTTTTTAATCAAAGGTAGTTTGGACATCATCTAATTGACTGTTAGTTAAATCCTTTTGTTTTATAAATGCAGGAATTAAAAGTTAGAGTCTGAGTAATTTATCAAGGTCACAATGATTTATAGAATCAAATGTCTTGAATATTATGGAAACACAAAAAGGCCAGGATGGCACAGACTTTGATCAATTAATTTGTTTTAAGTGCTAAAAATTCAAATTATAGTTTTAATTTTATGGTTTTAAAATGCTTCTTAACTCTTATTTGCATCTTCTTGGGCCTTATGTTCCAGAAGAATACTTATATACATTGTCCTATTAATAATTTTGTGCTTAATGTAAGGAGTGGATCTAATTTAATTTAATCCATAGATATAGATTGTGAATAAAGTACGAAGTGAAACTCTAAAGGATAGAAAAGTACGATTGCTCTTTTGCCCCCAAAGTGATTACAATGTGAGAAGGTTTCTGTCCCATTTCTTCTGTAGAGATAAGGATAAGGAAATTATTTGTATTCAGCATCGACACATGTTGAGTCTACCTGCATGTTGTCACATAATCATCACAATAGTCCTATAAAGTTGGTCTACAGTCCCATGATTTTTTTTTTTTTTTTTTTGCGGTACGCGGGCCTCTCACTGTTGTGGCCTCTCCCGTTGCGGAGCACAGGCTCCGGACGCGCAGGCTCAGCGGCCATGGCTCACGGGCCCAGCCGCTTCGCGGCACGTGGGATCTCCCCGGACCGGGGCACGAACCCGTGTCCCCTGCATCGGCAAGCGGACTCTCAACCATTGCGCCACCAGGGAAGCCCCCCATGATTTTATAATAAGATACAGAGACTCATGGAAGCAGGCAAGTAACTTTCCAAGAACATATAGTTAACACGTAGTGAAACGGGATTTGAACCAAGGTCTGTTTGTTGTTGAAGCCTGAATTCCTCCACTCAAATCTATGACCTCCCACCTCATCCTATTGCCCAAGGAAGAACGGTGAGGAGTCCATTATCAGAAACAGACTCTCTTACTTTCTAACTACATGAAAACTATTAAGGGCTAGGACCCTATCTGTAAGAAAAACCTTGTAAAACATTTCTTCTCCAACTTGTCTAAAATACCTGAGTGTCTCAAATAAACAGGGCAAGAAAAATAGGAAACGTCCATTGATTCCTGTTCTTGCTCTTTATTTCCTCAGCTAGTAAACACTATTTTTTCTTGTTTCCCAGAAGAAGAGTGGACAAGATACTTCCTGGCACTAATAGATTTCTTTTTTTTAAATTAATTTATTTATTTTTGGCTGTGTTGGGTCTTAGTTTCTGTGCAAGGGCTTTCTCTAGTTGCGGGGAGCAGGGGCCACTCTTCATCGTGGTGCACGGGCCTCTCACTATCGCGGCCTCTCTTGTTGCGCAGCACAGGCTCCAGACGCGCAGGCTCAGTAGTTGTGGCTCACAGGCGTAGTTGCTCCGCGGCATGTGGGATCTTCCCAGACCAGGGCTCGAACCCGTGACCCTTGCATTGGCAGGCGGATTCTCAACCACTGCACCACCAGGGAAGCCCCACTAGTAGATTTCTTTTAGGACCTCAAATAATTTCTTAAAGAATTTTCTTAGAGCTAGATAAAATTTCAAATATTAAAAATATGATACTTCAAACTTTTTCATTTACAGTCTTTCTCCCCATCTAATGAACATCAACTTGTTAGTGGTATCTAAAAGCAACTCTGCACCTTTGTCAGTCTACGAAATGCCAAAGCTACCAACTTAAAAATGAAAAAGATTAAACAAATTACGTGGCATTATGTAGAACCATTCAGTCTACAGGCAAAGGTTCTTATTAAATTCAAATACTTTTAAATAAATGAACTGAGTCGTTTTGGGTTATACATAAGGACTTAGCTGTATTCATTTTATAAATGACAATTACTAAAAAATTCTGAAACTTTCCTACACTTGGTAAGGATAAGCAAACAATTAAAAAAAAAAAAACTTTTTTAGGGGTTGGTTTAGCTGTTAAGGATGTTTCTAGATTGCCTTACAGAAATCCCAAATTGATAGTCCCACACATTCCTAACAGCTGTGCATGTCTGGAAAACAGCTGTTAGAGTTTGTACTTCTAGTGATCCAGACAGTATACCAATTTGGAAAGATAATCACCTTTTAAAAATATTTATTTAGTAGCCCTTACTCTTCCTCTTCACAATTTCTCATTCTAGAACCCTGGTCAGTTTATCCTAGCTGCTCTCTGCAAGGAACAACAGTACCTTCCAATCTTGTCAGTACTTAAGACATGATTGGAGTAGACTATGATAAAGGTTAAATATTTCATTTACAGAATATAAATTCTTGCCAAAAAGGCTATAGTTACTGTCACATTTGTTAATTGTAAAGTACTTTATTATCTTAATAGTAAAGAACTTTCTCTAACATTTGAATATTCACCAATGTAGTAGTCTTCCTCAAATACAAAAGCAAACTAAATGACTTTGAATACGCCAGCTAGCTATGTGTTTGTAGGATGAAGAGTGTGGCACATCTTCATATGATAAATCAACAAAATACAATATTTTTGTTAATGCCGAAGGTTGCTATTATAATTCTTGTGAGTTATTGCTTTGGAAGTTTAAGACTTTGAAAACTTGTGCCATGACTAACCCCATATTGGAGAAAAACAAGTGTACAGCACAGGAAACCATGACAGGTTCCAGTCTTCATTAACACTTTGTTATTTTTGCTGTCATTTTCCTATAATAGGCACATTGTAATAATTTGTTCTAATATGTAAAAAGCTGTCTGGCAATGGTACTAGTAATTTTTCCTCTTTTTGAATTTTCATTTTATTGCTTGTTTAAGGGAAACTATATTTTCCCACACATAAATTTTAGGTCTGAGGTAACACTTTATATCAGGGTTGATATTTGGCAATAGTTTGGATAAGAACTAATAGTTCAGATAAGAAAATATTAACCTTCTTTCTTTAGACATAACCTGTAATAAAGAACAAAAAGCTAAGACACTTCTGGAAATATGGCCTTCTGACTCTTCTGGGCTGCAAATTTAGACAAAAAAGTAAAGGTGTATTTTCTCAAATCTTTCATTTATGCCCATCCCAGGGAAGCTTCTAGAAACTTGCTCTGTCTGTAGACCTTCGGAGGGGCACATTTACATACTACAGTTGTCCCTTGATATCCTCGGGGGATTGGTTCCAGGATCCCTGCAGATATCAAAATCCTCAGATGCTCAAGTCCCTTTTATAAAATGGCATAGTATTTGCATATAAACTATGCATATCCTCCTGTGTATTTCAAATTATCTCTAGATTATTTATAGTATCTAATACAACGTAAATACTATGTAAATAGTTGCAAATACACTGTAAATGTTATGTAAATAGTGTTACATGGCAAATTCAAGTTTTGCATTTTGGAACTTTCTGGAATTTTTTTCAAATATTTTTGATCTGCAGTTGGTTGAATCTGCA
Source organism: Aethalodelphis obliquidens (assembly GCF_003676395.1). Taxonomy (NCBI): domain Eukaryota; kingdom Metazoa; phylum Chordata; class Mammalia; order Artiodactyla; family Delphinidae; genus Aethalodelphis; species Aethalodelphis obliquidens. Next base: position 41,822,352 of record NW_020837946.1, read on the forward strand.
GATATGGAACCCACAGAGACAGAGGGCCAATGGTACAGGATTCTGTACCCTCAGCCATGGAATATACGAAATTCGATCCAAAATTAGACAATCCATTGGCTAAGCAATGATTTGTCAGATTCCTTCTTTCAAGACTCAGAATTAAAAGACACAGTTTATAGTTAACCAGTGTTTAGAACTCATGATATAAAATAAAATTGGGACTGCCATATTTGGACATATGGAATGCGAGTTATTTCAAGAAGCAGATAAACGGAGGATAAAAGATGGAGAGCTAGATGAAGATTGAGAAAGAAACTTTGATTTATGACTTTTCAGTTCAGAATTTAGTTGGATTTCATTTCCTCCCCATGGATGTTTGTGTTTACTTCTTGCATCCTTTAATAAATCTATTTTTAAAGCTCACTCGAAAATTTAAATTGCAACTATAAAACCTAGATTAGCACAGGATAAATGACTCATTTTATAAATTAATAAATTAGTTTGTCTGTCAGTACCTAATTTTATCACCTTTCATTTTTATTTGCTACTCTTGAAATTATGCATCATATATTTTTTTCATATTCTTAAGTACATAACCACATACCACATAAAAAACTCTGCTTGAGCAGTTAAGTCTGCTGTTCATACAATTGTTTCTTTGATGAACAAAATCAAGTTTGAAAGAGCATTTATGAACAAATACACAGAATTTGTGACTTATAAAAATAAATGTAGGAGCTGTTTTAGAGGTACTTTACAGGTGTGTTTTTCAGGTACCAGTGTTATCATTTGGATCCATTTTTCTCTGCAAGGTTTAAATGAAATTTTGTAACCTGGGAAAAGATGCAGTACACAGAAGCTCTTGCTCTGTGCTTTAGGAGAGTGTTAAAAACTGAACTGTGTTTCCAGATTACTATCATTATAGTATGTTCCACTTTATTAGACTTGCTACTTTCCACTCAGGAGGAGATACCTAATTTAGTTGTGTATTCTTGTCAAAGTTATTTCACTCCTCTGTGTCCCAATTTTCGAATCAATAAAATGAGAATAATAATAGTAATAATAATAATTCACTAACATCATGGTGTTGTTATGAATATTAAATGATATAATACATGAAAAGCATTAAATAGATGTATTGCATTTAGGATATATTAATATAGCTGGGACATATTAAGCAGTCAACATATATTAATTATATGTTACTAGATTAAACAATATTTACTAGATTAAACAATATTTTATGCCATGTGCTTGGAAAGAGGTTATTATTTATGTTTTTGAGATATAATTCATATAACATATAATTCACTGATTTAATATGTCTAGTTTAATGGTTTTTAACACAATCACAGAATTGTCAACCATCATCACAATCAATTTTAGGACATTTTCATCACCTCAAATACACTGTATAATTTAGCTATTATCCCCCAATCCTCTATCACTCCCAACCCTTAGCAAGCATAATCAACATTCTGCCTCTCTATATTTGCCTGTTCTGAACATAAGCCATAATGAATAAGCAAGAAATGCATAAAGAAAATTAAGTTTTCATAACATCTATCTCAATGATTCTAGAAATAGTGGACCTTAATGGATTTCTTAGAATTCTTAAATTAGAGCCCATAGTAGTCTGTCTTTTTTTCCACTCAGAATCCTTCCTTTCAGCATAAAGAAAGCAGCAGCACCAGGGACTTGGGCAATTGCCCAGTGCGCTGTGCATAGCATCCAGCTAACCTTCTGACCCATGTCCCACATACAGCGGATAATGTGATGATTAGGTCCTTAGTCTGTTTAAGGTCAAGCTTACTCCTCTGTGAACAGTGCAATAAAGAAAAAAGTAGAAAGCTTTCTTCCTAAGAAAAATGTTCAGGAAACCCAGTGACTGAGATCAACCGCAGAAATTGATTTTATGAATGGTTTACCGGAAAACTCATAAAATGGTAAAATCAGTTCAAATGTGACATTTGTATTGTTCCTATTCCAAGCCTGTGCAGATGGGCAATTCACTATGTAAGTAATTTTCATGGCTAAGATAACAAACCATCATGTTTTTCTTGGACAAACCACCTTACGCAATAACAGTCTTGATCAGTTCTGTTTTACAAAGTTTCAACTGCAACAATATTACATACATACAGGGCAAAGAATGAAAAGTTGGAAACAATGTTCTTCTTCAGGCGGCTTTGTTGGTGCCTTTCACCTCTCAAATTCACAGACAGGATTGTGATGCACCCCCATGATTTCAAAACTATATTTAGATAATTTCCTTATATGAGTGCTATTTAGGCAACAGGATTCTCTGCAACTATTTATTTCTTTAGATACTTTCTAACTCAACAACGAACTTGACAAGAACTAAGTGTTGTATGTAAAGCCAAGCTGCAGATAAAATATCCTAAGCATTCAGAAAAAGGAGAGCAACTAATTTACAGAAATCAGGGGATTTTGTAGTGTATTGTTTGCTAACTAACAGAATCTAAATGTCTGTGTGACATAGTTTTCTGTTGCTTCATAAATTTCTATCGTTAATCTGTATGGCAAGTTTGTAAATTCTACTTAATTCAACAAATTTATGTTGTCACCAAATTCCAACAAAGGTGTGTGGTTTTCAATTGCATCCAGCTACAATGATGACTTCTATAATAAGATAGAGTATTTCCCAATAACTTATTCAATCTGTACGTTAATACAAAGTGTGAATCATATGTTATGACAGAGAAGAGATAGAAGGGTTTGTTCTGTTTTACAGATTTTTCTTCATTACATGGTGCACTGTCTACAAACTAGTCAGAAACAGTATTACACAGAATTTGTTCAACTACTATAATAAACATGTATTCAGTGTGTCTGCCAATTACTGAGATCCTAGGTTACATGAAAATATATAAAGAAAATACAAAACTTCCTCCCTCACATAAGATACTTACTATGTTTAACTTTGTCAATAGAGAAAGGAGTAACAACCTTTTAAAGTTGGATAGATAAGGCTTCCCTGGTGGCGCAGTGGCTGAGAGTCAATGCAGGGCACACGGGTTCGTGCCCCGGTCCGGGAAGATCCCACATGCCGCGCGGAGCGGCTGGGCCCGTGAGCCATGGCCGCTGAGCCTGCGCGTCCGGAGTCTGTGCTCCGCAACGAGAGAGGCCACAGCAGTGAGAGGCCCGCGCACCGCAAAAGAAAATAAAAAAAAGAACACATTTAAATTTGGATAGATAGATAGATAAATACTGATATAAGATAAAATTAACTGTGTTGTGGATGATTCAGTCATTCTGTTCATGTTAAATACCAAATACCACAGCCATTGTCTGTGTGATTAAATTGGTCCCTGAGCACTTAAATAGTCGATGTGATTAGACTGATTATTTGCTATTTATTTGTGACTCATAAAATCACCCTGATTATGAAAGTATTATGGCTAAAATAATAATATATTTACTTCTAATCAATATATTTCTCTCCAATTTTTAAAGTGGCCTATCAGTTTTCACAAAGAATGTAAAACATGGCAAAAATCTCCATGGTTAACCAACGTTTGTGTCCTCCATGAAAATAAAACTCCATTTCTTTTCAATGACAGTATCTTGCGTTTAACTACCTGAACAAATATGATGGGGTCACTTCTTGCTACAGCTGTCACTTCCTTGTCACAGAAAGTGAAACACTACCTATCTTTACCATCTGTGATAAACAATCCTAAATTGTTAGCATTACCCAATTTTACCAATAAACAATCAAAAAGGATAAGTGCTTATCTCATTTTGCTCCTGTGAAAGGTGGGAAATCCTGTTTTTACTTTCTTGACAAGGAAACAGATACTGCTACCCTTGCTGTTATCAATAAAATTTTGGCTTGGAACTGTGGTGAGTGTTTTGACTAGCAGTACTGATACACGTTGCAAGTAAACTCTCAAAATTCAGTCTCAAAGTGTTATATAGGCATCAGCTCTTATTGATACAACCACTTTGTTTTTCTACCTTTTCAGCAATCCTTAGTATCAGTCTTTTTAATTTTAGCCATCCTGGTAGATGTGTAGGAGTATAATATTTTCCTAATTATCTTTTCTCATTGGTCCATTTAATTTAGTATCAATATTACATATTTTTCAACCTTTCCTTATGTTTAGTGGTGATTACTGAACTAGCATAAATTAATATTTAGTTAATGATTAACATTTATTGAGTTGAATTTGTAAATTTTTAAAATATACTATAACAATCTCTATTTTTAAGTTGCTAATTTAGTCCATTTACATTATTTTTGATTACTGACATATTTGGACTTCTTTACACCCTCTTAATTGCCTATGAAGTTACACAGACTTGAGTAGTCTGCTTCAACATTATTTTTCCAGTAAGCCCTGTCATTTTGTGTGAGTGTGTGTGTGTCTGTGCCTGACTTTATTTAAATGGAGGTATAGAGACGTACACTTTTTTATTGTGGTAAAGAAGATGTAACATAAAATTACGATTCACAAATTAGAATAATATATCATTTTCCAGCTTTAATTTAGCTGTTCTGTATGCTTTTCTCTTAAAATATTCTCTTGAAAATAGATTAGAGTTGGGTTTTAATTTTATACAATTAATAATATTACAGATTTTACATTTATTAAAAATTATTGATGTAAAAGTATGTATTTTATATTTTTTGTTTATTATGTTTTCATTGCTTCTTCTTTTCTCCCTTCCTACCATATTGAATTAATATTTTCTATTGAGCCTTTGTATCCTTGTAGCTTGGATGCTACAAATGTATTTTTCTTTGCTTTCTCCCAATATTTTTAAACTTTAAAAATATAATTTTTAAATGCACTATTAGTTATAAATATTCATTTATAAAACTCTTAAAGTTATTCATTTTTTAATCTCCTTTTAATGACAACATGGACCTTAACAAGTTTAAACTATTACACAACTCTTCACTTTTCAAATCTTTTTGTTATTGTCCAAAGTTTTAGTTTTACTTATTTTTACACACACATAATGTTGTTCCTTTTTATAATAAACAGTCAACTAAATGTACCACCCTCTTATATCCATTAATTGGTACCTTTGCTCCATGTTTCTTATATCACATGCTCTCCCTCTGGGTTTACTTTTTCTCCTTAAAAAGATGTCCTTTTACATGTCAATTAAAAAAAAAATAAAAGAATAAATCGGCAAAAATCCCTGCCCCCATGGAATTTGTAAAAAAATTAAAATTTTTAAAATATCCACTTCCCCTCCTGCCCATGATATGTTGGATTTATCTAACTGAGGCACTTGTCTTATCTAATGTATGTGTTTTATATGCATGTGTATAATTAGAGGTCTTGATACTAAGACATGACAAGCACTGAGATCCATCTGGATCTTTTGGAGTGCTATATAGCAAGTACTAAGTATGGCAAGATTCAAAAAAGGTATAAAACATTAAATAGGATATGCCTAACCCAAGTAAACTACAGAGGCCCTCCCTCCCTGCCTGTACTTGCTAATGTTTCTAACTGAAGAAAAAAAAAAAAACCCTTTAATAATTCGGTGATGGTCTGTGCATTGTAATTTCTCTTAGTCTTTGAAACATCTAAAATATTTAAATGTTTACACTTTATTGAATGCTACTTTGGATAAGTACAATTTCTGTTTTTCACCTGTACTTTGTAGATCTATCTGCTGTTTTCATGTTGTTGTTGATGAGAGGTCTGCTGATATTTTATTTGCCATTCCTTAGTAGGAAAGACTATGGTGGGTTTTAAGACTGCCTCTTTATCCTTGATGTTTGTGCCAGTGTAACAAGAATGGATTAATTTATATATTTTAGTTGCTTGATTTTGGGCACGCAGTTTTATCTGAAGACTCAGAACTTTCTTCAATTCTGAAAAATTACCAACACTGCTCTTTCTTTAGCTATAGCTTCTCTGCTATTTTTAAAAATTTTCTTTCTCTGCAACTCTGATTCATTGTATGTTGGGGTTCGCAATGTAGCCTCAGTGCCTCTTAATTTCTTTGTGCATACACACACACTCAAGTGTGTATCTTTATGCATTGGGGAGAATGCCACAGTTTACCTTTAAGTTTACTAATTCTGTTGTATCAACTATTGTGTAGAGTTTATAAGTTTATGGAGATTTAAATATCCAAACATGTTTATATTCAATATTTTATTGACCTGTTTTCATTTCTCAATTTTTGGTTCATAAATTCATGTTCTTTACAATTTTTATTACTATTTCTAATATCATTTTGAGAATCCTGACTATACTTACATGCAATAATTTTGCAAATTATAACATAAAGCAACTGGAATATGGAGTGAAATAATTTTTATTATTGATTTTTGCTATCTTTTTTGACAGGATTTTTTCCCAAAAGATTTGTGAGATTTGCTCATTTTGAACTTGGGTCATTTGCTGATCCCCAAGGCTGTATCTCAGTGGACAGAAAATTCTTTCAGCTACCCCTCTGAGAGAAGATGACACCCACAAGAGTAAATCAAGCTGTGTATTAGTTCTAGCCCCTTCTCTAATGAAGGCACTGAACATTTCACAACTGCATTCACTGTAGGTAACAAATTACTAGTAGTTGGTCTGCAGCTCCATTCCTTTTTACCTTTTTTAATGTTACTGCTCAATTTCTGTTCGATAGAGAAGTTCATTTTGATTTTTTTCTAGGTATAAGGCTTTGGTCGTCTCTTTTTATATATTTTTTTCTCAATGTAGTGTTGAGCAGAGAATGTGCTGTTTCTATTTTGTTAGCATCCTGTCTCCTCGGGTTGGTTGTTTGCCCTTCCCTGTCTCTATACTTCAAGAAGCTGACTCTCACACAATCTGTCACCGAAGTTCCTTCGATTTTTCCAAGGCAGACACAAGGAGATCAGAGAGCAAAAACAGAAAGAGTCTGGGGCATATCTTTCCTGCTCCCACCCTGCTCTGAACTGCATTTCTGTTAGAGGCTGTGTCCCTTGATGACTAAGCCTCTGTCTAGAGGTCCCTCCTCAAAGGCTTCAGTTTTTGCTATATCACAGTTTCTTCTTTCCTGCCTTTAGGGTTAGGGATGGTAGTAACTTACTCTGTCTGGTTTCCACAAGAAATTCCTTCATTTCAATCTCTGTATTGAACCTATCTGAACCGGACTCTGCTTCCTGACAGGACTGACACACAAAGGGTGTAACTATGTTTTCAAATAATATCTGTCTTGACAGGAAGCCCTTTGGTGTCACCCTCACCCACTACCAAAGTGCTTTAACACATTACCGTATCTGCCAGGTCATGGAGACACATTGCTTATGTTAGTTTGTGCAATACTTTACAGATATTTCAGTGTTTGAGAGCATCATAATAGTTTGAGAGCACCATAAATAGTCAAGGATTTTATGTCTGGAGATTTCAATATCTTAATAATCTTAATAATCTTCCCTACAGAAATTAAGCTTCAAGAGAAAAAATATTTTTGTCTTTACACCTCTGCATAACTAGTTAGTGCAGCTCCAGAATAAATCAATAAATTGCAAAAATGTGCTTTTTTAAAAGTAAAGAAAGCATCTCATGTATAGAATAACTAGAATAACAAAGACTCCTTTTTGCTTAAAAGAGTAATGGATCAACTAATTAGCTGGCAGACCTTGAGAGATTCAAAGAATATTTATAGCCCCTTTTCCTGAAATCACAAGATAAATTGCTTTCAGTTAAAGGAATTTAAGAGGTGGAGATAGGGGAGGAGGCTTCTCCCTTGCTAACAGGAGTGCAAGAGATATGCAAGCCACAAGATGTAGTGGAAAGGACTCTTAGAGTTGGAAGAAAAAGAGCACCTTTCCTTATGAGTTATGTGAACTTGAGCATATCAGTTGATTTTTCTGGACTTCAGCTTTTTCTTGGGCTTAAAGAGCTCCTAGTTTCCTTCAACAGCTGGCATTTCTGTTCCTTCTCTGATTCTGTTCCTCCTCCTCCCACAGATTCTGTTCTGCCAACAAGGAATTAGAAAATTCTGGACCTCTTCTGTGCCATACATTCTCTTTATAGGTTTGCTGTTGGTTTGCCTTGCCAACAACAGAAACATTAATTGGGACCATTTGAATATCCCACCCCTCTCCATTCTCTCCAGGGAGTGCACCCCTATTCTAAGTGGGCACAGCTGGCTATCTTTGTTGTGAGAACTGTGTATTCTTTTGCCATGTTTTCCTGCCTCCTGTGAGGATGAGGATTTCAGGTCTGAAACATTAGGTCGGATTCATTAGTTCTGTGGTTTCTTGCCAAATGGTTGGTTCTTCATTACCATTTTAGATAAATCATAAAAAACTCAAGTCTTGATCATTCAAAAAGTATTTTGTAGTGATGAGTATATTTTGGTTATCTAAGCAAAACTCTTACTACAACATTACTCTTTGAACAATTTATCTTATTTTAAATAGATATCCTTATTTTTATTGGCATAATTGGCTTTATGTTGTTGTTGTTTGTTCCATTTTTATTAAAGGAAGTTAACAAAGGCTTAACATGAGCGCAATAGAGTTTACCACAACCCCTGCCTTGACTCTGTTTGAAACACTGTGAAGGAACTGATGTTACAAGACCTTTACAAATTATCTGGTATGATTGAAAGTGAGCTGAAGATGGCACATACAGAATAAAAGATACCTTATGCAAAGAAATAAAATCTTACTAAAATAGAAATTCTCCACTTAAATGTTAGCCCTATTCTATTAGTAAATTCCATATCTTAATTTTCCAAGTCTAATAAGCCATCTGTATTTATATATGTGCTGGAAAATATGGCTTGAAGATAAATTATGTTTAATGTAAATATTTTTATATTAACTTGATCACTCACTTAATCATTGATTCTTCTTTCTGGGGAATGCATGCTCCCTGATCTCACCAGGGAATGTACATCATTTTTTCACAGTCTGTGACCCAGCTAGACTAAAACTAGTTCTTGTATTCATAAACTTTGTACAGGAGATAAGTAATTTTGATTTCATCTCTGTATAGAGAATTAGTCAGACATTGGCAATGAAACACAGTATGTCATGAGGATTCAAACTAAACAAGAGTTCTGAGTACAAAAAGCAAACTTCTATAATAGAGCATCAGATCAAAGCAAGCAAATTCCAGGTGTATACAATGTAATTCCTATTTATTTTTTATTGTAAAATATTAAGTAATCAAAAAATATTTACTAGAATCCAACTATATCTACAGCTCAAATTAGCCACTAGGCAATATAGAATGTGGGAAGAGAGGAGAGAATAAAATTACTGGAGTACTCATCCTAAATTGTCACAAAATTTATTTGGAATCTAAAATTTTCTAAAGTGTAGCAATGGCATATAATATGGTAGTTAAGAGTATGCCAAGTGTTGAAAGCTCCCTATTACCTGGGGTTTTGGGCAGATTACTAAAGTCTCAGTTTAGTTTCTTAGTTTCTTCATCTGTAAAATAAGGGAAATAATAACACCTAACACCTTAGTTTTCTAGGAGGATTAAATGAGACAATCAATGTAAGGCACTTAGAAAGTTGCCAGGTATATAGTAACCACTCAATAAGTATTTGTTCTTACTTATTCTTTATGTCTGTTCTAGCACCCAGGTTATAGAAAGGTATATAGTTCCATAAATTTATTTATTGTTCCATAAATGGTGAAGAAGAGATTGCAAGAAAGGAGACTGGGAAGAAAAGAAAAATAAAGATCAAGAAGAAAAGGAGACATTAAAAAGTATAAAAATATTAGCCCAACTCTCAAGTAATTTATATTCTCACAATACATTACAACAATCAATTAAAATAACCAAGTAATATATAATGGTACTAATTCTAAATATAAACAAATTCAGAGAAAGAACTGAAATTGTCAGAAAAGGCTTCTTAAAGAAGCTGACCCTAGTCATAAGATTTCAAGGTATCAGTTGCATAATAGTATTGCTTTTCTTTATCTTTCATTTCTTCTGAAAGGATCAAAATAGTCTGATATACTTCATTCAACAACATTAACTTGGTGAGGCTATCTAAACATATTTCTTCTTTGTAAGTTGAATTATTTTATTTGTGAAGTGACTTCCTAGAGCAGGAAGTAAGTTCTTGTTTCTCCAGAATTATTGCAAATTATAGTGTTGGATACTTTGTGGGTCTGTGTGACATAACTCTGCACCAGAATTTTCAATTTTGAAAAGTAACGACTTTAGGGCTTCCCTGGTGGCGCAGTGGTTGAGAGTCCACCTGCCGATGCAGGGGACACGGGTTCGTGCCCTGGTCCGGGAGGATTCCACATGTCGCGGAGCAGCTGGGCCGGTGAGCCATGGCCGCTGAGCCTGCGCGTCCGGAGCCTGTGCTCCGCAATGGGAGAGGCCACAACAGTGAGAGGCCCGCATACCACAAAAAAATAAAATAAAAAATAACGACTTTAAGATGAAGACCAGAGAAACTTGGACAAGTTTCTTGGTTGCCATCAGACATGAACCTGCAGTTTCATTTTAACATTTTATTTTTCAGCAAATGTGTGTGGGTTATTTTTTGCCTCTGAAAGCTAAGTAAGATAGCATATTAGACACCATATATATTGTCTGCCTAGCCTTTTCTTTTTCTGGGAACCAGCCCTGCCTGGGCATATCCACTTGGTTACAGAAGTGATTCTCAGCAGTCTTGTTCCTATATCATGACCCTGTGCCCTGGTTTCAGGGCAAAGATTGAGCCAGTGATCGAAGGACAGACATCAGTCTCTTTCCTAGGAATTTGAAATTGGGCCCAAAGAGACTTGCCTTTTAAGGCCTGTCACCTTAGCTGTAATATATTACACCTTAGCTGTATCTGTCATGTTTTTCATCATGTGAGATTGAGGTTCACAAGGCTGACAGAGGGAGGTAGGAGGAAATACAAAAAGAAGAACAAATGAGAAATGAAGGGAAGTCTTCCTGTCCCTGGTTCTAGTTCATTCCTGGGACAACTGCATTCCTATTGCATTGGCTTCCATGAGATGCCCCATATCATTATAATAAAGGAATTGATTTTCTTGTTTATGCAATCTTGAATTAGTTTTTACTGCTTGTAGCCAAAAAACTATGTGGTTGATATATAATTCATCAGGACTTGAGATTTTTTACTTGTTTATTCCAGTTTAGTTCTGGATTGAACAATAGGTGTGGGTTCGAATTCCAGTAAAAAAAATTTTTCTGGCAGAGACTCTTTGATCAACTGGAAGGAAATTAAGGGGTACCTGGTGGGGTGGAAATTAAGCCTGGACTTATTTAATAAAAGAAGATTAATTCTAAGCTTATAAGTATAGTGACTAACTCATCATGATTTGCCTGGGACTTTCTCAGTTTTAGCATTCAAAATCCCATGTCCTGCTTCCTGAATCCTGGATAAATTGGGACAGTTGATTGCCTTCTAAGATATGGGTAAAACCAAGTTATTTTTTTTTAAAAATCATCCTTAAAAAATTGATAATTGCTATCTCTTTTCTTCAATGTAGTGCATTGATTGAATTTAGAAGAGGTTACCTATTAATAGCTCCCTTATTTTTAACTGGCAGAAACCAAGGCAAAGAGAGTACTCTGTGCAAGATAAGAAAGGAACCAAATTCATTAGATTCTCCAAATGTTTCTTTAAAAATCTATTATAACATGTTTTTTAATGAAAATAGCTATCAAATAACTTGAATCTTTTTATTCAAAACAATTAAAATCTGTTAAGTGTAGTCGCTTTGGTGTGCAAATTCTCTCAGCCAGTGCTAGTGGCAAGAGCATGGCTTCCTACATCACAAAATCTGGGATCTAGTCTTGGCCCCACTATTCATGTGACCTGGAAAAAAGTTGTTTAAACTCTCTTAGGCTGACTTTCTGTACTACTAAAATGAGGTAAGCATAATGCATACCTCATAGGGTTGTTGAGAGGATCAAAAGAAATAGAGCATGTGAAAACATACTTATCACAGTACGTGGGACCTGTTAGGCACCCAGTTGATATTAGCTAGGATGCATTATTTCATTCAATCTGTTATTTACTGTCACCTTGTGACATAGGAAGAGTGTGGTGCTACAACCCTGCTCTGTAGTTGAGAAAATTGAGAGTTAGAGAGATGGAGTGCATCTAGGCAACTCACTTAGAAAGTGACAGAGCCTATCCTTGAACTCCGCTGACTCCAGGCCCAGGATTTATTCCTCCGCACTATATTCCCTTTTGTGTAAAAGCATAGAAGACCTAAGTTTTTTGTTTGTTTCTATTTTTGAGGAATATAAGAGTTTAATCATGACCCTGTCTAAATACAGACAAAGCAATATGTAAAACAATACATAAAAAAGAAACTCACCTACATATTTTTTTAATTAGGCACCAAGATTTCTGAAAAGATTCATAGGATTGAATTTTTCACTTTTTAATCTCTGTTGGGAATTATGAAGAAATAGCTATTGTCACTTCGATTGCCAGGCATTATTCAAAATGAGTCACCATATGGTCATGAAACATTATCTGGGAACCAAAGAATCCACTATTTATTTTAGAACAAACAAAATAAATGATCATACTACTTATATTTTTTAAAAACCCTGTAATAAAAAGGGACACGTTTGTTGGATTTATTTAATATAAAACTATGACTTTAATGCAACTAAAATTTATACAAATAATGTTTTGAGGAGATAACTGGTATAGGAATTGAGTTTTTATTGTCTGAATTTCAAAATAAAAACTCACATATTTCAAAAATCATTTTTAAAAATGTAGGAAAAAAAGTTCGAAACAAATTATATAGCGGGAATTCACATGTTTTTTGGCTTTGTCATTTGAATGAGTGTTTAGGGAATATCTGATATATGAACTCACAAGACTCAATCAACAGAGTTTATGCTGCCAGCAAATTGGTTTGCAACAGTTTTAACCGAATGCTTTTTATGCCTCTGTATAGCCTCTACCATCTATAGAACTACCGATATAAATCTTCCGGAGAAAAAGCAAGATAGATGTATACCAATATATAGAACATAGAAAAGCAAGTCTTTTTTTTTTCCCTCCTTATACAAGAAATAGTTTGCAATCATGTTCCACATATAAAATAGATAATTTAGCTATGAAATTAGAGTGGTCATAATTCCCTATGAACAGTGTGCTAAGGAAAGAAAACCTCACTTTTATTTGGAACAATTTTTATTGATATGCCATAGTTTTCATGTATTATTTTTTCTATTTCCCTGATCATCATCTGCTTTGCCATAAAGTTTACCATCTATGTTTGCACCAAGAAAACATGCAAGTCCTCAATCATTGTAAAGGGACACAGCACTGTATCCTAAGTTCATTTTCTTATTTTATAAAAGCTATATTAAGTCAAATAATTTTATTTGATTTGATAAATATTATTTGTATATATATATATATTAAGTTTTTAGGTTCAGAAGGTATTTTTTTATTCTCCTATGTAAATAATGTTGTGCTAGGCATTGACAAGAGTGACCTAATCATTGCTGTGATGGCATGACAGTGTAGGCTAGAAGGTAATATCTGATATGTGCAATTGAATAATAACCACTGATCTCCTTAATTTACTATTAGTAAGGGATCTAAGTGTTACATTTGCTGTGGATCTCCAATTGTTTATCCACACATGATGTTAGCATGCCATTTTATTTCACTTTAACCTTTACTGAATTAGTAAGCAAAAAATGGTATCATAGTGATGATTTTTTTGGTAAATTACACAGTTAATTTTGTTTGTTTTGTTTTCTGGGTATTTTTACAGTTTTATTGAGGTGTAATTGATGAATAAAAGTTGCATATATTTAAGGTGTACAAGGTGATGATTTGATATTCATATGCAGTGTGAAGAGATTATCACAATCAAGCTAATTAACACATCTTCACATAATTACCAATTTTATTGTTTGTGGTAAGAAAACTTAAGATTTACTTTCACAGTAAATTTCAAGTATACAATACAGTATTATTAGCTATAATCTCCATACTGTGCATTAGATCCACAGAAATTGTTCATCTTATAACTGAAAGTTTATACCCTTTGACCAACATCTCCCCACTTCCTCCACCCCCAACCCCAGGCAACCACCATACTATTCTATAATTTGAAATTCATTTAATACCAAGTTTAATTTTACAAATTTATTATCCATTTAAAGTTTTACTTTTTGTTATTGATATTTTCATGTGTCATTATTGATTAATAAGATATCTTTATATGTGAATGGCACTGATCCTTTCTCGGTTAGATTACTAGACTATTTTTCAGTTTGCCTTTTAATTTTATTTATACTGCTTTGACAGAGACTAAAAATTCAAAAAGATATGAAATTTGGAAAGTTTTATTTTTTGTTATTAAATCAATAAATAATAGCTAACAATAATCAAGTACTAACTGTTCCCAAACATTGTGATGGTACTTTATATATTTTTATTTTATTTAACTCCACAACAACTTACTAAATAGATACTATTTTCTTCTATGTTTTATACATGGGAAAACAAAAAATCCCTTTAAAGAAAGTCATATAACTTCCCCAAGTCCACCCAACTAAAGCAATGAACCTAAACTATCATACTATAATCCCTTATGTTTTCTGTCTTGAGTCTCATGTTTAGAAAGCATGTACTTGCTTCAAGATTATTAGATCCTCCTTTATTTTCTTTGTGTTCTCTTATTTTTTAACATATGCATTATCTGAAATAATTTAAAGTATCAGTATATCTGTAATTGTTTTTGATCCATAGTAGAAGTTAGGAATTAAATATTAGTCCACACTCCACCCTCCAAAAAAATTTGGCCTTCCCTCCTGTTAAACACAAAAAGCATTTTTGCTTCTATCAAAGGTCAAATACCACTGTGCTCTAGATTCTCATTCTTTATTTCCTGAAACATGCCCTCCTTGAATTTTATCATTCTCTCCCATCAGCAATTTCTCCTTATTAGATCACACCCATTGGTATAAAACTATATCTAGTGCCTCATTTCTTTTTTTCTTTCTTTTTTTTTTTTAACATTTTGGCTGCACCACATGGCATGTGGGATCTTAGTTCCCCACCAGGGACCAAACCCACAGAGTCTTAACCACTGGGCCACCGGGGAGGTCCCTAGTGCCTCATTTCTGAATCAACAATTTTCTTGCCCAATTAGGTCATGACCATTTGTATCAGACATGCTCTCATGTTACCAAAACAAACAAACAAAACCAAAAAAAAAAACAAAAACAAAAACAGCAACAAAAACAAAAACAAAAGCCTCTTTACTTTGATGTCCCCCTCCAGCTAATTCTCCATTTTTGTGCTACCTTTCACACTGAAACTTCTCCAAAAAATTATTATTATCCATTTATCATTTTCCTCAATTCCTGTTTATTCCTTAAATATGAAAATTAAGATTTGCTTCACCCCTTACATAAAAATATGTTTATGAAAATTACAAATGATTTCCTTGGTACTGAGTATAATAGTCATCTCTTCATACTCAGCTTCCTTTAACTCTCAGCAGTGTTTGCCAGTTTCTCACATACTGCTTTTTGAAATGTTCTTCCTCCATATTTTACTATATCACACTCTCTTAATTTTTCAATTATCTAACAGGCCTCTCCTTCTAAACCTCTTCTACTTTACTTCCAAGTGTTGGAGCATAAAAGGGCTTAACTTGAACTCATATTCTCTCTTTGCCATTCTCTCCCTCACCTCTTTCCTTTTTTTCTCCTTCAGTCCCATGATTTTTAAATAGTCTCTCTATGTGATAACTACCAACTTTAGATCTCCAACCTCAACTTCTTCTCTCATCTTCAGACCTAAATACAACTGTTTATGGGATATCACTCCTTGGGTATCAAATATTAATAGGTATCTATATCAGTAACCAAGACTGTGGTATTGGCAGAAGGACAGACCCATAGACCAATGGAACAGAATAACAAGTCCAGAAATAGAACCACACAAATATGGCCATTTGATTTTGACATGAGTGCAAAAAGCAATTCAATGGAGAAAGAATACTCTTTTTAAAAATTTCATATGCAAAAAAATGAATCTCAACCTCAATCTCAAACATTATATGAAAAATTGATTCAAAATGGATCACAGATGTAAATGGAAAATATAAAGCTATGAAACTTTTGGGAAAAAATGAAAATATCTTCATGACTTGGGACCAGACAAATAGATCTTATATATATTAAACATCTAAAGTTTGATCCACAAAAGAAAAAAAATCAATAAAATGACTCATCAAAAATCAAAAACTTTTGCTCTGTGAATTATGTTGTTAAGAGAACGAAAATACAAGCCACAGACTGAGAGAAATATTTGCAAATTATCAATCACTAAAAGACATGTTAAAACTAGATAAAGAACTCTCAAAATAAGAAAGCCTACAGCATAATTAAAAAATAAGCAAAAGGTTGAACAGATACTTTGGGATTCTATGGATGGCTAATGAGCATATGAAAAGTTGTTCAACATCATTAACTATTAATAATATGCTAATTGAAACCACTATATGATATAATTACACACATATTAGAATGACATAGGTAAACAACACCAAAGTTGTATGATAACATCAAGTACCGATGAGGGTACAGAACAACTGGAACTCTCATACATTGCTAGTATAATACCAGCAATGATATAGCCCTCCTACAAAATAATCTGGCAGTGTTTTATAAAGTTAAAAACATCCTTACCAGATCACTATCCTTGGGTATTTAGCCTAGAAATATGTAAACACATGTTCACATACAAACCTGATCACAGATTTTAATGGCAACTCTATAATTACCCAAAACTGGAGACAGTCCAAATGTCTTACAATTGGCAAAAGGAAAAAATTGTGGTAAAGTCATGTGTGAAATACTATTCGGCAATAAAAAGGGACAAGCTATTGATAAATCTCAAAGCCATTATGCTAAGTGAAAGAAGCAAGTCTTAAAAGATGACATTTGTTATAATTATATTTTATGACATTGTCAAAAAAGACAAACTGTAGTGATGGGGTTAAGAGTAGAGAGGTTGGGGAAAATGAAGCTCTAAATATATAGCGTGAGGGAGTTTTGACGGGTGATGTAAGAGTTCTCTCTCCTGATTGTGGTGGTTACACAAATCTATGCATGTGTTAAAGTTCATACAATTGTACACCCTAAAAAGTCAGTTTTAGTGTATGATAACTTAAAAATAAAATTTAAAAAAGAAGTACCAGGCCTCATCCCCTTGAGAATATGCATTTACTTAATAGTCATGTCACTGTAAAAAAAATCATCTCACATAAATCTTATAAAGTTGCAAAATAGGCCTCAAAATATCTAAAAATGTGACCTAGACAATGACAGATATTCAATTACCTAAAATTCTCATTCCAATAAATAGTAGACTTATTTTATTTTGCTTCAAACCATATCTTAAATAAACCTCTTAATAATATTTCTCTGTTTCCTCAGGAATGCTGAGGCGGCAACATATGAACATTTTTCTCAAGTCATTTAAGCCCCTTCTGTTTTACTTTCCCTGAATTGCATAATGCAGAAAGACCATTTTGATCCTGGTTATATTAGCTGGCATTGTACAGGTTCTAGACAAGTTTTACTAATATAATATTGATTGTTGATTAAAAGAAAAACCTTCCTTGACAGTTTAACAAAATATAGATTCAATTACAAAGCCAATAGAAGATACTTGGGAATTTTAAGTGAGGACATGCCTATTTCATAAAATGAGGCTGATTCTCTGAATAATATTATTAAAGGTCAGTGCCACAGCTGTGCATTTGATGAGCAGCTGTGTGAGCTATCAAGAACAATGAACTATCTGATTGGCACTGGACCCGGCCGTGCCAGCAGTTAGCATAGAAGGATTCTGAACAGATTTAGAACAAGTAGCTGCTGGGTCCTGCTGTGTACACCCTACCTATTGGAGAGTTTAAAGTAAGTGGAATAAAGATAGTGCAATTTGAGAATAATATAGACACCCTACGGAGAATAGAGTTAGATTGGGGAAAGAAGAACAGAGAATGTTCCCTAGAGGCAACAGATACAGTCTCTTCAAAAATATTAAATGAATTTAAATCTTTTAGGTTTAAGAATATCAAAGTGGAATGTTTTTGACAGCATTTATTGAAATGGTGGAATCCCACTTCTACTGGCAGATTCCCACATTCTACTGGCAAGGTGACACTTAGATCTAGAATTTTATCTTGGATTTTTATGAGTCTGGGGTAACATGGTAAAATTTCTCCTTCCAGGAGGGTGATTGGAAAATAAAGGAACATATGATTTGTTGTTCAAGTAAAACGAGCAAACCAGCAGTCTACAAATACATGTTTGCTTCTTATTTGTACATATTTATTTTTCATTTCAATTGTCATTATTTGTGTGTGTGTGTGTAAAATAATTTTAGCATTGCTCTTTACATATAAAATACCAAATATGAAAAAAAATCTCAGTGGTATGTTCTACAGTTTTTAACACCTATGAAGGCTTATTGTTTTTTCTTGCTTTAATTATAGACAGTTTTCCCTTGCTGTTGTTGTTCCTATTACATCACCACCATCTTCTTGTCTTTATTTATCTTTTATCCTTTTCTTTATCCAAAGCAGATAGCCTTTGGACTTGAAATATAGCACTGGCTCTTCTCTGGGTCTCCAGCCTGCCAGCCCACCCTGCAGATTTTGGATGCGCCAGCTTTTGTAATCACTTAAGTAAATCTCTTTACACACACACACACACACACACACACACACACACATCCTATTGCTTCCATTTCTCTGGAGAACATTGACTGAGACACTTATGATTCTGTGCAGAGATTGATAATGAATGTGGAGAAAAGATCAACAAAGATGGTCAGCTGTGCAGAACCAAGTTTGGTTTTTTGTTTGCTTTTTGTTTTGTTTTTTTAATCTTTTTAAAAATTTATTTATTTTTGTCTGTGTTGGGTCTTCGTTGCTGCGTGTGGGCTTTCTCTAGTTGCAGCGAGTGGGGACTACTCTTTGTTGTGGTGTGCAGGCTTTTCTCATTGCAGTGGCTTCTCTTGTTGTGGAGCACAGGCTCTAGGCGCGCGGGCTTCAGTAGCTGTGACACGCGGGCTCAGTAGCTGTGGCACATGGGCTTAGTTGCTCCGCAGCGTGTGAGATCTTCCTGGACCAGGGCTCAAACCCATGTCTCCTGCATTGGCGGGCGGATTCTTAACCTCTATGCCACCAGGGAAGTCCTGCACTCATTCTTTATGGAAATGGATAATATGCTACATTATTCATTTCTTCCTCTTATTTCTTTACATAAACATATAACCTAATACACTGATGAGTGAGCCTTCCTTTTCAGCTTCTTAGGAAATTATCCTAAATGCTGTCAGCTCCTGAACACCCTCCACTGTGAAGATTTAAAGGAGAAGGCTGTCTTAGTCTACATGTAGAATTCTCAGAGACAACAGGCATCAGTATCTGTGGGAGACATAGACTATACACCAGGACTCTGTCTGCTGGGGCTAAATTGGATGAGAACAGGAGTCAGCTTTTAAGTTGGCTGATCATAATGATAAAAGGATTGACTTATATTTTTATTCTTTTGAGAAGAAGAATGAGCTGGAGTCCTGGCCCACTTATCCTGAATGATTATGTAACATGCAGTTATCAGTGGTAATAGAAAGTGAAGATGAAGAAATTCTCAGGAAATCTCTGTACCTCATTTTAGGCATAATTTAAATGTCAATGATAAAAAATATTTAATCTAGCTTTTACTAAAAGCTTTTCTTTGGAACGTTACTTCTGTTTTATGCCCCCAAAAAAGGAAAGAAAAAGAAAAACTCCCTAGAGCAATAAGTTTGGGCAGTGCTGGGTTCAACAGAGTTTAAACCAGTTTCTTTATTGCAGGACAGCTAGATGCCTTTAATACCCTAGTGTGCACTGTGAATTTCTACAAAGGGAGGTATAATAGCCAGCATTCTCCAACATATTGGATTAAAGCACCCTTTTTTTCAAGAAGATTCTTAGAGATGAATTTTATAGAAGATGAATTTTAATTTTCCATACATTGGAAAATGCTGCCCAGATCAGAATTGGTAATAGACAGAAAACTTATATGACTGCATTCTTCTTCTTTTTCTTCCTTGATAAACCTGCCAAAAGAGATCAAAATCCCAAAGGGCAAGTAAACATATGGGAGAAGGAGTCAAAAGTCCTGGATAATCAGCCTGAAAGTGCTTCAAAGTGAACCATACTTTTAGCAATAATTGGCCTCCAGATTGTTCAGCAAATAGGCTATTTACAGGAAATGTAAATCAACACATGCCCCCACCAAACACCTTTTTAAAAGTAAACTGCTACATTTACTAAGCAATATTACTTCCTTCTCCCTCTCCAAAGCCAAGGGTGCTCTCCACCAGCATTCAGTCTGCTAGTGGCTGGGAAAAAGTCCAGCAGAACCATGGGTGAGCACTTCCCCACTCAAAGCGAGTGATCACATTGATTAGTAGCTGCTCTGTAGGAGCTGGGAGACAGATGCCTTGTTCTAATTACAGTTTTAGCACCTTCCACTCCACAGTTCCCTGCTGCTGAGGGTGCTGTGAAGTCTCTGCAGAGGCTTATCATTACCAGTTAAACTCCATTTTGAATACAAAGTAGTATTATTACCTCACGGTAACTCAGAGCACCGGCTAAATTCACGTGATGCAGTCCCAGACTTCACCTGAGTAAGACAAAGGAGACTCTTCATCAGTCCCTTGTTGACACACAGAGATTGAGGCCTCTGTGGGCCTCCAGTAGCTTCATTGATCTCATACTGCAGCATGAACAGGACAAGGACAATATCTGTGCAGATGGCTCCTGGCGTCTGTACTCAGCGATCATGGAAAGTAAGGGGAGCAATGAAGCAGGCAAGGAGCAACGGCCAGGGAAGCAGAGGAAGCCGCGCCATTTCATGCAGAAAACTCTCTTCTCAGTGGGCTGCCCCTGTGCCTCTAGATGGGTTTTGTAGCACGTCAGTCCCTTTTATGAATCCTTTCTCTTTAACCTCTTGTGAATGTTTCTTTTTCTAAATCAATCACTTTTTTCCCTCTAAATGCTCTCTATTGGAACTGGAATTCATTCCCAGGGTTTCAGCCATCAACTCTAATTGGACAACTACCAAAGTATATGCCTAAACCCCGGGCTTCTCTCAGGAACTACAGAGTCATATTTCATCTTCCTGGTTAATATCTTCACATGAGTATTTAACTGGTGACTCAACAGTACATCAAAAAGAGAAAGTTTCCTTTTCCACTCCTCTTAAAGCTGTCTTTCTTTTAAAAAAAAAGTGGGGAGGAGTTTTTTTGTATTTCACATGTTGGCATTGGGCTAAAGATTATGAAATAGCCCATTTATTCAATAAATATTTATTGAGAGCCAATTATGGACAAGAGACTGTCATCAGGGCTGGGAATACAGCAGTGACCAAAACAGAAAAACAATCCCAGCCCTCCTGGAGCATATATTCTACTATACTGTAACTGAAATAAACCAACGATTGAAACATATACTATGTCAGAATGTAATAAAGTTATGCAGGAAAGTTAAGAAAATGAAAAGCCTGTGAGGCAGACAAATGTTTATTATGTTTTACAAATAGCAAAGAAGCTGAATAGGACTAAAGCAGAATGAACTAGAAGGAGAAAAAATTAGTTCAAAGATACAGTGGGTCCAGATCATGAGAAAAAACTTTCCATATTTTTTGAGCTAATAAACCAGACTGTGTGCAGGGGGGGAAAAGGTGTTAGTGTTAGGGTTTCCTCAATCCAGGCTGCCCTTTCACTATAATTACCTAACAAATTTTTTTTTAATATCAATGCCCAAATCTCATACAATACTGGTTAAATTATCAATAGGATCTCTGAGTATGAGACCCAGATACTGGTATCATTTAAAATCTCCTAAGGTGATTTTAATATGCAGCCCACTGAAATGTGGGCTTGCTGGCTATTGTAATGGCTTCATCTACTCTGAGTAAGACAGCATGTTTTTATCAGAGAAATGGTGTGATCCCACATACATTTTAAAAGGGTTGCTCTAGCTGATGTGTGGAAAATAAATTGTGTGAGGAGTGACAAGGACGTAAGTAGGGAGACAACTTGGGGGCTCTGGCAATGATTCATGAGAGAAGATGGTATAATGAACTATGGTGGGAGCAGTGGAGGTGGTAAGAAGGGGTCATTTTCTGAATCTATTTGGAAGAGAGAGTCCACAGGATTTGCTAATGCATTAAATGTGTGTGACAGAAAGAAAGAACTCACTGTAACACCCATAACTGAAGTGGGAAGGAATGTGGGAGAAAGCTTAGAAGGGAAGATTGGGAGTTGCCTTTGAATTTGTTCAGTCTCTGATGAGACTGTGTCTATTAGAGACTGAACAAAGTAAAGAAATCCCAGACTCTGAAGCAGACAAACGGATCTAGAACTCAGAATTTCAGGTGGGAAGTCTAAACTGGAGATAAACATTTGGGAGCCATCAGTAAACAGATGGTTTTAAAACGAAGAGACTGTGTGAGGGCACTTAAGGAGTGAGTGAAATGAAGAAAAGACGTACAAGATCTGACTGCCATTGAAACTTAAGGGATATGAGTGGCCAGTGAGAAAGGAAGGGAACCAGTAGAATAATGGGAAAGAAGTATTTCAAATAAATCTGCTTCTTCCAATACTGTTGCTAAATCAATAAGATGAGGCCTGAGTATTGCCTATTGGAGATAGGCAATACCTATACACACACACACACACCATTGGTAGACTTGATAGGAGTAGTTTTAATGGAATTCTGTGGGCAAAAAGAAATATTAGGGTGAGCTTAAGGGAGAACCCAAAGAGGTGAATTGGAAACAACTGTTCAATAACTTTTGTAATAAAAGGGAGCAGAGAAGTGTGCTTGTAACTAAAGAGAAAATGGAGCTTAAGAAAGTGTGTGATATTTTTATAATGATTACAGAGATTACAGGATGTTTTAGGATAATACAAGAGTCAGCTAGAACAATTGCTGGAGATATGTCCTTTCCCCATCATGTAGCACTTAGGTCAAGAAAAGTCTTGCCTTACAAAATGGCTTTCAAATTCTTCTAGGTTAGATGGATTTTTTTTTTTTTTTAATTCTGACATCTCTTTTTCAGCACCAAAGTAACTTATCTCTCCCTCCACTTTCTAAGTCGTCCATATGTCTCATAACTTAGTGATTTGCTAAACAATTATCCTTCAAAACTAGATGATACATTGTGGCAAATAACATCCTGTGTGAGTTTATTATGAGAAAATCATGAGTCAGATGTAATGAGTTTTCTCTCCCAGTCTAACTAAGAGCCCTCACAAACATTCTGTCCTCCAGCTCCAGCTTTCTTAAAAGAGCTTTAATCATCTGATTCCAATGGACTTCAACTCAAGCTGAAGTAAATAAAGGATAAGAGTCATGCCTCCTGCTTTGACATGGGTTAGACTGATTATATAATTTCCAAAGGATCTACTAAAAATATACAGATGGAACTGTCCTCACATAAAACATTTTATTAGTTCATGAAAAAGTGGAATTTATTAAACTACTGATTATATTTATGTATTAGTCCATGGAATAATGATATTTGCACTTATAGAAACTTTCTTCTTTAGTAATAACTAAAAATAATACTTAGATTAACTACCTTGTACACCATAAAACAACTTTTAGCAAATCCTACAAATAAGGTTTTGCTTATCATTTTGCTATAAAGAAAAAGCTTCATAAGTCAGAGACAGAAAAACAAATACCGTATGCTAAAGTACATATAATGAATCTATAAAAAACAGTACTGATGAACCTAGTGACAGGGCAGGAATAAAGATGCAGACGTAGAGAACGGACTTGAGAACACGGCAGGGGGAGGGGTGGTTGGGGGCGGGAGGGGAAGCTGGGACGTAGTGAGAGAGTGGCATGGACATATATACACTACCAAATGTAAAATAGATAGCTAGTGGAAAGCTGCTGCATAGCGCAGGGAGATCAGCTGAGTGCTTTATGACCACCTAGAGGGGTGGGATAGGGAGGGTGGGAGGGAGGCTCAAGAGGGAGGGGATATGGGGATATATGTATACATATGGCTGATTCACTTTGTTGTACAGCAGAAATTAACACAACATTGTAAAGCAATTATACTCCAATAAAGATATTTTTAAAAAATTTTTTAAAAGAAAAAGCTTCAAATGCTTACATCAAATCTTGTTTTTTTAACTGTGTCTGGTATTTTGAGATCATATTGAAGAAGCCCAGGTAAGATCTGGCTTCCACAATTTCCAGCAATCTCAAAGGAGTGGGAATATAAGAGAAGCACAATAAACTTAATGAGTGTAGTTGAAATTTTAACTGATAAAATCCAATCAATAAAAATTTTATTGATAAAATTGAATGTATCAATAAAAGCAGTATAAACAGGATTTTAGTTGACAAAATTTGTTAGAATATAAACTCCATGTGGGCAAGAGCTTTGATTTGTTTTTGACAGCTCTATTCCCAATACCTAAATCAATACCTGGTTCATGGTTCAATATGTATTGTTAAATGCATATTGAATAATGAATGTGTAGATAATTTTTCCTGCTTACTATGTCTTTAGCTATGAAATGTATGCCAAAGGCTGAAAAACAAAATATTGTTGCTAAATGGGGAAGCCATGTTTCTTTATCACTCTCCTATTTAGTTTGAAATTATCTTGGGCCACTTATTTTCCAAGCCCAGTTCTCTAGACCTCCTAGGGATTCTTTGAGCTGCCCAACATTTTTTTAGCAAATGCCTTTTTCTTCTTAAATTTGTCAGAGACAAGTTTTGTTGTTGAAACTAAGAATCCTGACAGATATAGAGGATTCTTGTGCATCTTGGAGCCCAGATGATGTTTTATCCTGGGGACAAAACTGGACTTAACAACTTGGACCCTCCCTTCTTCTTTATTGGAACTTTCTTCCTTCAGGGCAGAGGAAAGGATTTGGGGAGAGAATCAGAATAAATTGTGAATCTGATGCTAATAATACTCTGTTCTTTCCTTCCAACTCTTGTTCCCCACAGAGCTCAAAAGGTTTTACAAACACAGCATTTCGTTCTGTGTCTATTATTCCCAAGGATATTACACTTGAGGAGAATATGTATTTCTAGAAAAATTGCCAATGAACTGTCACATGTGCATAGAAACCAAAGAAAACCTTGCTTCTGACCCACAGTTAAAAGAACATTCTTTTGCTTGCTTGATGATATTAATAATCATGAGGGTGATATTTTAATACTATATGTATGCATTACAGAAGAATAACTTCTAGAATCAGTACTTTAATTATTTTAACTACTTGAACTTTTAGATGAAGAGCCAAGACAGACCTATTTTTACTATGTACTCTATTGTTTTGAAAGGAGCTGTTTTGGTATTCTGGACTATTAATAGTTATTGTTTCAGTTTTTATTTCTTTAAAGAATGCAGTATCATATTACACAATAAAAATGGCCATCTCTTTTACGTATCTCTACATTTTTAGAAATATAAACAATTTTTAACTAAAATGAAATAGAAAAAAAAATCACATAAATGTGAGCTGCAGGATTTTGATCCATTTAGACAATAAACTAGAAAATTCATTTTGGCCTCCCTCTCCCACCATCATGGTTTCCAAATCTCTACCTTCAATCGTGTGATCAATCATAGTGTCTATAAGTAACTGACAAATTATTGATCAATTGATTTCTATGGTAGGCAGCCTCCAGGAAGGTCCCCAATGACTGCTTTCTTCTGGTATTCACACTCTTGTGTAGGTCCACACCCACACTGTACTAGGGATGGCTTGTGTGACCAATAATATATGTTGTAATACATGTAATGTTATAAATATTCCACTTCTGGGACTAGGTTATAAAAGACTGCAGTTTCCATCTTGGATTCTCTCTCTCTCTCTCTCTCTCTCTCGTTGTGAAAAGCCCATATGTTGAGGGACTGCAACCTCTGGACAACAGGCAGCACAGAACTAAGAAACCTAGATCTGCCAATAAACACACAAGTTGCCAGGCCATGATCTGATTGCAATTCCAGGTGACAGCTTGACTGCAACTTTGTGAGCCAGAGTGACTCCTGGATCCCTGGCCTTCAGCAATTGTGTGAGATAATATATATTTTTGTTTTTAGTTGCTAAATTTCAAAGTAATTTGCTACAGAACAATAGAGAACTTATACCATTTCCATGGTGCAAATCTGATAGAAAAATTTTGCTGTAAAAACAAAAATGTCTAAGTGTACATTTGGTTGCCCATGGGACATCAAAAGGGTGATGCCTAATTGGTCATCATTCACAGTCAGTGCCTCCATTCTGAATTTCATTTACAATTCACATTTAGCTCTTGGTAATATTAATAAAAATTGGGCTTCCCTGGTGGCGCAGTGGTTGAGAGTCCACCTGCTGATGCAGGGGACACGGGTTCGTGCCCCGGTCCGGGAGGATCCCACATGCCGCGGAGCGGCTAGGCCCGTGAGCCATGGCCGCTGAGCCTGCGCGTCCGGAGCCTGTGCTCCGCAACGGGAGAGGCCACAACAGTGAGAGGCCCGCGTACCAGAAAAAAAAAAAAAAAAAAATTAAACGAAAGCAACTTTGAACATTATTTAAACAAAGCCCCCCATACATTTATATTGACTAACCTTAAAAAAAAATCTTTTGGTTTTAAAGTAACATCAAAATTGTCGTTTTTTATTAAAGTCTATGCTTATAAGCAAGGAGATTCAATATAAAGAGAATTTCTCAGGGAAATCTAAAAACATTTCCATCAAAATCTTTAGAGTCCTTAATTCTTTTGATTCATTGTGGGACAAATTAAGTGTCTACCATGGGGCAGATACTATTCTAGTCAAAGGGAATAAGACAGCAATAAACAAAACAAACAGACAAACAAAAAAACTTGGCCCTCGAGAAGTTTACATTCCAATAAATTCTACAAATAATCCAGGACAGATGGGCAACAAATTCTTTAGCCACTGTTAGGAAGATTATGATCCCATATGATGTCATGTTTCTTCATAGGACAAAATATTCATTTATATTGCATGGAAGTCTATCTTTCTATGAAGGACATTCGTTAGTTTTAGCCTTTTCCTCTAAATGACACATTGTGTATCTGCACCTTTTATTATATGGCTGCCCTTCAAATATCTGTATATTTCCTTGTGGCATCCCACCCACACCCCACCCTCATTTCTTTTATTCAGGCTAAAACTTCAGTAACTTTATATGTGTTTTTGAAAATCCAGATATCTGAAGTTTAAAGAACAGTAGTTGCTTAGGTTAAATAAATTTTTATGTTTGCACATTTGTACTCTATGATAAACTCTAATATATAATAACATCTCATTGTTAAGTTGTCCTTCTTGTACACATTAATATGGCAGAGCTAAGGCAGACATGGGTTCGTGCCCCGGTCCAGGAAGATCCCACATGCCGTGGAGTGGCTAGGCCCGTGAGCCATGGCCGCTGAGCCTGCGCCTCCAGAGCCTGTGCTCCACAACGGGAGAGGCCACAACAGTAAGAGGCCCGCGTATTGCAAAAAAAAAAAAAAATTGCAAAGTAGCTCTGAGTGCATCCTCTTGGAGCTTTCAATTGTCTGTCAGTGACTCATACTCTACACAACTGTAACTTTGCATTTTCTCCAAATTTGTGAAGATCGTATATGACTCATTGACAGACAATAGCAAATTCTCCTCAATATAGCAGGGGGCATGAGAAACAAACATCTGGGAACTAAGTTGTGAAGAACTAATTTAAGAGTTAAGATGCTGCTGTCCACCTCCATCTGTACATATCTTCTCCTGCAAAATGTTTACTTGTTTTTCTTTAAGAATAGAGAAAAAAATATATTGTGTCACAAAGGAAATAATAGCTTTAGAATGCTAGTACAGCTTTTTCAACCATGTATCACTGGGTTCATGTGTTTCCCATCACAGGCAAATTTGAAATACACTGATTTGTTATTGTTATCACTGTTAAGCATGTAATTGATATTCTGCATCTTTTAAAATATACAGATAAAACAAAGGACTGGCAAAGAACTAAAATATAGTAAACATTTGGCTGTATTAATATACTAGTATATAATGAAATCAAATTTGAATTTTATCTGAATCTTAAATGTATACACTTCTTGTATGCAGGTCTCTTTATGTTTATATGTTAGTGTTTATCTTAATATATGATTCTTTCTTCTGATAGCAATTAAAACCAAATATTAATGTAATCTGTTTATGTTTCAAACTTATTTTATGGATTTCTGAGAGTTCTTTTTTGTTTCATCTAGTTATCATTCAGGACGTACGGCATATATGTTTTCACTGTAGGACTTTTACAAAAGTCCCACTTTTTCTTGAGGGGGTAAACAGTAGGGGTTTTTCTATTTAATAATGTATTAACAGTGTAAAAAAGTTTTATGCTCTTTATTGGTAAAGAAGTTGTTCCAATTTTTGAAACTTTCTGTTTTACCACACCAGTTAGTCAAAAATGTCTCATGAATACTTACATTTCATGTTCATTACGTCTACCTGCTCTTTTAATGAATTTTTACCACAGACTAAGCAGAAAGCAACAATGCACGAAAATTTCCAACATGCTATGTCTCCAGTATGATTATTTCATGAAAATTACTGATTCTAGTGATTTTCTATGGAGAAACCTTTTTGTGTTATTGTTGCAGTTGTGCATATATGTATGTTTATGTATGTGTTTGTATATGTGTGTGTGTATGACCTGATATTCTGAAATTACTCTGCAAACATAGGATCTTAGTGTTTTGTTAGTGTCTTAGGGAGATTCCAAGTTCAGTCTCAGTCAATATAGCCAATTCTTCTAACAGTCTTGAAAAACCAACATATACTTCCTGCATGAACACTTCTTTTTCTTACACTTAAAAAAAAAGATAGATATAGAATCAACTATGTTCCAGACACTGTCTTATTGCTTCAGCTATCAACAGGAATACTGTAGTGTTTGTCCCCAGAGAGATTCCTTTCTCCTTGGAGAAATGAACCAATAAGCAAATAACTAGACAATAGTAGGATATGTGTCAAAATGAAGTCAAATCAATAGAAGGTAAAGAGAGATCATCTCTTTGGAAAGTCAGAAAAGACCTCATAAAAGAAATAATATTTGAGCTAGATTACAAGGAATTTTTGCCAGGTAACTAAAAGTTAAAGAAGAAAGTGTAGTCCAAATAAGCATAGGAGAAGTGATAAATGTTTAGAAGTGTGAGTGTGCATGGTAATCCAAATACAAGACACATGGAGTGACTGGAAAGGCAAAAGAAGACACCTGAAATGTATTTCCTGGTGGATTGTGAAGAGTTTTAATGTGTTTCAAGGTTTAGATGTTATTCTCTAGGTGAAAGCAAACCACTGAAGTTTTCCAAAGAGAAAGACATACTCATATATGTATTTCAGTAAGTTCTTTTGAAAGCAAAATAAAGGACTAACATTAGCATTGCGAAACTTGAGGCATGGATGTCAGTAAGCAGACTATTATAATAGTCCAAGTGAGAGATAAATAGGGTCTGTCTTAAACTGGGTGGTAGGTGGGGATTGGGGGTAGACAATAGAAAGAAACATGAACAAATCAAAGGAGTAAAAGCAGCTGTTAGAACACTATACTTTATGAGGAGCGAAATATTGCCTCCCTATAAATTTAGTTATTCTGTGTCAGTTGTGATCTCTGTTTTGGGATTCTTACATTTTTAAGTTCAAGAATTATCTTTCTTTTAAATCTACAACTTCCAGACCCGATATATTCATTTTCTTTAATTATTTATCATATGACATGATTTTCACCTTATCATTTTAGCAGCTGTCCTCCAGATCTGCTCCATTTTCTCCAGGTTTTTCTTCAAATCTTAAACTCAAATTTTCATGGTTTTATTGATTCATATTTTCTATTTATAGTAATAGTTTTATATCATACATTTTTATTTCCTATTGTAAGAAAATAATACCTTCTTTGCCTGTTTCAAATATAAGTACAATGCTAATGTGTCAATTTTCTCTCTTCATCTTCCTCAGATTGCCTAGCATAAATCAGAGAATTAATACCACAAAAGCAATTATGAAACGGGTAGTTGTAGCAAATGGAAAAGTCCACCTAAATAAAATTTAACGTACATAATCAGATTGATAAAGTACAATTAAAGAGTTATAATTAATTAGATTAGTTCTTTTTAGAGAATGGGAAGATAATTGGCATACACAATATTTCAATATTTTTCTAATTCTAAATAAATTATTTGGATTTTGGTAATTAAGCTTCTTAACCTTTTCCTTATACAGAGATAGAACATAGCTTGGAACTTAACTTTTAAAAGGAAAAGTGAAATTAATACATTAAATGTTCCAAGATAAAATATTACAGAATAGCATTTTTGTAGACAACTGACAATGTAGGCTACTGGCAGAATTTTTTTAAATTAATTTTAACTAAATTTTCTTATGGACATACTCAAAATCTCTACATTTTAACATCCTCCTTCCTAGGGCCAAGACTATTTAACTTGGCATGCTTTTTTGCTGGTCAGTGACTGAAGCTGTATTTATTATATCTCCTTCTGACTTTTAAAAATTGATTTCTTAGTAAGGAATATGACAGTGGCCACTGCCTAGATAATTAGCCAAGAGCACTGCTTCATTTATATGTATCTGCATTCCTTAGGCAAGTGAGAAAATGTAGCTGTAACTTTCAGAGTTTCACTTCATATGGGCAGCTGACACTTTCAGGGAGAAAATATAATTGCTATCCTCATACACACTCATGATTAAACTAATAATACTCTTATCTCTCAATCTTTGTTGCAAAAGATGAATGTACTAACATAGATGTGTAGTTTTCATCTCTGATGTGACTGTGAGAAAGGCATAGACATTTTCATTTCAAGGGAGCAATTAGAGAAATGCATGGAATCTTAATTTCTCAATGTGCTCAATAGCAAAGGAGGACATCTGGCTGTAAGCAGATCAACATGCAATCAAATTAACATTATGAGAATACCACTGGTGATTCCCATTTTCTTCTCAACATAAACTATTTTTGAATTCTTTGTAGTTTAAACTATGATCATTTTATTTAGATTCTCCGCCAAGAATTTCATCTCCAAAGAGCATTAAAGTCCTAATTGTTTTGAAAACTGACTGTCTTTATTTCTCTCAACAAGTTCGACTAGGGTTGGCCTGCCTAGCAAAATGGAGAAGTTGTCATGATGAGGCTTAGATAGCATTGTCTCCTGCTCCTTTTTCCCCAGAGGGACCACAGCCTGCCCATCTTTAAAAGGGTAAGGGGCAAGATTATCCTTTCAAAAGGGGGAGTGAGACTTCAGCCTCCATGAGTCTTTGTGACGGCCTCCAGTCTTCCTGGCATGTACTGTCTCTGCAAGGGACTAGATAGCTGGCTTTGAGATTAATCCTTGATGAGTGAAAGTCATAGCTGCTCAGGAGTGTGATCAATATTGGAAACAAATATATACAATCACACTTTAAAAGATTAGTATATTTTTTCTAAATAATGATCATTGATGTCCATGATTCAGATTTTTGAGTAAATATGATATACATGTGAAATCATATTACTTTGCAAATGATGATCAACTTTTTAGCCAGTATTTGAACTTTAATGCAGCTCTGTGTGTGTGTGTGTGTGTGTGTGTGTGTGTGTGTGTGTGTGAGTCTCTTTGCGTGTGCAATATAAGCACATTCTGGAAAACATGTTTTTTGTTTTTGTGTTTTCCGGCAAATACATTTTCTGGCTTGGTAGTTTTGTTATTGCTCAAGATACAAATATGTATTTCACATGTTATGTGCTCTTCAGTGGTCTTATTCATCCATTATTCAAAAATAAAAACCAATTGCTTATTATAATAGCCAAACCATTTAAACAAAACAATGAGGTGTATACAATAATAAATCTCTTCCTAGTCTAGACTTCAAGTCCTCTGCTCAAGAGAGTAATGCCCTTAATAGTTTATTATTTTATTTCCAGAAATTTTCTACACAATTATAACTAGACATAGTATAATATTTTTGTTTTCTAACTTTAATTATTAATAATGCATTTAACATTTTTCAAATATTTTACTTTTGTTGTTAATACAATGGAAAAACTAGATTGTTCCAATGGAAAATGATTACAGTTGACTTAGTCAAGTTTTGTTTTCCCAAAGCATCGTTGGATACAGTTCTAAAATATAAGATAAGCATTAGGATTTCAAATATAGAAGAAAGGGAGAACAAAATTAGATCATCTTAATTTCAATAGGCACGTTCTTGATACATCAATATGAAAAATGCAAGTCTTATTTTAGAAAATGTTATATTAGGAAACTCAAAATCAAGGTGAACACTCCATCTTAAGGGTACATTGTGTTACAAGTAAATAAATACTAACAAAAATCAGGGGGAAACCAATATCCATATAACTTTATTACTTCAGGGTGGGGGCAGAATAGTACTAAGAATATGTTGGGAATTTGGTAGTACTCCAAAGAACTGAATTTTAAATATAGATGTGGTTATGTGTAGAAACAGTCTTGTCTCTTGGACATGGGGTAAGTTTGTAATCATTTGTGCCAAAATATTTTTCCAAACATTTATACTACTTGTTAGAGAGAAATTCTAAATCAGGGTCACAGGAAAGGGAGAAAAACAAAGAAATGCAGGAGACAGAGGGGTGTCCAGAGTTGAAGGCGTGAGATACTCAAAGTGAAATAGTGGGAGGTACAGAGGAAAGGAAAGAACAATAAAGTCCCTTTCTTCCATTGTCATGCTCAAGCAAAATTAGAAAATAAACAATGTCTCTTCAGTGTTTCCCCAAGGCCCAAAGGATAACAATCTCATTTCTTGAAGTTCTCTCCCAGCTACTCCCAATCCTCCACTACCCTGGGGAGCAAAGAATTTTTTTTTCTGCTATACCACCTTATCCTCTCCTATCCAGTATAATAATAATAATAATAAACAGCACTGACAAAATAAAAATAATTCATATTCTAGCCCCTTAGGACTGTTTTTGGATGAGAATATTCTTGAAATGGCTGATAGAAATTTTGATAACACTTTCATGTTAATATGGTTTCATAATTCATTAACAAAGTTACTGCCACTGGAAAAGAAAGCAGCCTTATGCTGTTTCTCATATAATACCTGTGGTATGAATCCCTATTACATTTTAATCCATTCAGCATGTCAGGAAGTGGGAATCTTGAAAAAGTCAAGCAGCAGTCATTCATATTTGGAAGAAAGAATAAGACAAATTTTGAATTATTAAGGAATTTTTAATAATAATGTGAAAGTATACATATGAAATGTTTAACTATTTAGAGAATTGGAGCAGAATTAAAATATCAGGTAATGTTTAAGACTGGAGTATCAATAAAGGGGGAAAACATTACATCAGTGGTAACAACTGAGGAAAGATCATATTATATTACATTCAGCATTGTCTTTTATTTGTTCAACGTATTAGAATAAACATTTCCGATAATAGAAATAAGTATAAAGTTTGACAGGACTGAGTGTCAAGTAAAACCGAGAGCCAATGTGAACAATGGAACAAGAAAGAATAAAACGAAAGAGGAAAGTTCTTCATTATGTTGGGAAGATTTTAAATTACAAAAAAACTGAAAGCCAGATTGGTAAAAAGAGAGAGCAGAGGAAAATGAAATAACAGGATATAATGAGATAAGAAAGTGTTATAAGGAAAAGAAAGAAAGCATGACATTCTACCAAAATAAAATCATAATATAACAAAAATTTACAGACAGATTTGCAGTTTTGCTCCTTAGAAATTGGATATATCTGCATAGCCTAGGCAATCAATCAGTGTATGTTAATAATATCCAAACTTTTAAGTGTCAACGGAAATATGTTTTCATGTTTGCCCATTCTTGGCTAATGAGGTAATTACATAAAGCCTGTATTTGGAATGAATTGAATACATGAAAATGCATTTCAATTAGAGTCAACTTCAACTGGTACTGGATGTTACTGATTTAAAAGATACAATTTTAGTACCTCTATTTGTCACACTTTTCCCTGTTCATTTCAGTGATGGTTGACTTGATAGATTTTAGTCTGAATATATTTGCTGTTTAGCAATAACACTTTTAAACTAAACAATAAAGAAAGTTCTTTTAACGTTTTGTACCCTCAGAAAACATATGGAATGTGAAATTAGGATTTGCAATATACCAAAGAAGTATAAAAACCAGAACAACTTGATTTTGATAGCTATGCTACATTTGCTAATTTCCCTTTTAAATTCCATATTTAAGACAGTATGTTAAAGGTCAGTAGTAGTAGTAGAAGAGGTTAATTTAGAAGTGACCACTAAGGACAATCACAATAAATATTTATTAAGTCCTTTGGCCCAAAGCGGAAAGGCTGTTAAATTGCTTATGATAGTGGTAGTTCTTAGCTGAAATAAATAAGGAAAAATTCACATCTGTTCATGTTTAAACTAAAAATAATGAGCACATTATTTACTGATAGGGCTTCTGGAAGATAGCTCAGCAATCTTTTTTTTTTTTCAAAACAAAATATTAAATAGTCTCCTACATAAAGAGTTTAACAAATTTAAGTTAGGAATTCTTTAGGGGATTGAAAAGAAAAAAGCAAACTATACAGGTTTAGTAAAAATTCCTCATGTTTAAAAAAAATATTTTCAGCCGGAGATATCCCAATTGATTTGGTAAGGAATGGAGCACTAAGTACAAATGGACTTTTTTGCACGTGGGATCCTCCCAGATCGGGGCACGAACCCGTGTCCCCTGCATCGGCAGGCGTACTCTCAACCACTGCGCCACCAGGGAAGCCCCAAATGCACTTTTTTGACTGCTATTAACTACAAATAATAACAAATTTTAAAATGTGGAATAGGCCCATGAGATTCCTGCAATTCCTGATGGCTTCAGCCTGGCAGTCAATGAATTCTCATTCATATAAAGGAGCAAAAGAATTTTTTGTCAAATTAAAATAGAGTATGGCTGTTTGATATTTAGTGAGGCACACTTTGGTTGGACCTTCCATCTAAAATAGCCGAACTTCAATTCAGCAATTATTTTGTCTCTGTCATACACAATACTACATATTAAGTAAGCATTAAAGGGAGAAAGAAGAAGATCGTAAACAATGCTAGGGAATTCACAAACAGGTGAGTTACATAAAAGAGAAATTTAAGAGCCTCTCATGATGTCACTGACCTTCAACTTGGAATCAAAGAAACTTCAGCTATTCTGGTATAAAGACTTCTCTGATTCTTTATAAGGCTAATACCTCCTCCTCTTGCTTTAAATCCCAATTTAAATGCTACTTCCTTGGGTATGGCTGCACTTACACCTGAGACTAGGCTAGCTCCCAGATATAGGTACCATCTTGGTGCTATTTGCCTTTCCCTAATAGTACCCATCACACCTGCAATAAATTATAATTACAGGCATACCGTGGAGATATTGAGGGTTTGGTTCCAGATCACTGAAATGAAGCAAACATTGCAACTAAATAAAGTCACACAATTTTTTTGTTTAACAATGCATATAAAAGTTATGTTTATTCTGTAGTCTATTAAGTGTGCAATAGCATTATGTCTAAAAAAATTGTACAAACCTTAATTAAAGAACACTTTATTGCTAAAACATGCTAACCATCATCTGAACCTTCAGTGAATCGTAATCTTTTTGCAATAGTGACATCAAAGGTCACTGATCACAGATATAACAAATATATAACAAATATAACAATAGTGAAAAAGTTTAAAATTTGCAAGAATTATCAAATGTGTGACAAATGTGTGACAAATGTGTGACACAGAGATAAAAAGTAAGCAAATGCTATTGAAAATAATGGCACCTAAGACTTACTCGAAGCGGGGTTGCCACGAACCTTCAATTTGTGAAAAATTCAATATCTGCAAAGCACAATAAATTGAAGTACAATAAAATGAGGTATGCCTGTATCTAAGTAATGTCTTTTTGACAAGACAATAAGCAGAGGGTGAAAAACACTGCTGTCTCATATATGCTTTATCTCCCCACATGGTAGACTCCTTAAAAAAAAAACCTATGTTGGGTGAATAGTTCATTTATCAGAAATTTTACATTTATTTCATTTAATTGTATGAAGTGGTTATTACCATTTATACTAGGAAGAAATAAATTCTACAGAGTAATTTGTTCATGATCACACAATTATTCAGTGGCACAGCATGTATTTTGATCCAAAACCCATACCTCTTTCACCACACAGATTGGCTAAGGTACTATTGGCTTGGTAATTATATAATAAATTTATTAATAAAGTAAATATTTCCCAGTTTTTGGTCAAGTATTTTTGTAAATGGCCTCATAT
This sequence comes from Aethalodelphis obliquidens, assembly GCF_003676395.1. NCBI lineage: Eukaryota > Metazoa > Chordata > Mammalia > Artiodactyla > Delphinidae > Aethalodelphis > Aethalodelphis obliquidens. The sequence continues at coordinate 41,858,654 of NW_020837946.1, forward strand.
TTTATTTATGCATAGTATAAATTGTGTTAAACATAGACCCTCACCATTTTTAGGACTGCAATAATGTCTTTTTTTAAAAAATCAATTTTAGTGTCTGGTTGAATAATGCATTTTGTCCAGTAGAAAAACTAGCCGTGGACTCTATCTGAACTCCATGTAAAATATTATTTATTCTTATTAGGTTAATTTTTGTCATGATAGCATAAGTTGTTATCCATAGTAATCTAAAATTGGCTATAAAAATTGTTATTAGAGAAAGGAATAGTTGTTGATAAGGACACTACACAAAATAAGAGTAATCACCCATCTTAATTTTTTATGGTAAAGTATTTGTTTCTGAAGTAATTGTAGGTATTTAGCATTCTCAACTGCAATGCAAAGTTCTTTGGGGAGGTAAATGATGACATCTCAAAAAAGTAAAAATTTTGTTTCGTTAGAAGACATTGTATTGATTCTAAGAAAACTAGTAAGCCTAGATTTAACTGTGAATATAACAGATCTAACAAAAATAACAAATTATGACAATTGTACTAAAATAAGTGAAAATTATCAGCATTCCAGAGCTTGAAGTGAAAATTACTCAAGAAATTGTGAAATTAAAAGACCTCAAACTGTTATTGTTGAAGACATGCCTTGACAACACATAATATACTGCACAGATCAACTGATCTTTTAAAGCAATATTCTTGAATGTGTTCTTATGGTCATCAAGTGTAGGCTATTAGACAAGTCACAATTAAGTGCTTAATTTGCAAATATAAAGAAAACTCCCCAGCAATAACCTCAGTTATTCCACAGAAAATTACAAATTGAGTGAGAATTTGTAACTCATTACATTATATTCATAAGAGGGAAGATAGAAGCAAAAGTACAAAGTAACATTTTGAGAGATACAGCTTTTGCTCATTCATAAAGCTTCCTTACTGTGCTTGTGCTCAGTTGTCCAAATTCAATAATCTTCCCCAGCCTAGATGGTATAGTTACTTGAGTCCACTTAACACCCATTCTGCCTTTAAAAGCTCCAGGCTAATCATGATTTTGCTACCTTTTAGTACAATTGTAAGAAAGTAAAAGAGAAATCTGCTTGTGAACCAGTAGGGAAGCAGTAAAATAACTAACGAAATAATAATTTGAAGAAAAACAAATAGAGCCATAAAAGTCAGAGGTAGCATACAGGAATGAAAGGCATACATTCGTACACCACGTCAAGTCATTTTCTCAAGGCTTTAAAAAGAAAACAGCAATAAGGAAGGAAAATGCAGCAAACCGGGTGTTCTCATCTATTTGCTAGCACTTTCAAAGGAACACAGGGGGAAACTAAAATACAGCAACCAAGCCATATACAGCCAGATCATGGCAACTCACCTTTTAAGAGAGCAGAAAAGAAAGAGGAAAAAAAAATCAAGTGGGAAAGGTAAATACTTGACAGACTGCTTTTACCTATAGATCTACAAATATCACTGAAGTGGAGTCAGATGCTTGGCACCTCTGTTCGTACTTCACTCCACTCCAGTGTAGTACATTACGAGAATGCAGAACGGGTACAATGAAGATTATGTTTAATGGCAGGGCACGTATGGCAGCCAAGCCTAGTTGTTGAGTGCTGTGTGCCTTTCACAGTTGCAGTCTAAAAAAGTAACTGTGAGGCTCATAAACTTAAAAGGAATGGAGGGAATTTAGACAGAGTTCAGAGTAGAATGACAACAATAATGGAGACCTCTAAGGAAACATTAAACAGAGTCATTAGCCTGGAGAAATCTGAGAAGCTACCTATTTATCGATCTTTAAACAAATTATGGCTTATCCCTCAAAGGAAAGTAGTCCATACTTTTTACTCCATTGGGCATCACAAAAAGGAAATGAATTTAAATTGCACTATGAGATATTTAAGTTAGACATAAAGAGATATTTCCAGGTAGGGAGAGAGAGAGTGGTCTAAAAATTAACTTTCTCCGGAGGTCATTAAATGTATGCCATCTTAATTGGGTTAAGCCTAATGCTGTCTCTAATTTTCTATCACGTTTCCTTCAGTGATGTCATATTACTGCCCCTGTTATTTTGGCATTATAACAAATTATATTTTTATTATCATGGCATCTATTCCTTTGACTGAATGCTTTTCACTCTCTCCTTTTAATATGTCCAAATATACAAGGAATAAAACCAAAATGGTTTGTGCCAGCCCAGTGTCTTTTTCTTTGTTCTTTTCAGCACAGATGTTTTAGGGAATATTCTTATCTCCACATTGACTTCACTTTTAGAAAAGATTAGGACAACTTGACTGCTTCTAGGAAGAATGAAATCTGGGAGAAAATGAAACAATATTCCAAGTATTCTTTCAGCTAATTTTATGTAGAGTTTTTTTTGTTTTGTTTTTGTTTTTTTGCGGTACGCGGGCCTCTCACTGCGGTGGCCTCTCCCGTTGCGGAGCACAGGCTCCGGACGCGCAGGCTCAGCGGCCATGGCTCACGGGCCCAGCCACTCCGCGGCATGTGGGATCCTCCCGGACCGGGGCACGAACCCGTGTCCCCTGCATCAGCAGGTGGACTCTCAACCACTGCGCCACCAGGGAAGCCCTTATGCAGAGTTTTAAAACATTCCTCTACCTGTGATGAGTGGTATTGAGAGCAGGCTTGAGGAAGGCTCACTGCACTGTGCCCTCCTCAAGACCAGTATGCCTGTGGTTTCCCGCCCTCAGGATACCATTCCTAGCAAGCAAGTTCACCAAGCTGTCTGAGCAGAGTTGAAGCAGGTAGCTTCAGACTTAAATAATACTTTTTCGGGGGGATAAAAAAAAAGTAATGTTTTAAGTTTAAAAATTTTAAACTTCATTTGCAGGAACCCTTGACCTAGTCTTGTTAGTACTGAATCCAACCAGATAAATCAGGGAGAAATAAAAAAGCCTTAGACTCTTCAAACAATCCAATGAATTCTGCCTCTCCTGCCCCCAAACACTTATAGTTTCAATGTTCTGAATCAAACTCTCCCTTTATTTAATCCTCATGCAAGTTTCTAGAGGAAAAATTTTAAATACAAAATATGGGTCAAATTGTTGCTCCTACTTGATTTAAATCTTTAAAACTGACTCGTTTGTCAAGTTGGCAGTTATTTAAAAGATTAGTTTGTTAAATTATAGATGAATACCTATAGATGCACTGTCTAATATGACAGCTACTAGCCACATGTGGCTATTTAAATTTAAATTAATTAAAGGTAAACAAAATTTAAAATCCAGTTACTTAGTCACACTAGTCACATTTCAAGAGCTCTATACCCACATGGGGCTAGTGGCTACCATACTGTACAGTATAGATATAGAATATTTTCATCATCAAGTAAATTTATATTGGACAGTGCTGACCTAGATAAATGAAGACATAAAGGAACGTTATGAATATTTATGACATATGAAACATTGCTTGTTTGCCTTTATTTTATTCCTTTTATTATAATCCAATTCTCTGTAACATTGTTTCAGCACAAGACCATGTTAAATGATTTGAATCCATGTTAACTAAGTTCTGCTCTGGTCTCTGTCATTGACTGAGCCACCTTGGACAAGTCACTTAATTGATTCATTTACTCATTTTTTCAACAAGTATTTCCTGTGCATCTGCTATGTTTAAAGTACTGTGCTGAGCACTGGAGTGAAGGCAATGACCTAAACAAAGTCCCTGAACTCGAGGAACTTATATCCTAGTGAGAGAAGAAAATAGTATGCAAAAACAATATGTAACATAATACCACAAAGTGTTCATTGCTACAACAAATATTACTCCCTACTAAATGGATCAGAAAGTCCTTTTTATGGAAATAATGTTTGGGAGATGAAGCCATGCTCACAGAACCTCTCAGACTCACCTGTCTGGGTCTTTCAGACACTTGTTTCTCTCCAGCTGTTGCTATGTAAACTAACTTCATATGGATTCTGACCACCTTCAAGCAGACACAGCATTGCCCCAGAACCACCCTAGATGGCAGCTTCTCTGTTGATGTTGAGGTGTGAAACACTGCCTGAATTGCTTAGTATCCATTCACATGTGATCTAGAAACACAGAGGAGTCAATGCCTCAGGATGCATATTTTGACTAATGGGAGATGGGAGCTAAAGGATAAATTCTTCTCACTCTTTTCATCCCAGAAGTAAATCCTGAGACACAGTCTTTTATGCCTTCAGAGGTCCCATGAGATGGAGACATTAGCTGCGCTTGATACCAAGCTGTGGTCAACTTTGTAACACAGCATTTTTAGTTTTCCTCTCTCTACTCCCTTCCCCTTAGTCTGTCTTTCCCTCACTCCTGAATCCCTGGGACTGCGCTCCCAAATTATATCATAACACATAAGGCTTTGCCTTAGGCTTTTCTTTATGAGAAACCCAGGAAAAATTACTACAGAAAGAGCCTTGTAGGCAGAGGAAATTTTCAAGTCCTGGAATCAGGAGCACGCTTGGATTGTTGAGACACAGCTAAGCTCTTAAGTCTTGGCATTCACATCTATAAAATGCCATGGTTGAGTAATTTATCAATATTTATAAAAATCTGAGATTTTATATATAATATTTGCACATATGTATCCTATGCATTTAGAAGATTACCTCCAATGTTTATTGTCTTTTTCATTTATGCTAAGTTTCTTCTGCTTTTACAACTTTGTAATCTTATATGAGAGTATCTTATGGAGCTTTTATACATAATGATTGCTTAATAAGTCTTGACTCAGTGGCTTACTGCTCTTTTGCAACAACTTTTGAAATTTGAATGAGATTTTTCTCTCCTTCTCTGACCTAATAGGACAGGGTTTTTCAAACCGTCATGGGCATCTGTAGCTCCTGGAAAAATTTCTGAATGCCTATATTTCCCCCCAGCCCCATCCAAGATATTGTTTCAGTTGGTCTGGGAGGAAGTCCCACCGTTTGTATTTTTAACTGACATTCCAGACACTTTTGAGAAGGTCCTCTGATGACCACACTCTTGAGTAACATTATATCAACAACAAATGATGAGCTACATGGAATTTTGGCGCTTTAGTGGTTTTAAAAACTTAGTTATGAGCAGTCTCTTTCCATAAAGGGTTTATACGTCTGTGGTACATGCAGGTATAATAGAAATAGCTATAATTGGACCATTTAAAACATTACTTATCAATACAAACAATTCACACAACTTATAGAAAAGCAAACTTCAATTGATGTGTCAAGGGTGAAAAAACATTTTAGCTATTAATTGCATAGAGCTGCCTCTACTAAAGTTATCCTGGGTATTATTTTCAATAATTTTTCATTGTGGTAAATCATAAATCCATTAAAATAATGATTTTAAAAGATGGGTGATGGCAGACTATGAACAGAAGGACCATTATTCTAACAAAGTTTGGCACTCACTCTACTCAAGAGATGCAAATTTTCTTGTATGAAGTTGGAGTCACTAATGTTAGCAGAGGTTTGCTGTCTGAAAAATTATTACTGAAATACCTGTACATATTATTAAATATTCAGGATACATGGGGTATTTCTGGGTATGATATTACCACATCACTTTCTTTGCCAAAATCCTTCAAGATTTTTTTCCAGCTTGCTTGCAGAATTAAGTCCATTCTCCTCAGTCTTCATTGTAAGTATTCTGTGATATGGTGCTGATTTACATCTCTTGTTTTATCTCCTGAAATCTCCACAGCACCACTCATGTACTCTATGCTAGTTTCCAGGAAGGTCATGTTTCCCACAGGATGTCCCTGAAAACATTAATTTCAGGAGGCTAATAGGTGTTATATTTTAATTAAAAAAAAAAATTCTCCAAGGTCAAGTACATTTGAAAAATGATATGATAAGCAAATTTAATCAGTTTTTTCCTCTATAATTCTCAGACCCTTTAGGATACTAGTGTGAATTAAGAATAGCTGGGGAGTGAATATAGAGTGAAATATTCCCAAATGAGTTTTTTCAAAAAACACTTTTTTTTAAATGAAGTACCTATTGAGAACAGTGTTCTGAAGGAGATAGTTTAAGAAAAATTGAGGTGGTGGGACGAGCACATGATTTGGAATCTGATGGCCCTGGAGTCAGATTCCAAGCTTGATATTCACCAATGGTTCGACCCTGGACAGGTAAGTCTTTAGACTTGTGTTTCTTGCAGAAAAATGCAAAGTTATGTTTAACTTAGAAGGTGATTATAATAATATAATAAGGAAACATATATTAAACAGCAATATTGATCTTTGCCATATGTTAGGTGGTCAGTACAAATTAGTTTTGTTGCTTTTCCTCAACTTCCAGCCAAACTCAGCTGTTCACAGTTTCCTTAAATATATGTAACTCTTTGCTTTTGGAGATGATAGAAATGGGTTAACACGCATATGTTTCTTCATGTGATTTTTGGCCTCTCTTCCTGTTTTTATTCTCCCATCCTTGAAATTCACCTTCTTTATAAAGCCTTAATCTTCCCATTAAAACTAGTATCTCCCTTGTTTGTATTCCTGTGGAATTATTTTGCACCAGTATTCCATAAATCCCTATTCCTCTATTAAACGGTAGCTTCTGGGGGGTTCTCTGGAGGCGCTGTGGTTAAGAATCCACCTGCCAATGCAAGGGACACAGTTTTGAGCCCTGGTCTGGGAAGATCCCATATGCTGCAGAGCAACTAAGCCCGTGTGCCACAATTACTGAAGCCCATGCGCCTAGAGCCCATGCTCTGCAACAAGAGAAGCCACCACAATGAGAAGCCTGCATGCCACACCAAAGACCCAACGCAGCCAAAAATAAATAAATAAAATAAATAAATAAATAAATTGTAGCTTCTGTGTGTCCAAACATCAAGTATTGATTGGCTAGCATAAAAATATTTTAATTAAAATAAATGCATAATATTTTATTTTCTAGGAAAACCACAAGCAGCAGACTCTATTCTTAATGACATAGTAATGAAATTTAAAAGAGTGATTGTTGATATCAACAAGCTGCCTGTTGATTCCTGACACACATTTCTTAAATGAATTTTTAGTTTTCTGTTGCTTACAGTGTTGATTGGATGATGAAAAAACTTGGCTTATTCATATCTCTTTTGTAATCTTTTCATCTCTATTGGACCAATATTCTTCTCCAAAATTTTTGTAATTTTTTTCCTTTGGGTTCTCAAGAAATACCTAAGTTCTATATGTCTCTGGATTTAATGTGAAATGTATTTGACTGCATTCAAAGGCTGTAAATTAGTTCATAAAATTAATATTCCTCTTCTGGTTTGCACTTAAATCTCAGTGTTAAGAAGTCACATGACAGATTGGATGAAAACATGCATTTTTAGTGAAACATTCTTGGCTTAAAATCTTAGGATAACCATTTTTTTAAGCATTTGAACTCGAAGTTTAGAGAAATTAGACATACTCCCAATTTTATTTCTATAAGGAGATAATAGTACTTCATAAGGTTATTGTGAAGGATTAATGAAATTATATGCATATACTGCTTATTGGTAAATGAACATATTTTAGATATTACTTTATATAAATGTGGCTTTGTTATTTTAAAATATATAAAACTTTTATTATTAATAAAGTTTAATTTGAGTTTTCCAAAAAAGATTTGGTGCTATTTTCATATTTTTCACTTGTTTCAGTATTATTCAACAAATCAGAAATTTGATGATTCCACAGATAGACTGAGAAGGAGTGGGAATCCAGGTTGTCCTTCAGTCTTCACCTCGAGATATCAGCCCCCAGACTCTTTTTAACAATATTCCCACTACGTAGTAATTTTGCACCTAATTAAATTTCCCTGGAAGTAATTTTTTGTTTATTTCTATTTTAGGTTTTAGTAGAAAGTCCCAATTAATCAAACAGAGAGCAAGAAGGAATAAATTCCACAACTGAAAGAAAGTTATGGGGACATAAATAACTGTTAGGACTCTAAGTAAAAATTTCTCTAATATGTGGTCTGATGCAGTATTTCAACACATCAAGATCCAATGAAGCTGATGCAGCAAGTGAATGAAGAGCAGTTAACCTCAGACTTACCATAAGGACTAAGCCAAAAGTCGGCCTCCTTGGTCCTCTATCAGTCCTACTGGAAAGACGCACTAATCCACACTGCTCCCTCCACTCTGAGCCTCTTAGCTTTAGAAGTGGTTGCTTGCAGGTTTTGATAAATCCATTGTTGATATGGTTCCTTCTTGTTCTCTGAGTCACGGAAGAACCCACAATTTCTGCTAATGAAAACTAATTTCTGGTTTTAATAGGTGTTTCAATGGGGCTTCATGTGGAAGTGAACTACTCAAGGAAAAGAGGGAAGCTTAATGTTCAAGTACTTCAGAGAAAGAACAAAGACAGTGCTGTATAATCAAAGGTTTAGTCCTAAAAGACGAGAAATACGTATTTATTTTGGAGTGAGAAAGTCATTTTTATCCCAAGAGACAGTTCGTATGGAAGATAATCAATTTGGGGCTGCATTTCTACTGCTGTAATGTGTTTTTATCATATATAAAACAGAAGTCAAAGTTCTCAGAAAATATTAAATGGGATCTAAAAATAAAATAAAATAGCTGCAATAATGACTTGGTTTAAAATGTATATTTTAAACTAACCCAAGCATGCAAAATTTTACCTGACATTTAAGTTCCCTTGGTATTTAGGAGAGAAAAATTACTATTTCTATGGAAATAATTTTCCCCAATGGAGACTGAAATGCTCTATTTATTTATCAAGTCTAAGTTCTTTGTGTTTCATTAGAATTACCAGCAGACCACTGCTCTCCACCTGATGCTTGCAGTAATTTTAAGCCCTCTTCTCTCTTGGCTCAGATAACCTAGGTCCTGGTCTCTTCAAAAAACAAGTGTACATGTTTTTTGCATGTGTCATATCATTTATGACAAAGGAAAAGAGCAACCACATAGAAACCTCTAAAGATAGAGAGATTGGAAATGTGCTCTGAAGTGGAAACGTGAAGAGAGAATAAAAATAGTAGCACTTCCAGGGGGAAGTGACCTTGCTTGATTGGATTTGTACAGTGCTTTCACCAAACTAACCCACTGACAGCCCCCAAGCACATTTCACACCTGCACTCCTCATGCTGGTGCTCTTGTTGTCCTCCCAGCTTTGTGTTGTTACCCAGCTGGATTACATACAGTCTCCAGCTATTTCATAATGGCTTCCTTGTTCAGGAGCTGGGGCTGATCATTTTGTTCCCCTAATAAGCTTGTTATCTATTTTTATTGGTAGCTCTTTTCCAGTTGCCGAGGATAGTACTCCTCATCTAGTGCAAGCTCCTTCCTTGCTTCCTGCTCAACCTCCCAGCCTCTGATTACAGACTCCACTGTCATTTGGTCAATATGGAGTAATCAGGTGTAAGCATCTGACCAACACTAGGCCAAACTATTATTGTACTCTTTTGCCTGGCCAATTTGCTCCTTCTTGGTGTTTTGTTAGTCAGTGTGTTTCTCTTGTTTCATTTTTAACCTGGAACAGGAGAAAAGATCATTCATAGTCTATCTTTTATAGCAGATCTAAAAAATGTGAACTTGGGATCCATCTCCTAGTAACTATGTTGAAGTGACTAATCTCAGAGAATAAAACTGACATGCAGAGAGAAGAGAGAGAGAGACCAAGAGAGACTGAGAGTTTTGGAGTACAGTGTTTGTAACCTCAGTTTATTTATTTATTTTTTTGCCATATGCGGGCCTTTCACTGTTGTGGTCTCTCCCGTTGCGGAGCACAGTCTCCGGATGCGCAGGCTAAGCAGCCATGGCTCATGGGCCCAGCATGTGGGATCCTCCCGGACTGGGGCACGAACCTGTGTCCCCTGCATCGGCAGGCGGACTCTCAACAACTGCACCACCAGGGAAGCCCTGTAACCTCAGTTTTAATCACGTATGAGATCCATCTATATACCCTTGAACCCTTGTGACATTTTATGTTAGATTTATGTTGGATATTATTATATTCTTTTTTCTTATAAATTAGTTCAAAATTGATTTCTATACTAGAAATTAAAAGATAGCAAACTAATATGTCAATGTCACTCTTTTAAGGTACAGGATACCATGCTTTTACTGGTCTTTTATATATGTGGTAATTTTAAATTCCCTGGGAGCAGTGACTATATTTTATGTTTCCTTGCATTCCTTGTGGTACCACCACAGCCAAAGGAACTCAATGAACATGTTGGTTGACCTAAAAAGACACAGTCGTAAGGTTTCTTCTAGTTTTTGAAATTTGTCTTGCCACTCCAATCAAATCTTGGCACTAGTATTAGCAAGATAAAGGGGAAAATGCTGTAATGTACCTTGTCTTCATTAAAAGCAATGTATTTGGTATTTGGACAGAGCATAAACTTTTATATACAGGGATTATAAAGGCCAACTCTTCCACCTTCCAGATAAAAAAAAAAAAACTTAGACCCAAGATGATTAGGTAACTTGATTTGATGCATGCAGATACGGTCAGAATAAGAATTAAAAACCCAGTTCACTCAAACTTGTATTCCTCTGAATCACATCTTTAAACCTCTCTTAATAGTTAAAATGAATATTAAAATGAATTACTGGAGAGTTCTATTAAAAAGGATTTTTCAGATAAGTGTCTTCATTGCTGGCATATATTTAGGTTGGTCAAGTACATTGCCACAAATCAGGTAAAATAAGCTAGTAATTATGTAATTTTTAAATTTCCTACACAAAAATATCTTTGGTGGCTATGCATCTAAATATCTTGTATTTTATTTCTTAATCAACCTTATAGAAAGCTTTATCTTCCCACCCATAGAATAAAATAGAAAATGGGGTGTCAAAGGAGACTAAAGTAGTATCAACAATAGTAATAAAACTAGAAAAATAAAAACTAGGGAAAACCCAAATCCACTCTCTTAGCTTTTTCCTATCGTTATTTCTTTGGAATGGAATCATATAGCCAAGTTCCTATCTATCAAATCAGAGTACTAAGTTATATTGATTACTCTTACTGGGGTAAAAAGCCTAACTCTGATTGCACACCTGGCCTTCTACATTTCAAGTGTTCCCTGTTATGGCATTTCAGAACATGTGAAGTATACACAAAATTGGTTGATATTCTAATTTGCATATCAAAAATAATGCTTTTCATTTACTTCATTGACAGCAATTGTGTTGTCTGAAATCAGGAATAAAATTGTAGGGTTTGAAAGTGATTTTGATAATCTGAATTCTTTTTCCTTACAAAGGCAGTAAGAATTTGGAAAGGACTAGATAGTCAAAACTTTTGTTGTTAAGTTAAAAGTAGGAGAGTCAACAAAACACTCAAACTACTAGGTAGATAAGTGTCTATTCTATTACGTATTTCACCATTGGGAGGTCAATTACCCTTGGCTGTGTTTCCTCACAGGTGATTTTTAGATTTCTCCAAGAAATCTTTTCTTATCTGAATTTCATTTTTTCTTCTCAATATCCCATTCTGACCTACTTAAGGTTTATGAATATTTAATGATCTCTTGCTCATTTGTTTGGAATTGAGGTTGAAACCACCATTGAGCTCCATGTTGACTTACTTGTAGATGTGAACTTAATATTATTTTAAGGTTGCATGGGAATATATAAATATAATGTAAATATGTATACAGGTATAAATAATATATATACACATATATTTTATTTTTAACTTATGGTTGCATCAAACCCAGTACCATTATGAGTTATATGAGAGATATGTTTAGGAGACAAGCTATAAACATCACTAATAGTTAGGAATATTTATTTATCAGAATTCCACAAAACTTTTAATAACTGTAAACCTACTTAAGATAATGTGATGGGATAAAAAATAAAGTATATTTCAGGTAGGTGGATTTAAGTCCGAGTTCTGACATTTCAAACATTGTGACTTTTCTGAGCCTCACTGGTCCTGAGTATAAATTTTAGCAAATAATAATTGTGACCATGAAGCTTTTTGTGAATATTTATTGAGATAAAAAGTTTGAAAAGTTCTTGGTAAGTGATGATGTGCTATAAATATATTGCTTGCTTTTATATCAAAGTGTCCATGACATGTGGTGTTTGCATATAGAATATACGACAGTAAAAATATCGCTATTCATTTAATAATTGAATGTCCACTTTTGGCTAATTGAAATGAAAGAAAATTAAAAACTTACATTTGAAGTTGGTTTGTATTTTTCTACTTCTTTGTTATCTAGTAATTTTTTATTGGATGACAGACATGAATTTATGTTGTTGAGTGCTGGATTTTTTAGTATTCTTTTTCCTGGCAGGCAGTTAAATTACTTGCAGATTGCTGTGACCTTTTGACCTCTCTCTTACATTATTTTAGGGCAAGTCTAGAGTGGCCTTTATTCTAGGACTGATAAAACATTTTGCGCAAGGCCTTACCCTTCCAGGATAGCTAGTCAAGGTAGGAGGTACAACAATTCCCAGTCTTACATAATCTCTGGGAATTTTCTATCTTACAGCACCAGAGTAATTTTTCTTTCCTCAGAAGTTGCGCTTGTCTGGCCTCATGAGGTCTCGTCTATGTACGTATAGATTGCTATTCGGCCAAAGACTCAGGGGAACCAATAGCTCTCTCTCTCTCTCTCTCTCTCCCCGCTTTCCTCTTACGGATTGTACACTGCAAATTAGAGCTGTCTTGACCTCTACAAACTGCAATTTCTGTCTCAACTAGTATAAGTACAACTAGATCAAACATGGAATTTAATTTCTTTCAATTAATGACAAGATTGAAATACCGGATAATTGAATTATAAACACATTGGCTTATTTTAATGTCAATATTTTAAATACAATTTAGTACATTAGATACAATTAAGTACATTAATTTTTTTTTTTTTCCAGTACGCGCGCCTCTCACTGTTGTGGCCTCTCCCGTTGCGGAGCACAGGCTCCGGACGCGCAGGCTCAGCGACCATGGCTCATGGGCCCAGCCGCTCCGCGGCATGTGGGATCTTCCTGGACCGGGGCACGAACCCGTGTCTCCTGCATCTACAGGCAGACTCTCAACCACTGTGCCACCAGGGAAGCCCAGTACATTAATTTTAAAATAATAGTTACATAAAAGATTCTTCTTTATGTTGGGAATAAATATTTCAAAGGTACTGGAGTAATTTTTAGCATGTTAGTCCAAGAACAGGACAGAGCAGAAAATTTTCTCAGGAAAACTGTGAGCCTGATGACATTTAAGAAATAATATCTTTATTGTATCTTTGGATTTAATTTTTTAAATAAGTGAATGTAAGAGTAGTTAGGGACCAATTGCAAAATAAGATTTTTCTAAATTGATAAGTCATATTTCTTTACTGTGCAAAATTATTTTTGAATTAAAATATAATTTTGGAAATCTGATGGCATCATCAACGTACACATTAACAGATTCAGGTTTTACGTCACCATTTACCATCTACATATAGGCTTTTTTTTTTCTCCTTCTCTTTGGAGTTCCTGAAGTTTCTATGTAGTTATGTAAGTGCTAAAATATTGATTTAATAATTAATTTGTCTTATTATTTTATCAAGTCAGCAAAAAAGTTAAGTGTACATTATATTCCAGGCAATGTGATAAACAATAGGAATATGATGGGGGTCCATCACTGAAGAGTTCACAGTCTAGACTAAGATTCAGAAAAGTAAATAGGTAATAAAATTGAGCATCTTGCTGTCAGGATACAGCAAAAAGGAGCAATTAAGTTAATACAGCTTTGGAGAGGAGACTGGACAATATTCTCCTTAGAGGTAACATGTAGATGGGTATATATATTTTTTCATAAATATATATATGAAGAGAGAGAAAGTGAATCTCTCTATAACTGGAACTCTACATACAGGTTGATATCTATATCTATGTAGATATAATGTTTACGTAAAGTGATAAAGTGGTAATACAAATACATAAGGTAAAGCAATACATAAAAATACATAAGAATACTTTAGAATTCAGTGCTTCACTTTAGGTATCCCAGACTTAGAAATCCATTTATAACCTAGTATGGTTGGTGGTTCTGCCCATTGCAACATTTTCATAGTCACAATAAAGAATATGTTGTTTTTGCAGAGGTGGGAACAAAAATTAAGAATCTTTTCCCCAAAACATTTGAGCCAGTGACAAATTTGTAAGCATCATCCAGAATTAATGACTCTCATTAAGGTTAATCCACGTTTGTTTTCATTGCCTGAGTCAGGTAAAGAAAAATGTAGAATTGTATCCAAAAGTCTGGATAAGTGATTATAAACTATAAAGAACTAAAGACATCAAGGTAGTGAGTAAAAAGAATAACACGGGGCTTCCCTGGTGGCGCAGTGGTTGAGAGTCTGCCTTCCGATGCAGGGGACACAGGTTCGTGCCCCGGTCCGGGAAGATCCCACATGCCGCGGAGCGGCTGGGCCCCTGAGCCATGGCCGCTGAGCCTGCGCGTCCGGAGCCTGCGCCTCAGGAGCCTGTGCTCCGCCACGGGAGAGGCCACAACAGTGAGAGGCCCGCGTACCGCAAAAAAAAAAAAGAATAACACAACCAATTGACATAAGACATTTTCAAGAATTTCATTTTTTTTGAGAAGTTTTCTTTCTGTGCTTGAGAGGTACACATGAGCTCTCAGCTCACAGGATATGAAAGTTTTAATGTCTTTATTCACAAAACACAATAAACTGTATTGTCCAAAGTGTGCTTAAACCTTGGCATGTATGAATGGCTTTATTCTGCTTTCATGCAATGGGTGAATTGTACTTGAATGAATGTAATTGTGTATTGGGGGAAAAAGCAACAACAAAGGGAACAAATCCACTGAGAACTCTTATGAGATATCAAAGCACAGATAGTATTGGCATTCAGGGGTTTCATCTGGGCTTTGTCGCTAAGCAGGTATATGAACTGCAGCCTTCCACTTAACCTACCTGGAAATATGCTGCCTCATCTGAAAACCAAGGGGTATGTTACATGAGCTGTATGTTTTGGGTATGAGGTAACAATTTTTATTGCCTGATGAATGAATATATGATCATTGCTCATAAAAGTACTGTGTGAGATAACATCGAACATTTTTATATCTCTAATTAATACCCTAAATATCTTGAGATTTATTGAGAAAGACTCTTAAAGTGTAAGGATATAAAATACGTTTTTGGCACATGAGAACCCAAGAGATTCTAACTTATATCACACCTAGTACAGGAGACATTCTGAGATTTAATTATAATGACTTACCCAACAAGAAGGGAAATAACAGAAATCTTTTACAATCCACTAGTCAATAGCAAGACAGAAGTTTACAAATAGCTTCCAATAAATATAATCATAAATTTAACAACGCATTATCTTTTCTTTCCTCCTTCTTAAGGAAATAGGAGATAACTCAGAGTTAATTCAAGTTTAATTTCAAAATAGTTTAAGTATCATTCTTATTACTGATGCCAGGTTTTAGCAAATTAAGTATTTTGTTAAAAGAGCACATACAAATAAAAAGGGAGAAAGCCCTAAACCAAAAAAGAAGCCGTATTAATGGCTTCTTGAAAAATACAACAAAGACCTAGAGGCTGAATCTACAGCTGCAGTTAACACTCCATCATTGAGCTATGATGGACAATACTGGTACTGTACAGATTCAGGCTAAATTAATGCTGTTGGTTTTTGTTTCTAAAGACAAAAAAAAAAAGTGTATGAAACAAGTTCAGTTCTCACTAAGCTGAATCTGTGATCCCATCTGTTCGGATTTTATGCTTTAAGAAGAAAAAAGAAATCAGCCTCAGAAACAAACCTCTTTCATCCTAATACTATTAAGATATTCAGCAGGAGAACTAGATAAAATCCTCGGAATTTTATTCAACTTGAGCAACTAGTTGAATGGTGAAGCCACCATTGTTTTGCAATATCTAGGGCAACCTGCTCTTCTAAGGAAGCATGTGAATGAAGCAGTGAGCTAGACCTATAGAAAGGGATGCCATCTCTCTTTCCTGGCACAATCTGAGTAGTGAACTACCCATTTTTAAGGGAAATAGCTAAGAATCCTACTCAGTTCTCCCATTTTACTAAAGGCAAAGAGGTGATCTGTCTGAAACTATAAGTAGGAACATCACATTAATTTTTTTCTTTTGATTTTTAAGTAACTTTTAAAAGGATAAATAAATGTCCATCAAAAATTTTTACTGCTTCTCCTTCTTCTTAGAAAGAGATTTGATATAAACACAAAATATTATTGCCTAATGAAATGCTTACTAGAGAATAACTAATTGGCTTAAAATAGCTTAATTATAGGCCTGATTAAATTTTTCAGTCCACGTTTATATTGGTTTCCTGGGTGTAATAAGTATCTCATTTCTTTAGGATTTATGGTGTTTGTGAATAATCTGCTTCATAATTTAAAATAGTCAACAAAACATGGTTCAATTTTAGAAAAAAGCTTTAGACACTATAATTTCTCAGAATTAAAATTTACTTTATCATTATTGATCATGATAATTTTACATGTTCCAGTAAGGCTTTAAAATATATGATATATTGATGACATTGCACTTTATTAAATACAATTAATTTTAGGATACTCATTTGATATTACGCTGGGTATAAGTACTTATAATCTTATTGTTCCTATTATCATGACTTAGATATATTTCCTTCACAAATGAAAAGAAAAGGAGACCGAAGGCCTAAATATTCCATATCAGATACCAGGAATTGGGTAAAGGAGGAATCAGAAAACACCTGTAATGGATTAAGGCAACATATGCAGACTCATTAAAAAATGTGCTGAGTACATGGATCTTCCTTCTTCATGCTAGTAAATCAAACAATTATGACACTCTGTGATATGAA
The DNA here is from genome assembly GCF_003676395.1 of Aethalodelphis obliquidens. Lineage (NCBI taxonomy): Eukaryota > Metazoa > Chordata > Mammalia > Artiodactyla > Delphinidae > Aethalodelphis > Aethalodelphis obliquidens. The sequence continues at coordinate 41,875,420 of NW_020837946.1, forward strand.
TGAAATGAGAGAATTTTTCTTGTAAATTGTTCCCAACTCCTTATCCTATAGTATTTTCTTCATAATAATGATAGCAGCTAACACTTAGTGAGGACTTACTCTATGGCAGACTCTAGACACAGTTATTTAGTATTGTCTATTATATGTTACCAAGTGTAATTTCTTTACAACCTTCGTATTATCCCCATTTTTTACATATGAGAAATCAAAACCACAGAGAGGTTAATTAACTTGCTCAAAGTCATACTGCTAGTAAGTGATGAACTGGGATTCAGACCAGGGCTGTATAGCATTTGATGTCTCTCCAAGGATAATAGAGTGGTTAAAGATTTTTTTCAAAAGGCTTTTCATTAAGCAGAAAACAAAATCAGAAACGTTTAAGTACATGTTTTTTTTCCTCAATTCTCTTTTTAACTGATATTCAGATCATGTAGAGATTGGAGTCATCCGTCTTGAAAATTCTCTACTTAAAAAAAAACTGTTTGTCTACAGTTTAGTTTAGGTAAGTTTCTTCAACTCTAAGGGACCAATGAGAAATTGAAAACTAACATTTGAAGACAGCTACTATGGAAGTCTTCTGATTGGGGGAAAACTATAAATTTGTTACTCTTGAAATATTTACATTTTGCTCTAAGGCAATTTAATATATAATACATGTAAGCAGGGAAAAAGTTATGTACTTATGTCATGCATTATGATCCTTAAAATAGAACATAGGATTGTTTGTAAAAGAGCAAAAATTAATAGCTCAAGAAGCAAAACAAATAAAAGAAGCTAAATTTACCTATTGCCAAAGATATTACCTATAGAAATTGTTTGACGTGGAATATTTGCAATTTTGCTGCTTCACCTTGGTGGCATTCTATTTGGGTTCAATAAGCTTAATGATAAAAACACATCATGTTTCAGTCTTTCTTTAGAATTTAGAGACAGCTTTTGCAATCACAATCTCACTTGGTAAGATGAAAAAATAACCATGCTCTCTCATTTTCAGGTAAATAGGTATCAGATGGAGTTTTTCAATAAAGACCCTGGAGAATTCTTTATTACAAGGTCTTTTCAACATCTGGGCTCAGATGGTACACTCCCTTCCTGATGGTTGAAGAATAATGATAAAGTTGCTTTTATGGAAGGCTAATAGGATGATAGCCCATAAGATGGAATGACGAGAGTGGAGTTAGAAAAACATTTAGAAGAAAATTGGAGGAATGACAGGGAGGGTTTTAAACATGTTGAGATTGATAATTGTATATCCACCTCAAATTTTCCAAAAGGCTGTTAAAATGCAAATTGTTATTTGAAAAAGATAAGAATGAAGTCATAGTTACAGATTTAAGAATTGTTCTTTTAATGGGGATAATTTTAATTGAAAGTGAAGCAAAATAATAGCCTGGAGCACAGAATCATAAAGAGACAAGAAAGTACAGGATGAAGGGTCAAAGACTAAACCTCAGAATTTAGGCAAAGCCTAATATTGATTGTTTTACATATGTGCTGATCTATGCTTCAATAAATAAGCAATCTTTTCATTGTTCTCTTTGTTTAAGAAAGAAGGCAACACTGCTATTATCACTTTGATTCTGTGACCCACGTGTAACTATTTATCAGTACTTTATAATTTTTATATTTCCCAGACATAACAGTTTATTTTATTTCTATATTTGAAATATTTATGTGTTGTACAGAAAACTTTGTCAAGAAATAAAATCTTGAAAAGCTGTACCAGAAGATGGTGCCTTTGCCTCATAACTGTTCCCTGTGCGTTCACCCTCACCCCATTAAAATTTTCATTCTATGGATGATTCCTCATAACATCTCCTCATACATTATTTCACTTCCTTTGTACCAGTAGCTCAGGGTTCTTACATTTAGGTTTTTAACCTTGAATCTAAATTTCATCATGTCTGCACGAGGTTGCAATCTCAAACCTACACATTGGTACGTTGAAATAGATCGTATTGTGGGAAATAAACATATGATGGCAGAACATTGGTGTGTGAAGGAGCAGGAATGGTTCTGCAACAAAGTTAGTGCAATAAAAGCTGCCCTTTGGGCTTCCCTGGTGGCGCAGTGGTTAAGAATCCACCTGCCGATGCAGGGGACACGGGTTCGTGCCTGGGTCCTGGAAGATCCCACATGCCGCGGAGCGGCTGGGACCGTGAGTCATGGCCGCTAAGCCTGTGCGTCCGGAGCCTGTGCTCCGCAACGGGAGAGACCACAAGAGTGAGAGGCCCGCGTACGGCAAAAAAAAAAAAAAAAAAAAAAAAAGCTGCCCTTTATCATCCCCTTGGATAGCTGAAACATCTTGGCTAAGGCACATAGGCAGTTTGGAATTAGGAGCAAAAGTATAGCCACGGAGAAGATTTATGAACTTAGATGTGTTCTCCTGAGAGATAAAAGTCATAATAAGAAGGGTCAGCATCCCAAGAGAAAGAATACTAGATTAGGAGAAGAGCCTGAATATTTGTTCAGACTCTGCCATTAGCAAAACGGCAAGTAACTTGACCTCTTTGAGCTTAGTCTTCATCTCTTATAGAATTAGATTAAACTATCTTTGTGAATCTTTCCTTTTACCGTCTTTTCTAACAAGCTATAATTTTTCTACACAGCAGAATGTTTATTCTATTGCAGGATGAAAAATATGGTCTATGTAAACAGCTGTCACCAAAATTCATCTTAGGTGGAGAACTGTATGGTTTGGAAAATATATTGATAGGTGTTTGATTACAGAAGGTAAGATCCTAAGAATTATAATTATGAGTTCTAATTAAGACAGAGGAAAACATTGCTTGAGACATCTTGAAAGAAAAAAAGATGAGAAAATGAGACAGAGCAAGGAAGACAGCAAAAGAGAATTATTTTGAGATGAGTCTCTTTCCAGTTAAGCCCTGGTAAAGTCCACTAGAATCATGAAATACTTAATGTATAGATTGCTTATAGAATAGGTGAAGCAGTTGAATTGTAAATCCCTGTGCCAATGGATAGAAATGCAGATACAATCCCTAAGCAGCCTGGAGCACAGAATCAGAGAAAAGCAAAAGACAGTAAGCTTTTGAAATTTGCAGAAACTGTGGGGAAGGCCTTGAAATCCACCACAGATGGAGGAATTGGAATTCAGGCCAAGCCAGACAAAATCTTCAAAAGTAAGAAATTCTGATATGACATCTGGCTTACAATTCCAAATTGTGAGTGGCATCACTGCCTTGCTTAAATCCTCTTCTTTTCTCCATTATTCTGGGAGTACATGGCTCATATTTTCCTAGCTATTGAATTCCTATTAGTGAGCCAAACTGTATAAATCCTGGACCTAATATTTCATCTTTTCTTTACCAAAAATGTCACCCTTCCCCATTTCCATTTGACCTTGGATAACAACATCTCAGCTTAAATTTTTTCTCCAGTTGGGGTTTCGAGACCCCCTACACTAGGGTTAAGGTCCATGTTTTATGCTGTCTGCAAACATTTTCTGGTTCTTACCCTTCCATACTACTCCTCAAACTTGATTTTAATTTCATCTTTGTCTTTCCTTCTAAACCATGAGGGCAAAGACCATGTCTATATTGTTTACCTTTCTATCCCCAATACTTAGTGCCTTGAATAGGGTAGGAGTTAAATAAATTAGTACAGAATGACTGCTTTGTAAAAATAACAAATAATTTCAGGTTCTAGGACAGGTTTGAAATAGTCCTTACAAGTTCAGAGTTATACAGTGACAGCCCCATTCCTCAGTCACAGAGTGGTCATATTTGTTAAAGCATAAAAGCAACAGGAACTATGCTACCTGCAAATGTCAGTAATCTAAAGAGTAGAGACTTCACTTTTCATCATTTATTATTTGCAAGATAATGTCATTGATCGGGTCATTACCCCAAAATGATTCAAACAGTCCACACTCTGTTCACCCATTCTCTGGTCATTTGGGCTTGATTGCTTTCTCAATTATTCCAGATTTTCTTCTTCCCAATCAGGAAAACTGAAGAAGCCTTATAACTGGCCTGCCTGCTCCCTTAAAAATCTGTTTCACACCCAAAAGCCACAGTGATCAATTTAAAACATAAATACAATCTGGCTAGGCTCTGAGTTAAATCCTTGAAAGCATTATACTTAGGAAGCAGCAAACCAAAAGCCTTTAACATGATTTACAACTCCCCACATAATCTATAAGATTTGATTTCTTCTTACCCTCCAGAACTCCTATCATTCATTTATTTGACAATTATTTATGACTGCAAAATATGCTAGACATTGTTATAGTTGCTGGGGATGCAGAATTCCTGCCCTCATAAAGCTTGCATTGTCAGTCAGATGAACTGAGTCAATCTCTTGATACCACTTCCCAGCCCACCATCTCTCTGGATTCCATCCCATTAATACTGTCCTTGGTAAGTCACCAGTGAACATCACATTGAAAAGTCAAGTGGCACATTTTTTGTTGTTGTTGTTGTTGTTGTTGCGGTACGCGGGCTTCACTGTTGTGGCCTCTCCTGTTGCGGAGCACAGGCTCCGGACGCGCAGGCTCAGCGGCCATGGCTCACGGGCCTAGCCGCTCCGCGGCATGTGGGATCTTCCTGGACCGGCGCACGAACCCGTGTCCCCTGCATAGGCAGGCGGACTCTCAACCACTGAGCCACCAGGGAAGCCCCAAGTGGCACATTTTTAACCCTCATCTTACTTAGCATCTCCAAAACTTATAACAAATTGTTAACTCAGTCCTCTATAAACACTTGTATGTCATGATTTTCCCCTTCCTAAATAGAGACACCTTCTCAATTTCCCATAACGATTCACCCTCAACTCTACCTAAGTGGAAGATGAAAAAAGTATGGGAGGGAGACAGAAATCCTGAGAAACTCCAATATCTAAATGAGTGAGTGAAGAAAAGAATGACCAATTTCCTGAGTCCCTAGATCAGATTGGTGTATTATACACTCTATATACTCAAGTGCAGTAGGACCCTGCACTGCTCCTCCATGGAAACTTTCAGAGTGACTTATTTGGGTAATTACTTATTTAATGTTTATCTTTCCCACTGAACCTATTTCCCTATTAAACCCCTTAAGATTGTCAATCTTGTTCCCTTGTATGTCCTCAGAGGTAACTTGGATCTGACTCATAGTAGACATTCAACATGGTAGAAGAAATGAATATACAATCTGACGACATGTTCGCACACTCATCTACATACTTTTCAGTATGTAGCTGTGTGATTGTGTGTATGACACCCAGGTGATGAGAAAGGTAGATGAATGCCCTTAAATTACTAACAATAAATCAATATACTGATGTTGGAGGAGGTCATCCAAAGGACGTGACTTCTGTTTGACCCAAGAGCTGGACCAGGGCAATTGAGGCATCTCACTCCCTCTCCTGGCCTTGGAATGTACATTCTCCCCACCCTTGCCACAGTGGGAATGGGTCTCAAGGATGAAGCTTTAAGAGAGTAAGGTGTTGTTGAGACCATTTGAACAGTATATGTGACCAAACCCCTTTAAGACCTCTATATAAACTTTTAAGATTCAGTGATGTATGGGGATCATTGTGGAGATCTACTTGTCTTTCTATCTCCCAAGACAAGCCTCGTTTATAAATTCCCTGGCTTATTAAACCCACTACCTACCAGTCTGGAGTGGTCTGTCTGCCTTTTTTCAGACTCTCCTTGACCTCCATGTATAGAGGCCAGTTTCAGATTTCACCCAGGAAACTGCTGAGGTTGCGACCCAACAACTGAACATAAAAACTATTTGTAAATTGTGGTTAATCCTGCAGCAACATAGTCTTTCCTAGTTTTACAAAAAAAAATCATTGATAAGAGATTTAAGTATTTCTGTTATTTTATTGTTCTAATAGTGCTTCCTAATTAAACCCTAACTTAACCCAGAAAAAAAAAAAACTCAGATAGTAATAAAAAAAAGTTGCAGCATGAGAGGATGTAGAAGAGAAATGAGGCTGAAAGTTGAGAAAATTAAATACAAGACTGATATAAATATCAAATTTGTATTCTCATCTCCCTCTTGTTATAAGAGGTGTTTCTTTGCTTTACTTATTTTATCTTATCATAAATTCACTGGATGTGAATCAAGAAAAAATTGTAGCAAGCAACAACTGGGGTGGACTTTTCTACTGCCTGCATGCTTGTTAGTAATACCATCTAATTCTAGATGCTGAGATACAATATATTCAAAGATACAGAAATAGTCTCAAAGTCACCATAATTTTTAAAATGGTCTACAAAATTCTTTTGATGACATTGTTTTTGTTTTTAGTTTGAAGGTTTACTTCTAAAGACAGTATTGATCATGAAAGAAGTGGGACATTGATATTGATTTACATGCTTTGTAAGCTATACCGATGTACATATATTTGAAATATATTTTCTCTTGTCTAACTTTAGATTGATATAAAAACAAATATTAAATAATTATACAAATATGTTATACATACTATACAAATATGTCCTTTGGTAATAAGATACAAGAGATGCATTCAACATAGTTTCCTAGTTCTTCATACTGTATTTCACCTCCAATATTCCCCAGTCGAAAATCTTATGTAATTTAATAATAAAACTATTTATAATGCTAACTAGTTAATTGATCATATGCAACCAACTTCCTCAGTTGACATGCTTGAAAGGGCTCGAAAGATCTACATGATGGAAATAGAAAGTGAACCAAGTCATCTGGAAAGAAACCATCATGTTTCTGTAACAAATTGCTTCTTTTTCATGAAAATGGCTTATATAATTTGGTGGTGTTATTTTCCCCATAAAAAATAAAACTCATATAAAATAGTGTTTATTCTAAGGGTCATATGTGGGTTTTGGAGAGGTCTTTTAATCTCCTGAAACTACAGGCAAAATATTGTGGTATAAGCTTATGAATATTTTTCTGGAAGAACCTTATCTTTTAACCACTTCTCAGTTATGTGATCCTCTAAAATATAAGTACAAATGATGTATAGAAAAGAGCTTACAACTCCACAGTGAAATAGGTAATGAAATTAATGAGATTTCAGAAGACTTCTTACACAAGGCTGTCATCATAATGTTAAAGTGGGGAAAACAATAAATTTAAGATTTATTTAATGTTTGAATTAACATTATTTAGACTTTCATGTGTTTAAAACTCGTGATAAGTAATTTTAAGAACAGGAATCTATGACTGAAATAATTTTCAGCATGTCTGTATAAGTCAGAATTTTAAAGAGTGAACCGATTGATTGCCACCTCGTGCGCACAATTTCAGACATACCAAAATGACAAATCAACTCACTTAAATTTGTCTTAAATCTTCTCTGAAATAAAGTGGAGGAAAAATAAATAACATTTAAAAGTTGAACTGGGCTTCCCTGGTGGTGCAGTGGTTGAGAGTCCGCCTGCCGATGCGGGGGACACGGGTTTGTGCCCCGGTCCATGAGGATCCCACATGCCGTGGAGCGGCTGGGCCCGTGTGCCATGGCCGCTGAGCCTGCGCGTTCGGAGCCTGTGCTCCGCAGCAGGAGGGGCCACAGCAGTGAGAGGACCGCGCACCGCAAAAAAAAAAAGTTGAACTGAAATGACCTATGGCTCCAGACAGATAATGTTTCTTAGATATACATTTTTATGATATGTAATTTTGTACAAAATGGCAATGCTCTTAATATGTTATATGTAATACAAATACATATTGTTCACCAAGATGAGGGCATTTTGTTGCTACGTCAATAAAAGCAGCATCATCTATCTTCTTACCTTTCAGTCAAATGACACTGGCAAGACAATATTTTACTAGAGAAGTAGAACGTGTTAGTGAAATAGGTTATTGTTATGGACTGTAAGCCTATTAAAGCTGTAAATTTATCTTCACATATGTCATGTAAGATGCATTAGTATCCATTAGATGAAGGTATAAGCTATTGTTGATATCTTTTTTATTTATTAATGGAACTATTGTTGATAGTTTCACCACAATATCCTCCCAGTCGTGTGTGCAAAGCCTCTGAACAGAGCTTTCTTCTAAATGCTAGACCATTCTAAATGATATACAGTTAAGAAATGTTTTATTCTACTGCATTAAAGCACAAGCCAAATGCAAGTTATTAGCATCCATTTCCAGTACAATGTTGCAAGTGAGAGAATGTGCATAACAAGGAAGCAATCACTTACCTTATAATAACAGTTTTAAAAACTGATATTTACAATCCATGTAGTCTAGCTAGAAAAGCTTTCTTTCCATTCTTGGTAGTTATCCTGACAACTCAAAAAGTAAGTTCATTCTTAAAGAACATTGAATCTTAAGTTAGTAAACATAGGATAAATCTTTTAACATTAATTTCCAGACCCCTAAAATGGCAATAAAAATACCTGTGTTGTAAGAATGATGAGAATTATTTGAACAGCTTTGTAAGAAGCAAGTGCTGTGTAAATATGATTAACATTAACACAAATACATAATTAAAAAGTTCACCTACTAAAAGAATTATTTGGTCATAAAATTAACATTGTTTTTCTCCACAGTCACCAACAACATTGTGTTTCTCACCTCACTCACACAAGGTATCATGTATCACAAATATCTTAAAGACATATAAGTCAATTACAAAGCTCTTTAAAAAGATGTTTAAAATGTCTGAATTATTGTTTCATTTGCTTAAGGGAAAATCAGAGATCAGAATTTCAAAAAAAATGATGAGTTATGAAGAAAATCCATTAATTTCTACTTCAGACAATGTGATATAATTATGTTTAAAGTATATAGGCCCCGGGACTTCCCTGGCGGTCCAGTGGTTAAGACTTTGCCTTCCAATGCAGGGGGCACAGGTTCGATCGGGGAGCTAAGATCCTACATGCCTCAGGGCCAAAAAACCAAAGCATAAAGCAAACAATATTGTAACAAATTCAATAAACACTTTAAAAATGGTCCACATCAAAAAAAAATTAAAAATAAATAAAAATAAAGTATATAGGCCCTATTTTCTAAAGTTTACTAGTCTTCTGGAATTCATTAGTCCACATGTAAAAAATATGAAATATCATATATACAGTGATTTAATAATAAACATATCTACCCTGCTCTTCAATTAAGAGCAGTTTCTCAATACAGATTGTTGAAGGCTGAGACATCACCAGTAATTTTCATGGTTTCTGACTCAGACTTCAGCAGCAAAGACCAAATCACATAAATTTCCTTTGCCTTGTACACACTTCAGCAAGTATCAATAGCAAATAATACCTGTCCAATTGCAGAGCGCCTTGCAGATAACAGATCTCATTTAATCCTCACATATGTAACTGGACAGTTACATATATGAGGATGATACAAAGAGGGCCATTGAGATGAGGCTCACATGCCTTCAAGAATCAGAGCCAGAACTTAGATTCCAACCAAAGTTCAGAGTCCTGGCGATTACCCTAAAGCTGCCTGTGTGATTGCTAATCTATATGCAAATGCCTGTGTATGTGGGAAAGCACCATATTTAAAGTTTCTATAATTCAGAAAAAGAAAGATTTGGCTTTATGAGAGGAAAGAGCTAATTCACTCTGTCTACACTGATGTGTCATGTTAAACACTATTTCTAACTGATGCAACTATCTTTGTATGATATAATTAAGCTCCCTTGGAAAGAGTTCAAGACCAACCCACATTACATTGAATTTTATAATACGACAACTAATACTGCATTAGATTTTAGTGGGATCGTTATGTACTATGCCAGCAATTGGAGAAAATCAGCTTGTGAGAAATTATGTTCTAACTACAACGTTTGTGTGCAAGAATATCAGAATTAAGTTTGAAAGACTTTTCTAATATTTCCAATATTGTACTTAGGTTAAATGCATTCCTTATTAAGAGTAGTTAAGAACAAAAATGTAAGGCTTTGTTTGCTAGCTACCTCATTATTTCCCCCTAAAAGCATAGTTATGCTGTCATTGTGGCCTTTAGACTCTTTACTGGGGGAATGGGGTAGATATCCTTGTTGAAAAGACAGCAGACTGCTGCATTAATTTTAATTAGCAAATAAAATAAAATAAATGTCCATAAATAATGGACTGAATAAGTTATGAGATATTCAACATAGAATTCTACCCAGCCAAATGAAGTGGCTCTCCTTGTGTTAAATGAATAAAGCAAGAAATAGAACAATGTATATGGTAAGAATCCATTTGAAATCAAAAGGATACACACATGCACACACATATAAATATACAAAAATGTATTTAAACAAGCATACCTCATTTTCTTGCTCTTAAGTTTATTGCACTTCATAGACATTGCATTTTTCTACAAATTGAAAGTTTGTGACAAGTCCATGGGCGCCATTTTTCCAATAGCATTTGCTCACTTCCTGTCTCTGTGTCACATTTTGGTAATTCTCACAATATAATTTTTCATTATTATTGTATTTGTTCATAACTTTTCATTATTATTATATTTGTTCTGGTGCTCTGTGATTAGTGATCTTTGATGTTACTACTGCAAAAATTGACTTGTCAAAGGCTCAGATGATGGTTAGCATTTTTTAGCAATAAAATATTTTTAATTAAAGTAAACACATTACTTTTTTAGATATAATGTATTGCACACTTAAAAGACTACAGCAAAGTGTAAAAATAACTTTTATATGCACTGAGAAACCAAAAAAATGTGTTACTCACTTTATTGTGATATTCTCTTTATTGTGATATTCTCTTTATTGTGATGTTCTGGAACTGAGGCCACAGTATCGCCAAGGTATGCCTATATATATTTATATGTGTGTATGCCTGTATATATTTATATGTATACATTTGTATTTTGATTCCTCTCATATATACATATATATACACATATGTACACACATATATAAACACACACACATATATATAAAGAACGGAAGATCATTGTACTCAGCACATTTTTAAATGAGTCTATGTATGTAATGTGAGAGAGAGAGAGAATATATGCCTGGACAAATCTAGAAGGGTTCTAAAGTCTAGCAGCAGCAGTTACCTCTGTGGAATAAGAAGACCTGGAAGCTAGAAAGGCAGGATGACTCTGTATAATCTGTTCTTTATGGTTTGAATTGTTTATCACATGTAGATGTATACATGCACACAAACATATTTACACATGTATATTATTTACATATATGTATATGCTTTTACACACACATATGTAGTGTGTGTGAGAGAGGCCCCCAAATATCACCTGCTGCTTACCTCCTCTCTCTTTGTTCATGTCACTTGAAAATCTCAAATTGCACATCAAGACAATTTTTATTTTGCTTGTGATCTGATGAATTGGGTGGTTGATCTCCTGACTTGAAGCAATGGGAAATACAAAGGTAGAGAAAAATGAAGGCACAATTACAGGCTGAGACCATGAATAAAGTTCTGCCCACATGAGACACTGAGACTAATGACCACTCCTGAGGGAACACCTAGGCAGAAGTAGGAATTCAACAACACTAGCCATTGCTGAGGTGCTCCCTGGTGTGTTCAAACATCACCTTCGCAGTTCTTGCTTTTTTAATCCAAAATATGTGTTGCTGGGAATTCCCTGGCGGTCCACTGGTTAGGCCTCCGTGCTCTCACTGCTGAAGGCCCGGATTCAATCTCTGGTCAGGGACCTAAGATCCCACATCCCACAAGCCACATGGCAAACAAACAAACAAACAAAAGTGTTGCCTAATGCAAAAAGGTCTACACTGAACTTCCAGGTTATTACAAAGTGATTTCACTAACTTTTCTGGTGCACCCTTTCTGGAGTGTGATGATTAATGTGCTTAGGGTTAGCATTTTAATTTAATTTAGCATCATCCATGTATAAAGAATTTTGGTACATCTTGGGGTACACATGGACAAAGAATTATGTCCCTGAGCTGCAATTAAAGATCTTTGAAATTCAACATTATTTGACTAATTATTTTAATATGAAAAGCAAATCTTACATACGAAAATCAGGACTTCTAAAAAGTAAATTGGAGAATTTACATAAACTAAAAACTAAGCTAGTTTTATAGTTATTAAATAAGTTTCCATGGAGACATCTCTTCTCCATTATTAGATGTACTAAAATTTAAAATATATACAGTTTCATAATAATACATATATAACATACAGTAGACATCTAATGCAGTAAGATACAATTTATAAACACTCACATGTGAGACAGGGATGTTAGGATTGCAGAGAAAACTGGTCTATGGGGAGAAAGAAGGATGGAAATAGCTAAAGTAAGAAAAAAAGGAAAAATAAAATGAAGACGCTGCCACAGAAAGATAAAATGACCGTCTGCCTTAACTTTCTGGATGACTTTCTACTTATAGATTTCAATCCTTCCTGTAGTCTGCCTCCTTCCTCCGCTAGAGCTCCACCACATATTCTCCCTCTTACAACAGGCTAAGTTTCTTCGTTACTCAAGTGATGAAAAGAACTCTGGCCAACACAGAAAACCAAGTAACTTGCCCATGGACACTCAGCTTGTAAGTGTCAGGGCAAAGACTCCAGCCCATGTGTGTACAGATGCCTGGCCCCTGTTGTGTGGCCTTGCCTTGCCATTATATCATAAGCTCTAATAATAGCCAGTGAGTGGCTAAGTGTCCAGATTTTTGCTGCACAGCAAAGAGATAAGTATAGAGGTGTAAAGAAGTCAATTAAATTCTCTTTAAAATCTTGTGAAATTTTCTATTTAAACATTTTTAGCATGTTCAACAATGTAAGATACAGTTTTTCAGAAAGTAGTGTTATCAGACACAATCTGTATCAGATCCTATGTTACAATCACTGCTAACGATATTAGAGCATCTAATTTTGAGTTTACATAAGACAAAATTGAGGAAAAATTTTAAAGGTTGTAAGGTGGTAGGGCTGACATTTTAATCATCTTCCCACATGTTTATGCTGACAGGGAAAATCATATGGGACGATATGGTTGAGGAATATTTACCCTACTGTGAGCCGACTTTACTACTGTTTCTGTGAAAAGAGAAGTCAGAGGAAATGATTATCATTCACATCTAACACGCTGACACCATTTTTTAAAAAGCCTCATTCCTCTAAACTATTGTTACTAATGGTTGTAAGACATAGAAATCCATTGCTGTAGTTTTTTGTAGTGTTTTCTTGCTAAAAGGGATTCCATGATCAAATAATATTGGAAAAATTTGAATTCAGTAAAGTTACACAGGTGTTTAGTTTTATTTGATGTGTTTTAGTCTGATTTTACTGCAGGGTTCCTCAGAGCCTTTAATATGCAAATGTGTATCGTGAAGCTACAAGTGCTGAGCAGTTTTTACTTGAAGCATTTCCCAAATTTATTTTATGACAGAAGCCTTGTCCCTCCTTTTTTTTTCCTCTCTTGGGGGGCAAGGCAGGGGAGAAACACTTGCTTAGAAGGAGCAGCAAAATGGTTGAGAACATCAGTTCTTGAGTGACCTGCTCTGCCACAGACAAGTAATTTGAGGGAGAAAAAACCCAAACAAAAAACAATTCAATGTCACAGATAATAGAGGGAGAAATGATACTAATTACACAAATTGGAAGAACTCCTGTTACTAATTCTTTTCACAAAGCCAGGGTGTAGTCCACTTCTAATCTAGTTCAATAAAAGCCACAGGTAGCCAAAGATAGACATAAAAAGCAGTTTCATCCCAAACTGATTCAAGCTCCTGCTTCTGACTGCAGAAAAGAAAAAACTGTTTCATAATGATTTGAAGAACAGTATTAAACTAAACTACAAGATAAGGCTATGATTAAATTAAATAGCAATTGAAAACTGTTCCGAGTTTGTAAATAAAAAGACACCAAATTATATTGAGGTGTCTACAGCTTTGTATATCTAGCTCTTTTTAAATAATAGGGTTTTTTTCCCCAAAAACTATTGGCAAACTAGTGGCAAACATTAACTGCTGCATATTGCTTTTGTTAAATATCTTAATCAAGGAGTAGCTTTTGTGAGATGCTTATTTTAAAATTTTTAAGTGAAAAATATCACTCTTTAACCTGCTGAAACTTGGATATTTGTATAATGAGGAAATGCCTACTGATTTCACTTTCCCACTGGCAGTGGTTATCGACAAAGGCTATGCGTTACAATCACCAGGGAAACTTTAAAAATACATACCAATGCCTCTGCCTCACCTGCAGAGATTCCAAGTCTTGGAGTGGGGACTCTAAAGCAGTTATTTTTAATTCCCCAGGTGATTACAATGTACATTCATGACTGGGGACCACTGCCCTAAGAGGAAATAAACTATTTCACCAGTGCTGGAATCTAAACATAAACTATCAAAAATAATTAAAGGCACAGGAATCGATGAGGCAAGGAGAAAACTTTCTTCTATAAAATTATTACTTTAAATTACTCCTCGTTATTTATGCATCATTAACTAATAGTAGCAAAGGGTGGAGAAATAGCAAATTTAATTACTCTCAGTTAAAAATATCAACCAGAAATGAAGATGACTTCTCTGAAACATTGTCAATAGCATTTGGTCTACAAAATTAACCACAATGTTCAATATATTTATTACTTACTGATAATATAATATGCATTTTATGTTAATAAATTATTTAAAACTGAGGGAATAATGATTTGGGACATTATACCTATCTATCTGAGGTAGGCTACAAATTAAGGGACAAAATTTTAAGGTATTGGGTTAGATATGAAAATGATACAGTACTTCATTATCAGTATCAATATATTGTATATTTTGATATCATACACATATGACTTGTATATCTTTAATTACTTTATATATATATACATATATATAACTACACACACATATTTATGTATTCATTCATTCATTGATTTATACAGGCATTCTCCCCAAGGCCATTACCATTAAATCACACATTATATCTCCCTTAATCTTCAAAAGAACCTTAGGAGATAGGTATTATTATTACCCACATTTTACAAATGAGGAAACCATCTGCAGTCACAAAGTTAGTAAATCAGACATAATAGAAGCTTAATACATATTTGGTAAACAAATGCATATGAAAATTCAATTCTTAATGGTAGATAGAGAGTCAGACGTGTACAACAGTTCATCTGCACACTGAGTATAAGCCTTTTAGAACCTGTTTTAGAAACCTCTGTGCCAAAAGTCCTATGAAAACTGAGCAAGAACCCAGATATCCTTTCACTTCTCATATAGATGCAAGAAGCCTTAGTTTTCAAAAATGAATACTAAAATATAGATTCCACAGTCAAACCCCAGGCTTTCTGAATTAGAATCCATGCTAGTGAGGCCTAGAATTTGTCTATCTTTTAAAAAGCTTCTTAAGTAATTCATATGAATTTCAAGTATGAATTCCAAGTATAGAAACTACTGGATCTCATTCCTCATGTTTGTGATTTAATGAGTGTGGGTCTTCCTGGTGCTCCATAAAAAGGGCAGACAAAGAGGCTGCATGGACAGAGCAGGTGTGTTCCCAGTTACTGTTTCCTTTCTCAGAGGCTAAGAGGCAGCCATACAACAGAATATGGTGACTTAGGTCTCAGGCTCTGATACCAGACAGAACTGTTGAATTTTAGCTGTGCCACTGCTAGTTTGTTAAGTGGGGCAAGTTGCTTGATGCTTTAAAAGTCATATGCCTTTTCTGTAGAATAAGAATAATGACATTCCTTGTCTCATGGTAGGTGCTGGGGTGTTGTGGGAATTAAATAAAAACAATATATTCCTTACTGTATGACACAAGGTCTGATACCTAAAAAGCATACTACATCTCTTACCATTATTGAAGCATCAGAAAGTATTAGAGAGCAGAAAGGAGTCAGAGCTCTGACTGTCAGTGTGTCTTATTTTCCCAGGTTCGTTTATTTATCTTAAATTATTATTGTTCTAGGATAACCTCCCCCTCTCCCATTAAAGCTCTGAGTAATCTCATACTTCTTAATGATGTCCTTTCCATGTGGGGGAAAAAACTTTAAAAAAATTTTTCTGTGCTATTTCTATCTAAAAATATGACAATTTGACCCCCTCAGAGCTAATTCTAGAGTGTGTATACTGCAAATAAACTGATTTAGCTCAGGAATATTGAAAGCAAATATGGTGTAGTATTTTAAAATAAAAATTTTTACAGATGCATGATATGATTGGATTGTACCACTAGTAATCATATAAGGCACCATGCAAAGTACAATTCATAGACCTAGTTTTAAATTCGATTCTAATAAGTAAACGGATTTGATCCTGTTGGGGGGAAAGTGGAAGCACTAATCCAATCACTAATCCGATCTTCATTGCCATAAAAATTAAGGCCCGTCTACTTCCTTGGTACTAATGATGAGGCTAAATAGTGTATATATTTTTATTTACGTATTCAATAATACGATGCTCTGTTCAGTGAATGATGTTATTCTGCCACTTGGTGGTGCTTGCCAGTTTCGGAATTTGTTTCTTGGTGGCACTGTAACGCTAAGTACAAAGTAAGCTGAACAAAATCACAGCATTCCTATTGGAAAGGCTTTGCTTCAAACTGTTTAATAATTTAAAGAACCTCTGTGGAAGCAACTGCTTTTGTTAACTAGTCACAACCCGTAATTAACTCCTCTGGAGTTTTAAGTTACTTTGGGCAAAATGTCTTAGGAAGAGTACATATTATTAGAAAGCATGCCAAAAACTTACTTAGCAGAGAATTCAATAACAGTTTTACTCAGCTAAGAGGTTCCGTAAAATTCTACTGCTATAGCCAAGCACTGATACCCTAGCAGGTCCTGTTTCATTATCATAATTCCTGCATAAACACTTTTAAGGACTTTGCCTTCAGTTTCAAGCATGACTTATTTTCATAAGCCTGATTAGTTACCACACCAGCCTTGCTATGGAAAATGACATGTCCTCACTTTGAACCGGGGAGTTGTTAAATCTTGATCTACATTAGGCGTGTATTTATGTTGCCCTCTCTGCTGAAAGAGTGCAGCGAAAAGACATCTCTGATTCCTTGTTTTTGCCGTATCGGCTGTCAGCTCTATCTAATGGGCATTCCGTTTCCTTGAAGAATTTAGCTGCACTGTCTAGAAGCCGATTTTCTGATGCCTCCAACGTCTGGTCAAATTGATCTGTTTTAATGGAGTCTTCGTCGGTGAGGAGCGCGATGCCACCGACTAGAATGCTGGGATCTGCTGCTTAATTGCCAGGAGCTAGAGACACAGAGATTCAGAAATCTTTGGAGGTGGGCGGGGGGATGGGGGGGGAACCTCCGGGCGGAGGCGGAGATATAAGATAAAGAGATGGGTTTCACACAGGAAAAAAAAAAAAAAAATTTCTTTGAGGCACTGAGGTGCTGCACGATCACATCTCTCAAAGGAGAAGTTAAAAAGCAAGGAAGTGGGAGCAGTTTGGAGGTTAAAGTACTTAAAAAGATAGCTTGGGTATAGTTTGTGTTTCTGGTGGAGCCTGCAAAGGATAGATAGTCCCTGTTTTCAAAGGGTATTGGTTCCTCTGTTAAGTGATTGGGAATGGACGCTAATTGCCTGTGAGATGCTATCACGCAATGTTCTTCTAATTTCAAGGGACACAGGAGAGGGAGAAAGGCAAGATTTAAAAAGAAAAATAAGGAGGAGATGAGGGCTCTTGAAATAAAGGAAAGAAAGAAAAACAGAAAGAAGAAAGAGGAAGGAAGGGAGGGAGGGAGGGAGGAAGGGAGAGAGGGAGGGAGGGAGGGAGGGAAGGGAAGGAAGGAGAGGAGGAAGGGAGAGAGGGGGGATAGAGAAAGGAGGGTACGGGAAGAGAAGGAAAAAAAAATCCTGAATCACAGAACAATCACACAGCATAGAAGACACTGAATAATCACATAGAAAACTCATCCAAAACACTGTGCAACAACGACCCGGGTCACGAGAGAAAGATGCTCCTCTCCATCCGTGTCCCGGGAAGCATTGGGTCCCGTTCGTTACTAGAGACTAAAATACCATAAGGCTAAAGAGTGTTGTCTAACTGCGTGAAGAATGCAGCAGACGGAAGGCGGGTCCTATTACGCCGTTTGCCAGGCGCTGGCTGGGGCCAAAGAAGAAAAGGCGCAGAACAAGAGACTTGCCGAGTGAGACCTTCTTGCCTCGCCCACGTCTCTGGCGATCCGGCAGAGACCCGCGTAAAGCTCCCAGGGCCACAACCCGCGCCGCCAAAGAGAGCCGCTCTTCTCAGACGGCGCTTCTCGGCGGATGCGCCCGGCAACCCGCCGTGGCTGATGCAGAACACCCTTCCTGCCACTCTCTGACCACCTGTCCAGACCACATCTGACCTTCGAAACACATTTGCCCGCACCTCCCAGGCAGCCAGCCGCACAAATAGGCTCCCGGCTGGAGACGAATGTTTGGTGGGGAGAGGGCTTCAAACCTCCCACTCCTCGGTCTGATTCTGGGTTGTGAGGGGCCAGGGAGGGGAGGGGAGAGAGAGAGAGCGCGGAGAGAGAGCCTGGCTGGCTGGTTGAGCCCGCTCGTTGAGCAGCCTGAGGTTCGCAGGCTCCTGTGGGAACTGCTGCTTCTTCCAGGCCAGCCAGAGCTGTACTCACACCACCGCCTCTCACCCTCTCCTGCTTCCTGCTGCTCCCTAGAGAAACGTCCGTGGGCTCTCCGCGGCGATATTCCCAGCTGCATGCCGTTAGAGCCAGGCGGCGCGCTCCCGCACGCTAGAGCGCCGGGCGCCAGCAGGACGCCCTCTCCTCTGTGCCCTCTTTCCCCTCTCCTCCCTGCTGCGACCGCTCCTCAGCCACCTCCACCCTCACCAGCTCCAGCTCAGAGAGACGCCACCCAGCCGCGGCGGGCGCTCGCCGCCCGGGGTCACGCACGGAAGAGGGGCGCGAGATCTGACCCAGCGCTCGGTAGGGGGCGTCCTGCGGCGGAGAGTGAAAGGGCAGGTGGTATTTAAAGGTGTGGGAGTCGCCCGCTCTGAAGCCCGCGATTCTCACTTGAGCCATCCCCGCCTAGCCCCACTCGGGCCAGCGCCTGGTGAGCTAGCCCATCTGTGGCGTCGGCCGTCGTCTCCTCCTAGCACCTCCTCGCCGACCCCTCCCTCCGGGACCTGCATCCCGCTCCGCCAATCAACGCCCGACTGCCTCTTCCCACGTGATCCCGGGCGGGCTAAGGACCTGCTGCTTCCCAAACGCCAGAGGGATGCGGGCGGCAGAGCGCGAGAGGCGGCTGCTAGGCTGCTGGGCGCTTTGACTCTCCCTCCACCCAGCCCCCTTGGGCTCCTCTCCTCTTCCCTCTGGACTCCGGTCTCCTCCTGCTGCCCCGGCTTGCCAGAGCCCTCTGCTTATGGCAGCAGCTTACCTCGTCTCCGGTGCGGCTTTTCGGTGCACGACCCTCTCGCTCCCGGGGCTGAGCCGGGTCACTGGATGTTGCTGAAACTCTGGAGATCATGCGCGGGTTTGGCTGCTGCTTCCCCGTCAGGTGCCACTGCCGCCGCCGCCGCCTCTGCTGCCGCTGTCCGCGGGATGCTCAGTAGCCCGCTGCCTGACCCCCGCGATCCTGTGTTCTTCGGAAGCCGTTTGCTGCTGCAGAGTTGCGCGAACTAGTCATGGTGCTGTGGGAGTCCCCGCGGCAGTGCAGCAGCTGGACACTTTGCGAGGGCTTTTGCTGGCTGCTGCTGCTGCCTGTAATGCTACTTATCGTAGCCCGCCCAGTGAAGCTCGCAGCTTTCCCTACCTCCTTAAGTGACTGCCAAACGCCCACCGGCTGGAACTGCTCTGGTAAGTCCAGAACCCCAGCCCCCGACCCCTTAACCCCTCAGAGGAAACGCGCGTTTCCAGTACAGACCAACCTCCCCAAGTGCGTCTCCCCAAGCCCCTCGACTCCAACCGCTCCAAACCCTTGAGACCACCGACCTCCACCCAGAGGAGCACAGAGAACTGTTGCAGGCCGCTAAGGAAGGGGGCGGGGGTCCTGGGGAGGACAGAAAGTGCAGGTGTAGGAATCTTTGCATCCTTGCACTTAAACCGGAGCTGCGGAGATTTTAAGAAATATTAAACGGGATGGTTTTGTGGATTCACTGAAAAGAGCACCAATCCTTGGGCAAACATTAAAACAGAACCTTTTCTGTCACTAAAGAAAAAAGTCTAGCAAAAAAGAGAGAGAAATAAGTTTATGAGAAAGAACGAGCGAGAAAGCAATAAATCAAATGGTGACTGCAGGGGAAACACTGATTACTGGCAAAAGTGCCATGAGGGTGCACTTGTCTGGCATTCAAGACCAGGTCACAGAAATTCTAAAGGAGCTTGTGTTTCAAGAGATTCAGTTACCCTCTCTCTGCCTCTCTCTCTCTGTCTCTGTGTGTGTCTCTCTCTGTCTCTCTCCACACACACACACAAACATGCATACACATCCTCCTTCTCTAGCTGGCTGCAAAAGACGTTGTTTTTGCATCCCCGAATTGCCTCTCTCTTGCCTCCCTCCCCAAGCTCCTAGATGGTCGAAGGAAGTTGAGACAAGAACCATTCGCCCGTCTACCAGGCCGGACTGTGCATGACCAAGGCCGGGCAGGCTCACGCGTAGGCGGGCGGAGGGCAAAACTGACCCCACTGGGCGCTGACTCCTCCATTTTTGGGCAAGCTTCCTTGGAGTGCGTCAGGCGCTCTTCTTGCTTGCTCGGGTCCCTTCCGAGTCTGAACGCGAGAGCTTGGCAAGCTTTGCTGTGCTGAAGCCTCCTAATTAAATAGGGCCCGAGGATGGGAGTTGCTGCACTGTCCGAGTAGCTTCGCATTTCAGTATGACAGCCCATAGTCTACCGGCGGAATTGTGGTGTGATTTCACTGGCATTTTAAACTGCATTAACGTGCCTGGGTATTGTCCCCAAGGTCTGGTCTGTTCTAGTTTTAGCAAGTGTGTATGTAATTTTTCATCTTCTGTATATATAATTCCACGGAAGTTGAATCTAGCTCTGAATAAAGTGGCTTTCGGGGATGTGTGTGAGCTGAAGTGTATGTAACTTTGGAGAAGAGGGAATGACCAACTGTAACTTATAGGATAAAAGAATATGTCGTCCTGGGTAGTTACTGATGTAAATTCCACAAGGAAAATTATTATACATTATTGTAGTTTGCACTTTTTAAAGACAAGTTGAGATTTGCAACCTTGTTAGATTTGGGTCAATATATTGCCCTTTCTAAATTGCAATTTCTAAATTTGGCATTTTTATAAAACTCAGCATGTTTTCTTTAACTTATTCGTGGCTCATGCATGCATATATGTTATTTTGGATAGACTAAGTTCCACTTTGCAGGTACCTAATCACTTTTTTAGGTGCTTTATCATAGGAATATTAAGTAACCTGCAAAATCAATTGTTTGGAATGTTGATAGCTTTGTAGCCCAACATGACTAGTTTGTTTCATCCCTAACTATGGTACTGTTTTAGGAACTAACTAACTTAAATATGAAATTGGGGTTGACAATCAAGAAATTCATTATTACCAGATATCTTATAAGGATCTGCAGAAACTAAAGAAAATAAACTGGTTTTCCAGGCAGATTGTCAAGAACCTGGCACCCCTTTTTACCCCTGTTAACTTGGAGGTGATCAATCTTCATTTGAGCCAGACAGACCATCAGAGAAAACACTGTGCCTGTTTATCTTTATTATTGGGGCTTTGTTTCCTCTTTGTCTGGAAAAATTCCAAATAAGGGGTTGTTGCAGACCTTAAAGCAAAAGAATGATTAAAGATAAAGAAATGGTAAAAGGCATTCTGAGACCATCACCAGCTCTTTTCTAAACTGTGAAGTTTGGGGGTCATAAACTATAGTCTACTTAATGAGAAAATAATAAGGAAGCTAAGAAGCAAGTGTTAAATATTCATCCACCACTGCCAGTATTAACCCAAGCTAAAATAAAAGAGCATTATCAAAAAAGCATATTAAAAGACAACTGACTAGAAAAGAATAGTGAAAAAAAGAAACTAACATTAATCACTTAACTAGAATTTTTTTAGTTTGTCAGTAAAAATGACCTTGCAGTACAGCTGTGGTTGTTGGAATTAAAATTTAGGGCAGTTCTTTTAAAGCTTCAAGATATTTCTTTTTTTGTTCAAGTCTATAACATTTAATGACTGGCGTGTTCTCTTTAAATTTGAGGTTATGATGACAGAGAAAATGATCTCTTCCTCTGTGACACCAACACCTGTAAATTTGATGGGGAATGTTTAAGAATTGGAGACACTGTGACATGCGTCTGTCAGTTCAAGGTAAGAAGTCTGGTATTTGCATCTTCTAATTCATTAATGAGACGACAAAGCAGAGATCTTTTACAGCCCATCACTTGGCAATTTATAGCTATGCAAGCTAAGAGGAAAGCTGGCACCAAACAAAAGTACTGGCAAGAGAGCCAACTGATGTCAAAAAGGCACAGCTTTTTGGAGAAATGTATGTGCCACAGTTATAAATGCCACTGGAGGTAGAAAGCTTCAGGTTGTTCTTTTGGTGTGTCAAAGGAAAATTATGTTTCTGTGCCCCTTCTAACATGCATGCTATAAGTCAACTACTGGGGATAATAGTCAAAATCATTGCTGGATTAGAAGTGTGGATTTATACTTTTGGTTTTTTTTGATTGGGGCTATCTTCTTTCGGTCATATTTCTCTGTTTTAATGGTCTTGGGTTTTATTATCCTGGCAATCTGGTTAAGTTTTTAAATGAACTCCTTATCAATGTGACTTTAAAACTACTATGCTAGTTTGGAAATCACAGCACTTATTAATATTTGTCAACTTTTCATGGATACCACATTCAGTTACAACTGAATCTCCCAGGAATCCAAAAGAGTGCAAATAGACAAAAGTTATTTCATAAACATGAGGAAGATGTTCTTTTGTCTCATGTTAAAAAAAATAAATAAAAATTAAAAGAGAGAGCGATTGCAGTTGTGGTATTATCAAAACTAGGTTATTAGTATTTATTAAAGATAGAACTCAGTGTCATTATTATAGTCATCATCTAACAAATGCTTTCTACCATGTGAAGTATAAGCCTTTTTTTCTCTCAATATGCTTTTATAATTCAAGTATCAGAGATGCTGTACTGATATCTTACGTTCACCTTCGAGTGTTGTTGAATTACTTTTTAAAATACACATCAAATCTAACAAACGGTTCAACTAGAAAATATTCCCATTAATGAAAGTATATACGGGGGATAAGGGAAAATTTTTCCAAGATTGTAAGCAAAACTTTAAAAAAAAAATTAAAAAGGCTATAAAACAAATAAAATATTAGAACTTAAATTCTGGTCTAAAATTTGTTATAGTACAATTGTCTCTCAGTATCCATGGGGATTGGTTTCAGGACCACCACAAATACCAAAATCCAAGGATGCTCAAGTCTCTTATATAAAATTATGTAGAATTTATATATAACATATGCATATCCTCCTGTATACTTTGTCATCTCTAGATTACTTATAATACAATGTATATGCAATGTAAACATTGTAAATACAATGTAAATGCTATGTAAGTGGAAAATTCAAGTTTTGCTTTTTGGAATTCTCTGGAATTTTTTTTTCTCGAATATTTTCTATCTGAAGTTGTTTGAATCTGCGGATTTGGAACCCCCAAATTTGGAGGACCAACTGTATGTAATATTTAGAATTGCTGATGAAATTTAAATATTTTAGGTTAAGTTCAACCTCCCAGTGAGAAAAAGAAGGGAATTCACATTTAAATATGGTTTTGAATGGTTTATAGTTAAGCTAGAAACTTCTTGGACATTTTTTTCTTCCTAAGAAAAGTAATAAACATCTGATATTTGTAAAGTGCACCACCACCTGGTGGGTAAGTATTGCTGTGCCCAGGTTACAGTCATTAGACCATACGATAGTGTTGGAAATATTAATGCATATTTAATATTCATGCAACACCAATTTCTAAGGTCTCTAGCCATACTGAACAATGTAATTATGTTCTTTCAGTGAACTACTTGAGAGAGATGGAGCATAAGAACTCTGCAAGTCATACTTCATACAAACATTAACTAAGGGGAAAATATAGTTGGATAAATCAGTAGTTAAAGGCCCACAGGATTTTGTGGATTTTTCCCTTTTAAGTTTGTAATTCCCAGAAATTTTTCTTATTTTTGTAACCATGGGTAGACATAAGAAGTGAACTCATATACAGTATAAAATGAACCAAGAAGAATGTTCCTCAAATGGAAAGCCATAATTAAAACAAGATTCACCAAGAGAAAAAAAAAAAAGAGGAGTTCACAAAATTCTAAATGGATGCATGCTACTAAAAGAAAATTTATAATTTTCTTATTAAAGAAATTGTGTTCAGTTTTCAGGTTGCACAGAGGGTTTTGGTATAACTTTTATCAGCAAAGATATTTATGTTTTTTACGCATTCGGTCAGCCAGTTACATTTGTCATTAATTTAAATAATCGTTGAGTGGTATAGATTGCAGGGGGTAGGGGGAGTGAATGCAAGTTTGAATAAGAAACTAAAATGTAAATTTCCTTTTCCTAATGCCTGTTGCATTTTAAATTTACTACTAGATTACTGCTGCTATTAGTTTGTGTGTTGCAAAGTTGTCAGGAGAAAATAAACATTTCCCTAGTGGAAAATTTAGACTCTGTACATACCAGGAATAGAGAGTGGCAGAATTAAGTTCAAGATCACAAATTGTGAAAGAATAATAGGTATTTTAAGCTAAGAGTATCTTGACTCAGTACTTTCCAATACTTTCAAATGTATTTGAGAAATTTTTGTTTCCCAGTCTGATGAAAAGGCAGATGTCCTGAAAAATCTATTTTTCTATATACTGTTCTAAACTAGCTTAGGTCATCTACTCTGTTTCTCCTGCTTTCAGAAACAGGTCCAGATTCTTCTATTCAAAATGGGTGCCAAATGTGGTCTTTCTGGCTGAGAGATAAATTTCAAAGAGAAGTGGGTATATGAGTGTATAATCTATGTTTTGCAGTTTGGATTAAAATTGGAGCACTAAGGTGAACAAATATTTATCTTCACTTCTCTTAGATGATTTATGATAAGCATATTCTACCCTTCAAACATGTTATCTCATTTGTTTCTCACAATTGAGTGAGGTAATTATTTTCTCCTCCTTTTACAGATAAGGAAATTAAGACCCATAAATATAAATAACTTACCGTTAAGTGGTGATCCTAAAGCCAGAACCTAGGTCCTTTGACACCAATCTAATTTTTTCTAGGACATTATACATGCAAATAAAAACACTATAACAACAACAAAAGTACCAGTTTATTGTAGACAACTCGATATCAAAAGTAGTACAACTAATTCTTGGATGATGATATAAGTTCCAGAAATGGCCTGCAACCTCATGCATCCTACCTTCCTCTCTATATACCAAATGATATCCTGGTCATTCTGGTAAATCAGCTGTGGTTTGAAAATTTAGAGACAGTGGATGGATGAATGGATGGATGGATGGATGGATGAATAAAAGAAGGAAGGGGGACGAAAAGAAGACACATATGCAGCTATTAATAGCACTGGTCATATCAATTAGTATGTAATGATCAATGATCACTTTATAATTTAAAAATATGATGAAGCCTTATGTTTTTTAGGTATCATTTAATTCAAATGTGAAATGTTTTCATTTAATAAGCCACACTTTAGATCTGCAATTGTTCCAGTAACTAGGACTGTATAACAAATTGCCCAGAACTTAGTGGCTCAAAACAATGAACATTTATTTTGCTCATGAATCTGCAATTGGACAGGGCTTAATGGAAGCAGCTCATCTCTGCTCCCCTTGGTGTTAGCTGAGCCGGGGAGGGAACTCAAAGACTTGTTTCTGTACTCTTCTCAGGACTCTCACTCATATACTGGACTGTCAGCTGGGGACCTTGGTCCTTCTCCATGTGGATCTCTCCATTTGGACTAGTTGGGGCTTCCTCATAGCACAGTGGCTGGGTTTCAATGGCAAGCATCCAGAGAGTGAGAAAGAGCCAGGTAGAGGCTGTATCCTTTAACGACCTAGCCTCAGAAGTCACACAGAGTCACTTTCACCATAGTCAAAGGCCTGCCCACTCACTTAAAATCAAAAAAAAATTTCCATATGAAAAATTGTAGTCACAGAGAAGTAAAAGTTACCTATGGAATGATCAAAGCGTTGGGACATATGTGGGTTTTTTATCGCTTTCTTTTTTGGAAGAGAAACATGCCATATCCTAAGCCATTATTCCTAAGCCTTTGACAACCGGGAATATAACAGAATTCACTTAACATCTGTGGAGCGCCTTCTATATGCCAGACTCTATGGAAGGTGCTGACAATATATAAAATGTAAGTTATACATAGCTTCTAGTTGCTGAAATCTCAGTTAAAAGAAATTCTTATTAACCAAACAAGCAATACATCGTATGAAAAATTTCTCACATAAATTTTTTGTTCATTTGTAGCAAAACAAATTCCATATATTCATTGAATCCACGGGTGTGACGTGTTGCTGCTTTCTTAAGCAATGTGGACATTTTGGAACAAAATCATTCACTGAAAAAACACATATTTGGAAAATAAACTTAAGATATTTAAAACATCTGAAGGAAGCAGAATCACTTTTCCCCTGAGAGGAAGTTTGGACAACACATACATTTATGAGCTTAACCATCTGGCCCTGAGTCTTGTTTTTTCTTTACCAGCCAACTATGTGGCCTTTAGCAAGTCACCTAACATCTGAATCTGTCCCTTCCTCTGAAACTGAGCAGTATTCATAATTACCACTGAAAATTATTTCCAATAATTTGGCATATTTTAATGTAGTAGTTAGCTTATTTTTTTGTACTTAGGGTTAGCCTGTGTTCCTTTATTTTTCTAATTTTAGACATGCATGCTTCAGTGTCGATGTTAGCTGGTAACTCTGCTAGTTAAAATATATATCATGAAAGGCACATAATTTACATTTCTTTTTATAAAAGAGTATTCCAAAGCATTTTGAAACATGACTCTTAATCCTCCCAAATGCCCCAGTTAACCATTTCGAATGGGGGAACTAAGCTATAAGCTTGTTAAATATTTCATTTTTGAGTGATATACACAAGGTCCTACACTAAGGCAGTGAGAGAAATGGGAGAACCTGGGACCAGACTTCCACTCCTGAGCCTTAATGATTTAGAGTGTGCTTCCTCCATGTGTTATTCATTTTAATGAGTGCAAGTCATGGTAGTAAGGGCCAAAAACATCGTGCTGATTATCTACAGTTAAGCTCTTTTCAACTCCATACAAATCTTCCTTTTGGCTTGTGCATAGAACTTGGCAGCTCTGTTTTTAGCACTGTTCACATTTGGCTTACTACATCCTTCAGAAGTGGCATATGAGCGCTTTATCAGTTTATTCGATATTTTAAGATGCATATCAGCATTGTGTACTAGCACTTGACAGAGATAATAAATACTTCCCACCCCTCACTCCTCATCTTCTGACTACATCTGAATAATCTACAGAAGTAGATGAGAAGGATAAATAGAGAAATTCTAGGTATTAGAGAGAAGAAAACATGGGCCCAAGTAATCTACACGCAAAGTATTGTAACCAGGGCTGGAGATGGAGATTAAAAGGTAACCTGGGACAAGAAGCTAGGAACCAAGCATGAGAAGCTAACTAGCCCAGCCGTTCACACTAATTATGACTCTCATCTGCCTACTGAAAAGGTCAGCAAGTCTACCGACTATAATATGTTACCAGCTGGTCACTTCTTTCTTGTCCCTCTTCCATGTCCTCAGATACCATTGTAGTGGTAGTGGGTCCTCATAAATCCTCCCTACATTCTCCTGTCCCTGATACTGAACACAGCCCATTTATCAAGCACCTGTCCATCCACCTGCCTCCCTGGCCATGGTTCTGGCATGAGCACCACCTCTATTTATTTGGTGTCTCTTCAGTATTGCTTATTGGAAAACTCAACTATTTACTGACATTTTCTTATTGCCTTTTATTTTTCAGTAGTGATAAAGATGTTCAGTTTTATGGTAGGTCAGTTTTTAGGTATATGTATATATTTGGAAAGCTTGTGAAAGACAGCCCTTACACAGGTATCACCTGGTCAGAAGTGAATTGCCTACTGAATTAAAGATCCTCATGAGTGAAAAGTTCCTATCAAAATAGTGTTTTTAAAATATAATAATGTAGATAGACTGAGTCTGGCAGCCGTATAGTGTAACTGTGGAAAGGAATTATTATACAGAACCTTCCAGAATGTCTAGATTATAAACTGTAGAAATATTTTAAAAATATGGCATATTTAAAATATTTCAATCATTTTAATCATATTTAAATAATTTCTAAATAGGTATGATTTAGTATCTAAATTATCTTGTTAGCAATTATGGTGATTATGAGTGTCGTACAATTTGAATTTACTATTAGGAGAATAGTACATAACTATTAGTTAAAAATTATATTTAAGTTTTTCAATAATAGCTGTAGAGTCAGATTCAAAAAACTGTCATTTCAGAGAACACTGTCTTATACCATTTAAAAAATGGTTAGGATGGTTAAGCTATTACAAAAAGGCAACGAACAAGAGCTAACCGGTTGATTGATAAGGAAGTACAGATATCGTAAGAAAATAGAGTAAGAAAATGAATCTCAGGTTTTTATCATCAGATTATAACCATATTGAGAATTTGCTTTTTTGCATAAATCCTTGAGTTGAATTTAACTTTTGATAGAGTTTTAGGTTTATTATCATATATATTAAAACCCTAGCCATCTCACTAAATTATTGGTTTATTTTATATGTGTTATGAATTAGCACATCAAAAATCCAAATATTTTAATAAGAAGTAGAAAACAGAAAAGTGTTTTCACATACATGTATATGTATGATTTGTTTTACTTAGTTTCTGGCATGGGTGAGTATTTATAAATAATTGTCTTGATCATTACATCTGTTATAATTAAACAATGTAGCACATCAGTAGATGATCACATCAGTGGCGTAATTAGCAGGTATAGGACACAGCCAAGTATCTCTAATGCCTTAGAGTGTGATCACATTATCATGAGTATACCCTGTAGGTTGCCTAATTTCCATTGTAAAATGTGTACATTTTTGTAATGAGGTTGTTTAAAAATGAACTTTTTGTTTTATGAAATATAGGTTAAGTCATATTTTTGAAGAGTCAATCAAGTTTACATATGGTTCAGTAGTTGTTGATTTTTTTTTCTGTATCCCATGGTCTGTTGTTTCTTTCTACACTGTATCTACATCAATATCCAATGGTCTAAAAATATATGAAAAATTAATAATTCAAATGTCTTATCCAAATATTTAGAAATTTGTAAAGATTCAAATTCAACAGAGGAAAAACATACTAAGGAGTAACTGAATTCTTTGGCATTTCAGCTATATACTTCTGCTCCAAACACAGATAGACACTATTTTTGAATAGCTTGAATACTATAACATGTTCTGATTTTTTTCCACCAAACCATATGGGCCACATATTAGAAAAAAAATTAAATAATATTGATGCATTTGTTGTTATATCTTTTTATTATTGCTTGTGCTATCACTTTGTTGGAATTGCCCGATCAGTTTAGAAGCTCTTTTTCCCCCTATCTGAATCAGATGACTTGACATTGCTTTTGTGTATCTTTGAATGGTGTCCGTACAAGGTCAAAGACTTGCTGGATACAAGGGGGATCACTGAAAATGAAGACAAGTACTTTCTTTTGTAAATGATGATTTCTGTTCAAGATGTCAGAGGCATGCAGACTCCAGTACTAACCATAGGCTTACATCTGTGTGCTCCCCAGTGCAACAGTGACTATGTGCCTGTGTGTGGCTCCAATGGGGAGAGCTACCAGAATGAGTGTTACCTGCGGCAGGCTGCGTGCAAACAGCAGAGTGAGATACTGGTGGTGTCTGAAGGATCATGTGCCACAGGTATGTATGTGATCCTGAAGACTCCCGAAAACCTTCGGAATGGATTCTGAATCCAAAAACCATGTCTTGCTTTTCACGTTATGGCCTGTTTATCGTTATCCAAATAAACAATCCAGACTATATATTATTAGCTAGACAAGCCTCTTATTCTTTCATACAAAGTATGCATTATTCTTATTCTATGTCTTTTTACATTTCAAGTCACTTCTGGAAGAAAGATAAATGTACCATAAGAACATTGGTAGATTTTAATATGTATGTTATTTAATGAAGTACAGACAGCTGAATAACATAATTAGAAATCTAGATTGACTGCTTAGCTTCCAAACATAAGAAACTTATCTATGCATGAATAAAGTTTGTTTGTTTGTTTGATTGATTGTTTGTTTGTAACAATAGGATCGTCTGGTGGAAGGCAGTTTGCAGATTTGGGTTTGGAAGTTAAGATGTGTCTAACCTTAGCAGCCCTACAAAATACTCCTCTTAACAGTGAGCTGATTATATTGAAGAATGTGTTGGTGATAGACATGACTTCTAATGACATCTGTCCTTTCTGACACAGTCAGCCTGGGCTCCCACAAAGCTTTTTAGTTATATTGTACCAAGAATGCTCTAAAGAAAGTAAGGAAGAAGAGTGACTTCATAGGCTCTTTGGTTTTTCAGGTTTTCCTTTTGAGTACAATGGTTATTAGAGCTGAATAGCATTACAGGAAGGAAAAAAAAAAGAGGAATACAGCTCAACTTTTTAAAGCCATGCTGTAAAATGAAGCTGAGTTTTCAGGTTAGGCTTGAAACACTAAAATCACATATATTAAAGAAACTTTAGTGTCCCTTGATAGCTGTTCTTAATGGCAAATAAACATCTTCCTGGAAAGTCATAATTTCTGAGGAATTAGATGGTATAAGCATATTCAAGAAAAATAATATTGATATAAGGACTTTCTTCAAAAATGGAAATATAGAATAGTATCAAGAAAGATCTATTTTATTGAAAGTCTCTCTCAGATAACAGGTATTTCTATTCTAGGGAATTATATTTAAAATTATGTGTATGATGGCTGGGGCAGAGGGGTAAATGAGCAAGAGAAAGTCTCATATTCTTTAAAACAGGGGTCCCCAGCCCCTGGGCCACAGACCAGGGGGAGCCAGCGAAGCTTCATCTGCCGCTCCCCGTTGCTCGCCATCGCTCGCATTACCGCCTGAACATCCCCCCCACCCCCATCCGTGGAAAAATTGTCTTCCACAAAACCAGTTCCTGGTGCCGAAAAGGTTGGAGACTTCTGCTTTAAAAGATTATCTTAGGCCTATTGATTGTTAGCAGTTGACAATGTTCCAGGTTGTACTGGTGACTACCGAAGTTTCTAAGAATTAGCAGAAGAGAAAGGTATCATTCCTCATGAACAATGATGTACGCTTTTTCGTTTTGGTTTTGGTTTTTAAGTAGTCTTTTCTCCTATTTGATTCTTTGCCTCACAATGTGGATGTCCTTCCTGCAAAGGTGACTGGGAGGCAAGTTGGACTGGTGCATCACTTGCTTATTTGCTAGAGCTAACAGATCCTTGCCATTCAATCTATGAGTGAGGAGTAATGCATGAAGTAAGAGCAACATGTGAGGGTTATTAGACCAGGAGTGATGTAGGCAAATACTAGAGAGTACTGAGGAATGGATTTGCTTATTCAAGATCACGTAGGATATCTGTGTGTCTCTGACAATAGCCAATGAGGATCAGTGGGCAGTAGTCACAATAAGCAGTCATGAAGTTATAGGTTGGCTAACAATGGTAGCAAAATCTCTCTTTCTTACTTTCCAGCCTCCAAGTTCTTGTCAGCACATGCAGTCACATTCTTCTGATTCATTCAGTCTTTCCATTCTAGTCCCTAATGTGTTGGTTGTACTATGAAAATAAACACTTGACTAAGTAGAAAATTTAATCACAACTGAGTAATCCATCCCTAGCTTATTCACAGACTTATATTTTGCAGGATTTAATTAGTAAGTTGGTCTTGCTGAATGCATCTTCCATTGACTTGTAAATCTAAAAGTTTTGATCTGAATAATGATGGCGGGACCAAAGTAATTTTGATTAACCAGGTCTGACTGTAAATAAATTGGAGTTCTGACTTTTGTTCTAAAAGAGATTCTTATTCTTTTCTTCATAGATTTTCCTTTTTTTTTTTTTTTTTGCGGTACGTGGGCCTCTCACTGTTGTGGCCTCTCCCATTGAGGAGCACAGGCTCCAGCCACGCAGGCTCAGCGGCCATGGCTCACGGGCCCAGCCACTCTGTGGCATGTGGGATCTTCCCAGACCAGGGCACGAACCCGTGTCCCCTGCACCGGCAGGCAGACTCTCAACCACTGAGCCACCAGGGAAGCCCTCCTTTTTTTTTTTTTTTTTAATGCTATTTGACACTGAATGGAGGTGACAAGTTGTGATCTCTAGGAATAAAAGGCAGTAGAAGATAAAACTTTATATTTATTACATTTCATTGAACTTACAAATCATTTTTTGTCTGGAAAATGGCTTCCTATTGGGCAGTCTGCTCAATAGCCTCACTGTCAATTTCACTTTTTTGCCTTATAAGAAATGTATTGACTAGGAGCCCAGATTCAGGTGCAACAGCATGACTTCTTTTCTTAGGTGTTTCTGTCTCACTAATAAGGCTTTAGTAGGCTACTTGTCTCTGGTTTGCAAAGATGATTCATTTTATAGTGAAGAAACCATTAAAACTTCCCATCACTATATTATTTTATTTATTTATTATTTTTTTTGTGGTACACGGGCTTCTCACTGTTGTAGCCTCTCCCATTGCGGAGCACAGGCTCCGGATGCGCAGGCTCAGCGACCATGGCTCACGGGCCCAGCCGCTCCATGGCATGTGGGATCTTCCTGGACCGGGGTATGAACCCGTGTCCCCTGCATCGGCAGGCGGACTCTCAACCACTGCGCCACCAGGGAAGCCCCCCATCACTATTTTATAATGATGCCATGGACTTAAGTGACCATTTTTTTTCAGCCTATTCCTCCTTTCTTCACTAGCTACTTAATTTGGGTCAAATCAAACACAAATTGTCTTAAGGATCATGGTCCTTGAATTTTTAGAAACATACATGGGGAATACAAGCCAAAATACTACTGCCATTTTTCTTGATTTTCTCCAGCCATTTGTACTTAGCAGAAAACGTATAGATGAATAGGCAAGATGTTCACTCAAAATTTTAACTATTATGTTCTAGACATAGTGATAAGCATTTAAAATGTGCTGTTGTGCAGTTATCCTCAAAATAGTCCAATGAGATAGACATTACTATACCCATTGACTAGAGGACCAATAAGCTTAAGAAGGTTGAATAATGTTCCTTATGTTATCCAATGAGTATGTTTGGAGCTTGGAATACATAAGCCTTTATGCATTTTCTCTTATGTGTGTGGAAGTATAGAGAGCTAAACAAGACATGGTTCTTGATTTAAAGACATTTACTCTTAGTGGGAAAGGAATAAGAAACTATACACAGTCAACTAAAACACAGGTAGAATGTATTAATGCTGTAATAGTACAACCTGTTATTAGCCTCTGATGATCTGATAAGTAATACTGAATTAAGCTTTCAAATTAATTCAAATAAAGTCAGTTAAAATTCTAGCTGTAAAAAGATACAAAAAGGAGACTTGACAAATATTGACCATTCAAGCACTGTCCTGTCCAAAGTGATTGTGCTGTGACTTAGGACTCAGTTCAGTTGACAGGACTATTTTCCTATTATAGAGATGAATGTATCAGCCTTTCTTTATCTGTTACCTTAAAACAATCAAATCATATTATTAGAATCCTTATTTGAGTCTACATTTACTAAGAAGGGTTTTTATTATAAATTGTTTTACCAATTAGCTTGCCTTTAAAGAAAGGATAGCCTGGCCCAGTGACTTGCTTCTTAGTCATGTAAGCAGTTAATGACTTGATGTTCTGATTTAATAAAGGGTTAAACCTTGTGAATTAAGTTAGTCTGGGTCTCCACCAAGGCTGACAATTCAAACTGCTGCTCCTTCATGACAGTGCTAATGTCTAACATAATGACAAAGAAAACTACTGGGGAGGCATCCATTCTTCCCTGTGTCAGCCTTCTGTAGATTTTCATACATCATGCCTCTTTCTATGAGTGCCTCTCAACAAAGTGTCATGGAGGCAAACAAGTAAAAGTAGTAGTTTATTTTAATTGGTCTACAACAGCAAACACTAATTCGTAGAAATGACATTTGATATAGGTCTTGAACGCTGGTTGAGATTTCAATGTAAACTGAGGACATATCAGACAAAGAATACTAGTATTAGTCTTATTTCCCAGTATTAACATTAAAAATACATAGCCAAATGTATTTAGAATGGAAGGAAGTGGGGAGACAAAAGGAAGATGATGTCTCCACTTAACAGGTGGAAGCAAATGGAAACTCCATGGTCTTGACTCTAAACTAGGAAATTGAGTGTTTCTGGGAAATGAGTTCTCAGAAATTGACAATTTTCAGGAGTTGTAATTGTGTGGGAGGGAGGGGAGAGACACGGACAAAGAGAAAGACAGAGGGAGGTTATTGTCTTTTCTGCCAGCATCACCTAGGGTATAGCCACTTTTAATCACAAAGGCAAAAGTTAAGCTCACTCTTCCACTGATTTCAAAACTGAAAGATGCTTTTGGGTGCATATAGACTCATCCACAATTGTGGAATTTGGAAAACATATTATCTCTATATAAAAAGATGTTCATTTTAAACTGTTTTTCCCTTTGTAATGCAATGTACAAGAATATAAGCCTTAATTATGTGTTTATTTGCCACAAGTCTTAGACTGTTTAATTCTAAGTCTCACTGATTGCTATAAGTATCTCATTTTTAATTTTTTGTGTTAAAGGCACCAAATTCATCTTGATTAAAATAAAAATGAGAAGTTTTAACATAGTCAAGTTTAGGAATTATTCCAAAGCTAGATAATACTTTGTTCATGAAGTTTAAGAATGAAAATAATAAGGAATTTATTTTATAAGTTACAGTATAGAAATTAGATTGATGTGAATATGTTTTTCAAATTAAATATTAGTAATTTTTAAAATTATAGTACCATATTAATGGAGAAAATAAACATGAATTTTTTTAAATAAAGTCATACACATTTTTTGAAGATGTTTTTCGAGCAAAAACAAATTATTTCCTTTTTTCCCCGCAGATGCAGGATCAGGATCTGGAGATGGAGGTAGGATTTGCCTTTTTATATATTTGAAGATTTACATGTGGATATTATTCATGGATATTTACTTATGTGTTTGCCATAACAAATATCTGAGATGAATTCACATTTTGCATTCTAGGAAAGGGAAGACAAAAAAAATCATTCTCCATACTAAGTAAATGTATATACCATGTAAATTATTTGATATATTTATGAATATATCACATTCATTTATGTGTTTGTGTTTGAGTTAACTTTGAGATAAATTTGCATGTCAAACTTCCTAACAGAAGCCTCCAAGCATATTTGGCAGGACAGAAAACTCATGAGAAAATAATTTAAATATTGGGTTTTTAAAATATATAATTACAAGGTGCTGATATTAACACATACATAACTATCATGTATATAAGAACATAATTATCAAATTAATAGTTTGAAACTGAAGGAGCTTTAGTTCATAAAAGTAAAAAAGATAAACTTTAAGCCAGTGAAAATAAGATAGTGTCTTTACTTCTCTGATTAAATTAATCTATAGTTATTTTTACTAAAACAAGACATATGTTTTAATGATTTAGTTGTGCATTTAAAGAAGTATGTAAGATAAGAGACAGGCAGAAACTTTTAAAATTTGATCTGACATGCTTACTGTCAAATAAGATTTTATTTATGGATTGAACCTTCATTGTAAATTTCCCAAACTGCTTTTCCAAATGAAATCCAAACAAGATTCTACCTTTATACACAACAAGAAAAAATAGAAACAACTAAATATAATTTCAACAATAATAATGAAAATAGAATGAGTAAAACATAAACATTCTCTCAAGGCCTTGTATAAAATGATTAAATGTATGTTTCAAGTAAATTTTAGTTTTTAAATGAAGAATTTGATAAAAGATGAGGAAAAGAAGACCTTGGAGTCAGGAAAGTCAGATCTCTACTGCTCACTTTATCTGGTTTGGGCAACACTTTAAAAATTTATTAAGTCACCCTATATAATGAATGAAAGGCTTAACTAGTTCAAATAAGCAACACCCAGAGAATAAAATTAGAGCAGCATATTGGAGCACAATTTTTTTTCATAAAGATTAAAACTGAATAGGAGTCAAGATTCAGTACCATGAGAGTATGAATTTATTTCCATGTTATTAGGCATATGACATTAGGCTGTCATTTAATGTTAAGACAGTCTTTTACTATTTCTAATAATTTTTTTTCACTAGCTGATTAATATAGTATTCCTAAAAAAACTTCCCTAGAAGTTTTGAAAAGAAGAGCTCTAGGCAAATTAAATTTTAAAGAGAAAAAGAAAGGAAAAAAGATAGTTCCTTGAGTAGATATTTCACTATTGGAATATTAAGAAATTAATCAATTTTTTTAAATGTTGATTTTAGAAGGAAGCAGTTCTATGCAAAATTCTATATATTTCCCAGCTGTTTAGTTTTATGTATAGACTACTTAATTTGGCAGGTACTGTGTTGTTTCAACTGTTCCACTGTTCACACAGTGTCTCGTTAATTTTTTAGCATCTTTAAAAACAAAACAGAGTGTCTTCGTTGCTCCTTTTGTTAAAGCATCATGGTATACGTTTTTCTGAGTCTTCTCCTCATATCATACATCATTTCTTAATTTTCTTAATAATAAGGTGTAGTGGATTTTCAGACCCTAGTTTCCAGTTTTTTGTTCACTGTAATTAGCACAGGCAATTGACAGTGAAAACCTCACTCTTCCTTGTTGCATTTTATATTGAAATCTTAGGTTCATTATTTTATCTTGTGATCTGAATAAGGTGATTTTTTAGGAAATCATTTTAATTTCATGAATATGACATTTATAACTTAAATTTCATATATTAGTTAGAAACTACTTGCATTTATTTTTTTCTCCTTTTTTATTTTTACTCTTCCTTTCAATTATAGCTTTTTATAGTAACTTGGAGAAAAACAAAAAAAACAAAGCAACTTCTTAAGAGATAATTGCTTTGAGAAGAAAAAAAAGCATATAACCCTTGCTCTGAGAAGAAAAAAAGCATATAACCCATTTAATTCTGAGTTGTATTCTTTTTAAAGAGTTGTTGTTCTGGAAGTTGCGGCAAACGAGTATTTACTCCTAACTGCATAATCCTTTTTCATTTTTAATCAGAGACACAACAGTGTTTTTGTTTTGTTTTTACTGAATTAATTTTTTCTAGTCTATGTGTTACTTTGCTCTGAAATACTAATGGTTTTAATTTTCTGTAATTTTTTTACTCTAATACAAAATGACAAAAACCTTAATAACTAGAACCCCAAAACATAGAGTGACCTGCACAATTCCATTTCACATATCCTTCGGATTGTACATCAAGTGCGTTTGACTTGCTACCTCTGCTATACAGAGGATGGACTTGCTCTGTATTCTGACCGAGTTCCTATTACCAAAATATCAGAGGAGCCAGAATCAGTTTCCTTTGAATTAACCAGAAGTGATTGAATTACCTGTGATTGTTTGGTTAATCCAACAATTCTAGCTAGTGATCGTTCTAACTGGTCTCTGTAGGATATATTCTCAATAACGTGTATTTGGTTAATAATTGGGGCATCTTTGCAAGCACTTTGGATGGTTAATGGTTATTTTTCTAATTTCTTTTAACAAAAGTTAATATAATTCCCAAATGGAGTGCACTGATCTGAATAATGAAGTGAACAATTTTATTTGGAAAACACTTATATGTATGACTATCATAAATGATATCATTAAACCTCCAAATCCAAAATCACTTTAAAAACGTCAATTTTTACTTTTTAGATTGTCCTATATTCTTAAACAAATAAACATTACATTAGCATTGAAGATTAGACCTGATTATTTTAAAAATAATTTAAATTTAGCTTATTTGCACAAGGGCATATCTGTCATTTACTGCACTTGAGGGAACATTTTTACTACAATATAAAAGGGATCTAAATGTTTCATAAAATTTACGTTAACTTGTTTGTATACATTTTATAGAGGGTTTAAAAATCTTTAACCATCGATTTGTTTATTCAGATGAAACAATTCAAAGGGCTTATTACTTTACTTAGTAAAACATGTTTACCGTGTCTTCAACATGGTCTGCAAAATGTGCATTCATTCATCAAGGTAATTTGTAGAGTAATAAGAAACAAATACTGCATACAAATCTTAAAGGTTGGCTTTTCCCATTTCAGTGACTGTATCCTCTTCTTTTAGTGTTTAAGAAAACTCATTAATACAAAGAATACTTTTGCATTATTAGTTTTGAACATAAGACCAGCTATTTATGGAATTCTTTGTTTTTAAACAAAAATATTTAGTTGGAAAGGCATCTACATCAAAGAATCTTTTGGATAGCCTCATACTCTAAAAATCAATTCAGGATAAATTATAACTAATTATATATGCGTCCGATAGGAAGGTAATATGTGGTCATATGTGGACCAAATTCCAAAGAATTTCAGAAAGTAGTAGAAAGAAAGGGGTTGGTGTTTCAAGGACTTATATGTGTGGAGATTGAATGCTGTAAATAAGAAAACAGGTGTGTGTTAATAACATCTTCTCCACCCACAGACTTCCTTAAGCAACAAACACTGCAGTAAGAAAGAAGTATTAAAGGAGCCTCCTTTCAAAATCTAAGGGTGTGTGGGTGATCAAGGGATAGTTTTTAACACCTGCTTTTCTTTCATAGTCTTTCAGTCATTTTATAAAGATAAGACCATTAATATTTTCCGTTACTCTTAACAATTATTTCTGGAATAACTAGACTTTTGATAGACCCCTAAAAACAAAAAATAAGTCCAGTAAAATAACAACTATATTTTAACTATTAAAATAATTATAAATATATTATCCTGCTAGAAGTCTGGAAGAATTCACGATTAAATTTTAGTAACATCTTATGGGGAGTTGTATGATAATGTCTGTATAAATAAAATGTCTCTAAGAGATACAGCATAGATACAGTGGGTATATTTTTAATTCATGAGGTAAAATGAAGCACTGGGCCTACTTATACAACTTATACAATTATATAGTTTTAAGAGAATTCTTTAATAATTAATCTCTTAACTAAGAGATTAATGTCAGATATGTACAGCAACAAATCAAATTAAATTTACATTCATTATTTGTATAAAGTCTGATTTTTATTTTAATAATCCAGATAATTGTTATTATGATGACTTTAACGCACAGAATCGGTTATAGTATGTTTCTATTTAATGCAAAATTGTCCTGTGCAAATTATCTTTGTATAATATTACTTGGATGTACACAATTAAGACATTTATTTCATATATACTTTGGATAGAACAAGAAATATTTACATTGCAACAAACTGTCAACCCTAGGCTGTTTCTGATAGGTAGATTGCTAAAAACTAGAAAACAGTATTGTAACAAGTTTGAGAACTTAAATTATTTTTTAAAAATTCTTTCTAATTTTCTAATGTGCATTGTTTCTAATGTGGATTTGATGCTATTCAGAAATTAAGTCAAATTGAACAAGCCTCCTATAACCTGAGGACCATGGTAAGGTTTCTGGAGCTGTAAAGCTGAATATGACACAGTTCTTTACATTCAAGGAGATTTACATGTAAATTCTTTTCTTATCACACAATGGGAAAATTATGATTCTAATTATCAAAAGAGAAATAATCCCCTGTAGAAATAAATTGTTAAGTATACTATAAATAACAAGGAATTGAATATTCATTCCATAAAATATTCTTATATCAGGCTAAGTAATGTTTTCTTCCATGTTGCTATACCCATCCCCTTTCCTGACCTCAATCCGTACCTTCTCCACCTTACTGTCATGGTCAAGTTCTGGCAAGCACAATGTGCCTCACCATGTATTTTCTCCATTGGGTACACATTACAGCCAAAGTCTGACAGGTGTCAGTTGTAAGCAACTTCATCTGAAATACTGATTCAACTAAAAAATTCTACCACGTATGAAAGGTTTGAGATTTTTTCAGGGCAATACATACGGGGAGGAAGCAGAAACTATCCTTGCGTTTGCTGTCCTACACCTTAGAGCTACTCTTCTGCCTGGAGATGAGTTTATAGATACCTGAACCACAATTGAAATTTATTTCAGGTTTTCATGGAGTAGAATCCATTTTGCTTTCTCTATACCTCAAAGAGAAACAATATTGTGATGTAGTAATGAAATAGAGGTAGGATGAATGAAGATAATGGAAAATGAAATTGGAAAAATATAAAGGTAGGATGAATGAAGATAATAGAACATGAAATTGGAAAAATATAAAAGAAGGAGGGAAACGAAGTGAGAATGATGGAAACTGAAAAGGGAGGAGAAGAAGCCTTTGTTACCAACATGGCTGTACTTTGTCTTCACACATAACTACCATCTTAAAAGTAACATTTTTTTCCCAGTAGAACGGTAATAATTGATTGAATTTCCAGGGAAGATTGCTTGGGAATGTGAAATGGATGCCACAAACATTTTTTTCTGAATCACCCATTTGGGTTTTTAAAGACCATATCTAGGAAAATAGATGTAATCATTGTGTGCAGTGTGGTAGACATGGCTTTGGGTTAAGAATCAGGTAATTTGTATTCTAGATTTTTAATTGGCTTGAAGGATACCTATTTGATTTTACTCTCAAGCTCCTTAGAGATTCATTTACTTTATTGGTAAAGGAGAATAATATCTGCTTATAGTAAAGATGGTTATAATAAACTAAAACTTATAATAAACAAAGAACTTTGGAATCCAAAAAATGAAATTAAAAGAATTTGTTACCTTTGCTCTTTTTTCCCATTTACTCTAAGAATATAATTTCTCTGAAGGGTTTAATTAGAAATTTGGATCTTTAAATTAGTGATTTTTAAGTTCATGGTCTAAAGTACTGATGCTGAGATAATAAGAACTCTACGAATCCAACCACAGTATTTAGAGGAGATAGCTAGCTCTGCACCTTGAAGGGGACTGAAATCATAGTGTTGATATGAAAGGAACTGCAGTTCTATAAGATAAATAAGAAATAAGGGATAACGTTTTAAAATTCAAAACAGTAAATAATTCTTAAAACTACAATGGCAGGCATATTGCTTCCATAGAAATCTAAAAAAGAAGAAATGGGAGGGATTCACAATTTGAGGGATTCAGTATACTTACAAGGAAGACTTTTCATCAGGATGCTAAGCATTGCAGAGCTCTTCTAAGGGAATTTGAACTCTTTAGAAAAATTCTTTTAAAATAGATGGAAAGATTTTATTATCGTTCTGCTTGATGTCAGAGCATGAATTAGATAAATCCATAAGAATGCCTAACTCAGGTATAATTGTTTGTAAAATGCTCTATGGTTTATAAAAAGCACTATCATAACATTAACTTATTTAATCACAACAGCAATCTTTGGCTGTGTGGATGATAATCAGAAAAAAAATAGCATTTTACCCACAATGCCAACAACAGTACATATGTTAACTAAGCCAGTCCTTGAATTTTAAGAAGGAAGGAGACTATAGTCTACAAGATTACCCTACCTCTTGCAGTAGCTGTTTGCAATGTCTATATCAGACAGATCCCATAGTCTGTGGTTTATATAAATCATAAATCCTATCAACAATCATATGAGATTCATTATGCCATCTTCTTACCCCCTTCCCACTCTCATTTTTATTTCTGAAACCATCTATTCTATTCAGTGTAGTACTCAAACCCCTGTGGGTTTTTTTGGTGGTCTGTTATCTAAGTTAATCATACTCATCAGTCTATAATAGTTTGTCATCAATTCTCTTCTATTAATTTTCCCCTTCATCTCCCTTCCCTAATCCCATTTCTTTTCTTTGATAAGTATTCACTGTAAGTTATTTCATATACTTAATTTTTTTAAAGCTTAGTTAGCATACATTACTTCACATAGTTACACATTGTTTTTCTTCTTGTGTTGATAACTTTTTCTTTTTTAAAATTTATTTATTTAATTTATTTTGTTTTTGGCTGCATTGGGTCTTTGTTGCTGCACACAGGCTTTCTCTAGTTGCGGTGACTGGGGACTACTACTCTTCATTGCGGTACGTGGGCTTCTCATTGCAGTGGCTTCTCTTGTTGCAGAGCACAGGCTCTAGGAGTGCAGGCTTCAGTAGTTGTGGCATATAGGCTCAGTAGTTGTGGCTCGCAGGCTCTAGAGCACAGGCTCAGTAGTTGTGGCGCACGGGCTTAGTTGCTCCACGGCATGTGGGATCTTCCCGGACCAGGGCTCAAACCCGTGTCCCCTGCATTGGCAGCTGGATTCTTAACCACTGCGCCACCAGGGAAGCCCGGGTATTTCATATACTTTAACTTCTTGGAGAAATATGATTGTGTGAGTAGCAGCAGGAACTGGTAGTTAAAAACACAGGCTTTGGAAGTAGACTCTGGGTTTCGTCCCAGCTCCACCACTTACTAGCTATGCAACCATGGATGTTACTTACACAATCTGTTTTGGTTTCTTCATCTGTGATCCTTGCAGTGTTTCCCAGGAAGTAAACTCTGAGGTTGAGATTTGTACATTCGAAGTTCACTGAGTAGTGCTGTCAGGATCAGCATCTGTGGGAGGGAAGAATGTAGGATTGGGCAGATACAGTAGGACTGGTGCAGTTTTAAAAAGCCACAGGAGGGCCCATAAGGAGCCCTTGATATGGGATGGCCCCTGTAAAGTATGTTTAATCAGGATGATGGGGCTGGGCCTTCCCACCCCACCACTGATCACCACTGATGTGGGTGACCTCAAAAAGAGAGCGTTACGTCTGGCCAGGTGGCGCTCTTCAGCTACAGACTAGACCTGGAGAGGGACTCTGCTGTGAGCTGTCTGTGTACAATATTCCCAGAAGCTGAGAAGGGGGAAATGTGCACATTGCACCATGGCATCCTCTACAGTCTGTAAAATTTAAAACAAGGAACAAAACAGACAAAATTCCTGCCCTTGTAGAGTTTATTTCTTGTGAAAAGAGCCAAATAGTAAACAAATAAACAAGAAAAAATATAGATTGTTAGACGCTGAGTGCCATGTAAGTGGGGAAAAGTGGGAAGATGGAGGGTTGCTAATATATTGGGGATGATCAGGAAGGCCTGGACAAAGATGAGGAGGAAATGAAGGAACAAGGCTTGCAAATAAGCGAGGGAAGGGTCTTCCAGGAGAACTGCCAGGCAAAAGCTCTGAAGCAGGTGCATAACTGGGGTGTTCCAAGAAGATCACGGATGTTAGTTGGACTGAAGTGAGTGAGAGGGTGCTTGGAGATGAGGAAGAGACATGGGGCTGGCCCTGCAGACGCTCCTATGGGGTTGGGCTCTTCCTGTGAGTGAGCTGGGAGCCATTGAACGTCTGGAGCATAGAGAATGTTGTGATCTGACTGGTGATTTTATAAGATCTGGGTTGAGAGCGCACTGTGTTGAAGGAAGTGGGGAAGACTTCTGTAATTAAAAGAAAAAAGATAACTTTTTTTTGTCTGGTTTTCATTGCTGTTCAGGAGTCTGTGGTGTATTGTCCAGAGTATCCCTTGTCTATCTCCGATGTACCAGTCTGCTACCCATCTGACTGCTGTCTATGGTCCTTTACAAATAGATATCTTAGGTTGTGCGGTAGTCGAATACATTTTTTTCTCTTAAGGTATTTTTGTATTTAGGGTTTTATTTAAGATGTCCTTCTCTTGTTTTGGTATTTGTAAGCAAGCAGAACATTTCAGGTATTACCGGACAGTATTTAATACATAGGAATTTCTCTGCATGCTGCAGTGCATGCCAAATTGCATTTGACTTTTGTTTCAAATTTGGATTTGAAAATATAGCTTTTTGTTTTACTGTACTAGATGTACAATACATACTGTAGCATATGATTTTCAATGTGTACTTAACAAAGAGCAATTTCATTTTCTCTGGTAAATTACATACTTGTTATAGCTTTGGGATTTAAAAAAAATCCAGGAATAAATGGAAAACTATACCTTTAAATAATGTCAGTATTCTGGCTCAATGAATCAAACCAGAAGAATTATTCCTGTGACTTTCAGTTAGTAAACTGATTCTGAAGATATTTTAGTTTTGCATTCTTTTCTGATCTCTCTCTGAGAAGAATAAAAGGAGAACTAATTGGATTTTAAATAAAGCTGGACCGATGCTTCCAAGAACTTGTTTAGAGATGGATCATTAAAACTGGATCTATTCCTAATTAAATATTTATTTAATATAAAAAAATAAATAAATATATTTCTTACAAACTTAACCTTCTCCCCCACTTTCTTGCATTTTCCAGCTGCTTTTCTAACCCCTTAATTCCATAGTTTGGCTGATTGGATGGCTATTCTGACATTACGTTCTGATGGTAAAGGCCACAAACAGAAAAATCAGTATTAGTGGGATCAGCTAAAGAGGGAAACCATTTCTAGTATGGCCTCTACACAAAACTCAGGTACTCTGCACATATTTGATCCTGGTTAAATTGAGAAATTTTGCATCATCTTGGAAGCATTGAATTAGGGTGAGAGTCATTTTGGACACACTGACCATCCTCTCCAGAGACTGTAGCACTAACAGAAAACCATGACCTTTGGCAAGCAGAATTTCTGACACATTGATTTAAGTGGTAGTAGTGGAAACTTGATGAAGAGACACATTGAGCCGTATAGTATCATCTTTCCTGAAAACTTCAAGCTTTCTGATGCAGTTTGAGATCTAATCCTTAAGGGTTGGAGAGTTTACAATGTTGAAGATTTTATTCAGTTACTCAAAAGACAACCATAATAGTAGCTTGAATGTGCTTATCTTTGAAAGTAAGTGTTATTTTTAAATATAATTAAAGAGAAATAGCTGACAGTTTAGAGAAAAAAAGGGAATTAGTAGTAGAGTTATTATAC
Organism: Aethalodelphis obliquidens; assembly: GCF_003676395.1. Classification (NCBI taxonomy): domain Eukaryota; kingdom Metazoa; phylum Chordata; class Mammalia; order Artiodactyla; family Delphinidae; genus Aethalodelphis; species Aethalodelphis obliquidens. The sequence continues at coordinate 41,920,330 of NW_020837946.1, forward strand.
TGCCTCTTAAATAGTGGGATGATATTAAACGGTTATATTCTGGAAGCTCATGTTCTCACTGCTTTTGAGGTCCATGCTGCCCAACCACGTTCAGGCATGGATTCAGGAAACACCTTTGACCTTTCATGGAGAGAGAGCTTCCTCACACCAAACTCTGCTTTGAAATAGAATGTGGCAGAGTTATAAAGCCAGTCCAACCCTATAAATCAGCGAACTGTGCGAATTTTCTATTGTGAATAGTTCTCAGATCGCTATGTCCAGACCCTTCACCAATCCCCTATTTCAGTCTCTAGTCATCTCTTATCTGTAACATTAAAAAAAGCTTCCTAACACATCTCCCTTCTTCCAGTTTTGTGTCCTAAAAGTTTTCTTACTTGCACAGTCAGAATGATTTATAGAAAATACTTATCTGAGCATATCATTCCCCTGCTTACAACCCAACAATGGGTGTCCATCATCCTTAAAATAAAAGTCAGTCTTCACAGTAGGAGGTACAAAGACCTCCAGAATTGCTCCAGTACCTGCCTCTCCATCCTCATCATTAATCTTCTTCACCTCAGAGTTGACAACTCCAGTATGCCTTTTCACTGAGAGTAGTTCATTGGGATACAACGTCAATAGATTTCATGCCTCTTTGCTTAGCTAATGCTCTTCCCTCTTCCTGAAACCCATCCCATGCTTTTGCCTAAATATTATTCATCTTCCAAGACTAAATCAGGGATAATATAATCCAGCAAGATTTCCTTCAATCTGCTTATTGGACTAAATACAATTCTACTTTGTATCACCCATCTGATTCATTGAAATAGCCTGCTTGTATATGTGCCTAGAGCCAATTATTAATACCCCTAAATACAGACCACAAGGCCACGTACTTAGTAGGATCTCATTAAATATTTGCTCTGCTGAACTAAAACCAACCAAAACAAAGTGTGCTTAAATTTTGAAATGTTTCTCTTCACATTTCTCTACTACAGTTTAAATTATTTGAAATTCTGAAGTAAAAGTTAAATGTGAAGAGTTTCATGTGCTAAAATAACTGTAGAATTATTTTAACTTAATAGAAAAGGTCTAGAAAAAACAAAACAAAAAGTAAGAGAATGATCCATTCCACCAATAATAAGGCAAGAAGATGATATTCACAAGCTTAAAACAACTTCAGAAATAAGCACCCGCTTATCAGGACCTAAAGAAAATCCAGGGAATCCAAGAGGAGCCTAGCAAAAATATAGGCTGCAAGTTTAAGCTAAAAGGCTTTGCATTTCCTTTGGATTTTCTATCAGTACATGGCATCTGATACTAGTAATATCAATTTGTTCATTTGTGTTTGTGATTTACCTCATTCTCCTAAAAGTAGTGTGCAGAGAAAAAAAAGTTATTTTAAGATTCTAGTTAGTTTGTAGGTAATTGAATGTGAATTACCTACCTATTGTGAATTACCTACCTAATGTGAATTGCCTATGTGAATGCTTTATCCCACATCCAAATTACTTATTAAAATACCAAATGACTTTGGCCAGAAAATAGAATTGTCTGGAAGTCCATTTGGTACCTTCATTTAATTTGACATTGAACCAAAAAAAAAAAAAAAAAGCCTGTCTTTTCTGAGTTTTCAAGGAATTATAATGATTACCCCGCATAAAATGTACTTATGTACTTTAACCATAGAATAATATTACTTGGAAAATAAAACACTGGGTATTAGTTCTTTAGAAGTAGAAAGTTTCTTAATTTAACGAAATACGAAAGTAGAACCCTGTGAGCTTCAGCTTTCAGCTTATGAAATATGCAACAGTATGTGGAGGGGGAAAAGGGGAGTCTCCATATGATGCCATGGAGATTCTAGAGGAAATGATTTTAAAGTAAGTCACTGCGCTGTCATCAGACTGAAAGTAAAGATGCAACCAGCAGAATTTCATAGAACTGTGCCTGGCATGTAGTAGGTGCTTGATAAATATTTGTGAAATTAATACATGGTTGAATGAACTGGCAGAACAACGTCAGCTCCTACAATAGCAATTCATTGATGCATGTGTGAACAAGGAGGCCACTCTCCCATCTCCCGGCCCTCGACTCACTTAGAGTAGGCATCAGAAATACCATGAGATGTCATTCCTCAAGAAATCCACAGAGTGATTCTATTTCTTCCACTAACTCTGAGTCACAGCTCTTCCCCACATCCCCATGCTCTTTTTTATCCCATCTATTTCCCCCATGAATGAAACTGGAACAATATGGTAATGTTGTGCTCAGATATAAAAGAAGATATTTATAGGTGATAAAAAGGAGAGTTTGGAGAAACAAGATAAGAGAGCAATCTGGTAAGAGAGAAAAGGACTTTTCAATGTAAAATGTCAGAAAAAGAGAGAAAGCGGTGATTTTCAACGTTTTGTGGAAAGAGATTTTTTTAGTGTCCGTGTAAGGAACAAAAATGTGGAATATTAAATAGCTTCAGACTTGGGTAGGCTGTGCTAATGTTTTTTTATATGTTCCAACTCAACATTTCTTTCCATATTAACACAGCAAATATTTACTCATTTAGTGTATTTCTCCCTCAATAGTTTCTATACCCCAACACATACATGTTTGAGAAGAAAATCAAGAAAAAGTTGTTTCAGGCATAGAGTTTCTTCCTAACTTTACTCCACACAGATTTTTCTCACCTATGTACCATTTAAGGCTGCCAGAGGATATTTCATTAGGAAAAATAGATTTTGCTCTTGCCAGACAAGACAAAGGCTGAAATCAATGCTTCATACTGCTAAGTAGGAGATCTGACAACTTTCCCTTACTTTTGAAATGTGTTCGGTAGAACTTGAATGCCTCAGGATGCTATTATACCAGAGGGTATCCAGTTAAGTGAGATGGAGAAATGGAGCATATTTTGACCCATTCTGAAGAATCACAGATAGGGCGACTAACTTGCTCCAATCTGCCCAAGACTTTTCCAGATTTCACATGGAAAATCCTTCATCCCAGGAAATTCCACAGTCTTGCAAAAACAAGGATGATTGGTCACCTTAATCACATAGGCAAGGCTAAGAAATCTTACAGTAAAGAAGCTTGCTAAATTTTGTTTGAACAATATTTTAAAAGAACACCTGACCATGAAACATTTTTCTTAAACAGATATATTAAAAATCAAAGGAATTAGTAATCTGCGTTACACACTTTGGGAAACTCTGCTTCAACCCCATCCATTTGTCTCTTTGCCCCTGCAATCTCATTAGCAGTATTCTCTTTATTGCCCTGTCTTGCAGGGCATATGGAAACCTTCAGGAACGATCTACTGATTGTAATTGCTTGAGTCTCCTTCTGAACCTTAGACTACTTAAGCCTTAAGCTGGAAACTTAAAAGAATTTCCATATAGAAAGTATTTCATCACTTCGAAATCACTTTCTTTTCTCAGTCTCTTTCACAAATATTTACCTGTCTTAATGCAGATCTTTTAGGAATTTCTACAGGAAGGTAAGGAAAATCTTTAAAAGATCTATATTCCAAGTTCTTTTCTTATTTGCTATTATGTAATTCTGGATGAGTCTTGAATATATGTTGGGCAGTATGCATACATTAAAAATATATATATTAGTAGAGAGTTTGGGGGCTGCCATTCTATGACAATATAAGCATTCATGGAACTCTCCTCTGATCCCTCTCTCTGTAGGAATAACCATACCTGAGGGGGAGGACAGGGAGATAAAAATGCCTAGAATGGAATATAAACCTTTTCAATGTTTGGGAAGGGAGAAGAATTCAGATCTAGAGCCGCTTAGTTCCATTCAACCATTTTCTTTTTTTAGCCAACAGTTCAAGGCTTGATATGGCCGAGCACAACCTATACTTGCCACCGCATCACAAACTAGTACAGGTGCCTCTTCCTGCACCTGCAAATTTGGTCATAGAGGGCAAAGCCCATTTTAATGAACTACAAAGGATTGGCTGAGTGGATTCATGAAATGGACTCCGTTACACTGAATAATATATTTGTTTCAACAAAGACTTAAATTTTTCTAAATTCAGAGATTTTTTTCCTAACTTTTTCTAAGTAGTTTTCAGCTCTAAATATCTAAGAATTAAAAAGTACTATTTCTGACATTTCTAGCACACTGTATTTACTGATAATGCTGAGCGAGCATTCCTTCTGACAAAATTTCTAATTTTTGTACCTCTGGGACAAGGCCAAGCAAAAGAAAAATGCTTTCGCTGGATACTACTCCCTGAGGTTACTGAGAATGAAAAGGAATAGCTGGAAAAGTACTTCAAATAGTGTATTGCTTTTAGCTGTGCTGCTTTCAAACTGGGCAATTATAGAAACACTGATAGAGACACATCAGTGCTAATTTACATATACATATAATCACATGAATCACTGAAGTTCATATAGCTTATCTGTTCCAATAATTGATAAGCCCAGTATAACACTCTAAAGACTGATTTATACTGTCTTTTATTAAGATACTTATAATGATCACCTACTCTGTGTCAGGTATTTTATAGCCACATAATAAATACTTGTTATAACTCTTCAAGAAAGACATATCATCTCCATTTTCCAATGAAGAAAATAAAGACACAAAGGTTAATTTACTTACCCACAACCATGTAGTTAGTGGCACAGCCAGGCTTTAAACCCAGGCCCCTGAAACTCCATGGTTACTCTTTTCTCCACTGTTTCCTGTGTAGTCTGCCATATATTCAAAAGTCAGAGATTTAAAATGAAAATATATAACCTTTCATATTAAAATATATTAAACATTTATTAATTTGATTAAAAGGAGTCCGCTGCTGTTTAGTAGGAATTTTGCACTAATCAGAGAAACATCTACGCTTTTTGTTTTGTGTGATGTGACTTTGGCTTAGTAGTCCTTTGCACACGCACACGCACACACATACACAGTTTTGTTTTTTAATTGAGAGCATTTATTCCACTAGCATTTATTGATAATACAGTACTTGCCTCTGTGTTGCACTAAAGAGTCTCTTTATTTGACACCATGACACAATATTATACTTTGTGACAGTCGTGTTTTAGATGCTTGAGATACAGAGAAAAAGTCCCTGTTTGTGAAGCTTATTTCTAAAGGAAAGAAACAGGCATAAGCTGTTTCTTATAAATAAACAAGAACATTTCAGAGAGTAATAATTTCTTTTAATAAAGGAAAACAGGATGACATAATTCTGAGTGACTGGGTTTTATGGGGAGAGTGAGATTTGCAATGAACCCCCGAATTATAAGAAATGTGCACCAAGAACCCGAGGCAGGGTACTCAGAGCAAAGAGAAAAGCAAATGCCAGTGCCCTGAGGGAGACCTTAGTTAAACCTGGAAACAGAAAGAAGGTAAGTGTAGTTTGAGCACAGGGATTGAGCAGGAAGATGGTAGAAGAAGAGAGTGGAGAAGTGATAAAGAATTTGGGTTTTATTTATAGTGTCATGGGAAGCGTTTGAAGGAGAGTAATATAATCTGGCTTATATTTTTAAAAGACTGCTCTGGCTGCTGTGCGGAAAATGAATTATGGATGAAAAAAGAGGGGAAGCAAAGAAATCAGCAAAAAGGATTATTGTCCTAGAATAGGTAAAGATGGCCCTGATCTAACTAGGGTGGTGGCAAGAAAGATGGTGAGATGGTGACAGATATTCTGGTGTCCCAAGTCTACTCAAATTACCTTTCATTTCTTTCCATATTGGCATTGGTGTGAACAAAAATGTTATATGCCAATACAAAGAAGGATCTGGAAAGGAGAAGGAAAAAAGATAACAATACTATACCTCATTTTGTGCTCTTGAAATTCTCTGTACATATTCAGCATGAATGAATATATAGGTTTACTTTTAAGACACAAAAATGTTTCATAAAAAGCATCATTTTAAAAATCCAAAGCCTATGCATTAAGCCTACTGTATTCATCTAAGGCAATTTTCTCAGACTTCAAGAGGGAAGCAGATTGATGTACTTTGGGGATTTTCAACCAGTGGCTTTTCAATAAAGCCTGCCTCTATTGATGTTTTTGTTTTTCGTTTACCATTTTAAGTTTATACCACTTAAGCATCATCACTGGTATGGCAGTAAAAAGTAAAATATAAAAATAGACAGCTCTATAATTTGGCTTTTAAATGGCTTTACATATTTATATTCTATGTAGGATATGTAACAGATTGTGATAACAGAATCAGGTATAATAAAATTGCAGCCTTACAAATATAGCAAATATCATGAAACAGCTCCCTTCTGCTGACTCAAAGAGTGGGAGTCCCACTTCTTTCATTATATTTTTTTCTGTAACAGCTTATCACTTGCAGCACCTTTATAGCAATTCTGCTGCTTTGTCAGTGTGAATGTCCCCACAATAGCACTTTACCTATAGTTGCCATCAATTATTGCATTGGATTTTCTCCTCTGCAGACAACCAATTTGAGTGGCTTGAAATATAAAACTTATGATTCCACCTTTAGTTTCCCATTTCACGTTAGCAATATAGTGAAGTCATTTTCAAATGCAGAAAACCCAAGGCCCTCAGATAGACTTTGTTCAACCTCCATGGTGCTACTCCATTTTATTTCTCCAAAGCCCTTCACATGTGCTGTTAGAGGGAAAAATTCTACTATTTGTATACAGCATCACTACAGTTAAGTTCTGCTTGTTACTACATCTGAATACAAGTGAGGACACCAGAGCATACTGATAGTGACAGCCATCTAGTTCAGTCACCTGTCCACTTGGATGGGAGCTTAAAAGGTACTGTCAAATATTTGTAAGCATGTCGTTTGCATATTTCTTTCAGAGAGATTATTTGAGAGTGAGTAGAGTTGTTTTCCTGTTTTGTTTTGCTTGGAGTTGTTTTTTTTAAAAAAAAACGTGTTTAGCTTTTCCTCCTCTTCAACCCTAAACTGCAACTCTGTTTTGCTCTACAACTCACAGAAGGGATTCCTTACTGGATTCATGAAGTGGGAACAGTGTTGTACCAGTAGGGGGAGCTCATATCATGCCTATTTTGTGGGTTGTAGATAAGTTACTTTGTAGGTTTGTGTCGTTAGGGTGGAGCTATTTTAACTCTAAAAGCAACAAAGATTTTGGGTTGGAATAAAAGTTATTTCCTCCAGTTGAAAAGTGAAAATTTGCTAAAGTTGTAAATCTCAATTACAGTGAGAGTTTAGGTGGCTTTGGTTAATGAATCTGCATGCTGTGGTTGAATTTTTCAGAAAGCTGAAATATGGAGGCTTTATAACATGTTGAAAGATTTCTTTCTTGGTATGTATTATCAAGAAAGTAATACATACATCTTAGTATGTATTACTTCCCTCCATAAATAACAGGCACAACCCCTGATTTTAAGGATTTTTGTTTGTTCGTTTATGACTATAGGTCAATATAAACATGGCAGGTGCAGGTGTGAGTGGCAGTGGAGATGGGGTTGAATGGATAATGCTTGCACTCTTAAACTTGTTTTTCTCATAAATATCTCTTAAGCAAGTTTGCTTGGGGGCCATTTGCCTTTCTCACTAAACTGGTGTTAAACATCGTCTGATGGGCACCAGGATGATGATTAGCTAACTTTCACCCAACTCAATAAGGAAGCAGGGCCTGAAGCACCCTTCTCCCACTCCTTTTTCTTCTGTAAGGTTGTTTGGACTGTCCTTGGAGTTGTCAGCACCCTTCAAAATACTCTCTGTAATTCTGGAATCTCTAATATGTGAACATCAAGCCCCTCATTGCACTGAATGTACTTTTACATTTCCCCCGTATTTAACGTGTTCACAGGAAATGCTTGTTCCTTACACTTTATTGAGCACCTATTTAAAGCCAGGCACCGAGCAAGAGACAGGAGATTAAATATCAAAGATGAACAAGACAGGTCTCTACCCACAACAAACTCATGATCTAGGCATTTCTCCACTTGGTGTGTTTGGAAGAGGATGGCTCCAAAAAGCTGTTTTGCTCATCAGAAGAAAGGGGCACAGTTGTCTCCAAACTGGTCCGAATGTTTGACTTTCAAACCATTCCTGACTCAAGCCAGTTGACTAATTGCTTACATTCTGCATCACAAATTTGAAAGTCTTTGAATTTGAAAGTACACAATGCTGCATTTGGATGGACTTTACTTATGTAGCCACTTCTGTCATACAATTTTCATCCAAATGAATGTGCGATTTCACAGGTTGAATCTGCTGTGGAAACACTGGTGTGGAAGTGGCAGAGTGGGAGGGAGGAGCCGGGAGGAATGTGAGGGGGATGGGAAAAGGAAACTGGAAGATGGTGAAATGTTCCTGGGCATTTACTCTGCTTCCTCGGGGTGAGCTCCACAATCGTCTAGCAATTTTCTAGCAAGAAAATAACTGTCCTATGGTTGATAAGGCTTTAGCATGACAGAGTGATGACCCTGGACTGGATTCTCAAGCTTAAATAGCTTTTTGGTTCCCACAAGGCAAAGCTCTTTTCTCCTCTCTCTTCAAAATAGACTTTCTTCTGCTGTCAGCATTGCTGCTGCTTATTGGTCCCACTTCAGTGCTTAATTATTATGGTATCAGTGCTGCAGCAGTGGCCTCTTTCCCTGTTCCTTTCACATTTCTTTTTCCATGTATCTTATTCTTCCTGACTTGGACCTACCCGGAGAAGCTGTTCTATAAGCATTGGCAGTCCTGCATGGGCAGACTGACCATGGCCTTGTGTGGAGGCTATTATATTGTGGAATGCATGTAACTTCAACTTCAGGGCCCCTCACTTTGCACAGGCCCCTTCCAGGCCTCTATACATAGTTGAGCATTTGCGACATTGTTTTAGTTTTTTCCACAGAAGTGCCACAAAATTGTATAAGCTCAGGCTCTACAGAAACTTGGGTCTGTCTCTGCCCATGAGTTTTAGTAATCAGATCTTTGGCTTACTTTTCAATTATTGGGTTGGCCAAAAGGTTTGTTCGGGTTTTTCTGTAAGATCTTATGGAAAAACTCGAATGAACTTCTTGGCCAACCCGATATTTTGTTGTTTGCTGTTGGTGTTGTTTTGTGGTTCTGTAAGTAGATCTCCCGTTGCGGAGCACAGGCTCCAGACGCGCAGGCTCAGCGGCCATGGCTCACGGGCCTAGCCGCTCCGCAGCATGTGAGATCTTCCCGGACGGGGGCACGAACCCGCATCCCCTGCATCGGCAGGCGTACTCTCAACCACTGCACCACCAGGGAAGCCCTTAATGAATATTTTTAATTTCGTTTTTTGTTTTCCCAAGCAGCTTCTTAGTCCAGAGTTGTGTCAGAAGGTTTTCTAATAGAGTTTAATGGACTTTTCAACAATCCTGATAAAATATGGTATCTTAAATCTCTATCACTAGGAATTATGATATAGATATCGCATGAACGTATTCAACAAATTGCACGGCATTTGAGCCAAACCAAATGGTGATATACACCATTAAGATGACTCAGTCAGAGACTCATATTTCAGGCTCAATAGTGACTTTGAAACTAGGCTCCTTGCAAAATCTACGGGGTATTTTCTCAATTCCACTCACCTTGACCTCCTTCCCACATATACACACATATTTGCTTCCTCCTCAGGGGTCTAAGGCTCTCAAAATTTTAGAAGTCAGTTCCAACAGGGTGCCCCTTTCTCAGGCAGTAATGTCACAGTGGAAAACATCCTCAGAACACCAAGCCTCTGGCAATCATAAAGTCTGTCTAAGGCATTGCTAAAGGAAATGGTGACCCAGTACTTCTCACTGGCCCTATTACTTTTTGTCATCAACCCTGGTCTCAGACAAAACTGGAGTTCAAGTCCTTGGTTTCGACTTCTAGGTCTCAAAAACACTGCTATGGCAAATGACTTTCATTCATTAATTCAACATTTTATGTATCAGGCACTTGTTTTGGGGATATAGAAGTGAATAAAACAGGCAATAATATTCACGTGGTAGTGAAGTTTAGTGGAGCAGGGCAGTGAGGTGAGAGAGGTTGAAGGATGGGGAAAGACGTTTTAATTATCTGGAGTATTTCCTTGAGGCAGATCTACAAACTTTCAATACTAAGCAGTTAGAGTAGCCCATTGCTCAAAGGGACTGCTATGACAGTTCTTTGCATTACCAAATTTTATTAGATGTTGGGTCCATACAGAGGTTAAGCTATACAAGACAGTAAACTGAATATGAAGTCATTAAAAATTCAGTTTTATCTTATTCTTTTGGGTGTCATGAGAGTAGAAAAACTAGCACATTCAGTTCCCTGAATCACGGCTTCTCATAAAGATGAGTCATGGTGAATGAAAGGGACCACATTTTAATGAACCAATCTGGTTACTGTAGCTCATCTTTGCTCAGCAGCAGACTGCCTAGGGAACAGGAGACAATCTATTTTTCAAATGAAGAATTAGTCCCCGATGCCATCCTTCTGTCTTGACTCCCTTCTCAACACTATCTGCTCTGTTCCTTCTTGAATACACTCTTGCCTTGAGGGTTTTCCTTAACTACAAATAATAGTAGCAGAAACAATCTTGATTACTGTGGTTGCAATTCCCCATTTTGCATTTGTTAACAAATAAGAACCAAATATTTATTATGCATATACTATGTTTACAGCACAGTGGGGTTAGGAAAGAATCTTATAAGATAATCCCTTCTCTTTGAAGAGGAACTCATAGTCCTTTAAGGGAGTGAAAACATACATATACGAAACAATCAGACCAACAAGCGTGACGTATAGTCATTCAGAAAGGAATGATTGATCAGATGGTAAGATGGTAGGTAGTCAGCAGGGAGAACCTCAAAAACAAGATAGGACATGAGTTAAACTTTAAAGTTGTTTAGGTTTTCAAAAATTTAGCATTTTTGTCATTTTCCAATTTGCTTTCTTTTTAAATTCACACACTAAACATTTCCTCCTGACACATGGATAGTGCACAATTATTTTTTATTCCTGGTTTCAGCTGATCATTTTATGAGTGGTTTTAGTTATTTTTCTAGCTCTAGGAGAGGATTCATACTTTGAATGCTTAGTTTTGAGTCTCTTACTGATTCTAGAGGTACTGAAGTGTAGAGTAATACCTTCTGCTGCAGGGAACTATAGTGGAGACAAAAAGATAGGGGAATACAGTAGAGAAAAGACAGCCTCTTCAATAAGTGGTGCTGGGAAAACTGGACAGCTACATGTAGAAGAATGAAATTAGAACACTCTCTCCTAACACCATGCACAAAAATAAACTCAAAATGGATTAAAGACCTAAACGTAAGGCCAGACACTATAAAACTCTTAGAGGAAAACATAGACAGAACACTCTATGACATAAATCACAGCAAGATCCTTTTTGACCCTCCTCCTAGAGAAATGGAAATAAAAGCAAAAATAAACAAATTGGACCTAATGAAACTTAAAAGCTTTTGCACAGCAAAGGGAACCATAAACAAGACAAAAAGACAACCCTCAGAATGGGAGAAAATATTTGCAAATGAAGCGACTGACAAAGGTTTAATCTCCAAAATTTACAAGCAGCTTATGCAGCTCAATATCAAAAAAACAAACAACCCAATCCAAAAATGGGCAGAAGACCTAAACAGACATTTCTCCAAAGAAGATATACAGATTGCCAACAAACACATGGAAGAATGCTTAACATAACTAATCATTAAAGAAATGCAAATCAAAACTACAATGTGGTATCACCTCACACCAGTCAGAATGGCCATCAACAAAAAACCTACAAACAATAAATGCTGGAGAGGGTATGGAGAAAAGGGAACCCTCTTGCACTGTTGGTGGGAATGTAAATTGATACAGCCACTATGGAGAACAGTATGGAGGTTCCTTCAAAAACTAAACGTAGAACTACCATATGACCCAGCAATCCCACTACTGGGCATATACCCTGAGAAAACCGTAATTCAAAAAGAGTCATGTACCACAATGTTCATTGAAGCTCTATTTACAATAACCAGGACATGGAAGCAACCTAAGTGTCCATTGACAGATGAATGGCTAAAGATGTGGCACATATATACAATGGAATATTACTCAGCCATAAAAAGAAACAAAATTGAGTTATTTGTAGTGAGGTGGACGGACCTAGAGTCTGTCATACAACATGAATTAAGTCAGAAAGAGAAAAACAAATACCGTATGCTAACACATAGATATGGAATCTAAAAAAAAAAAATGGTTCTGAAGAACCTAGGGGCAGGACAGGAATACAGACGCAGATGTAGAGAATGGACTTGAGGACATAGGGAGGGGTAAGGGTAAGCTGGGACGAAGTGAGAGAGTGGCATGGACTTATATATACTACCAAATGTAAAATAGATAGCTAGTGGGAAGCAGTCACATAGCACAGGGAGATTAGCTCGGAGCTTTGTTACCACCTAGAGGGGTGGGATATGGAGGGTGGGAGGGAGACGTAAGAGGAAGGAGATATGGGGATATATGTATATGTATAGCTGATTCACTTTGTTATAAATAACACACCATTGTAAAGCAATTATACTCCAATAAAGATGTTAAAAAAAAAAAGATAGGGAAAGTTAGCGATTTTCAGTCTCATCACTATAACCATAGGTAATTTTTATGACTTGTGATATTCTGATATAAATGCGTTAAGGTAGATTTTGAATATATAATTTTCTACTGAGTATCATATAGTATTATTTTGAAGATTTGATGATAAGCTCCAACTCTGTGCCATGTAACTTACTTTCCTGATGGCTAAAATGCGGGCTCGTATCAGAGGTGGCTAGTTTTCACATCAAAAATGATACATCTAGATTTACAAACTTCTTGATACGTGGTATATTAGATGTATCATCTCTAAAACATATACCCAAAGAAGGGCTGTTCTTCAGTTTGATCCTTCATGGAACTATAATCACACTTGAATAATAATGCTATCAGTCAATAGATTTTCTGTGTCTGTGTTTTAGACTTTCTTAGAGAGCCAGTATACAACTGCACACATTTCCTTACTTTATTGTGAAATCTAATTTAAGGAAAAATGGCATTGCCCTTCTTGGTCACCTGCCTCATTCGTTCATATGACAAACATTTGCATGGTCTTCCTACCCTCAGTGTTCCAGGCCCTGTGCCACGGAGGCACAGATCCTGCCCCTGAGGAACTCAGCACCAGTGTAAGAGGACAGGCAAGAGTGTGGCAAGTGATTAAGAAGCCAAGGGCTGTCAGAGACAGAGGAAATGGCATGTAAATACATGGAAGTGTGGAACAGCATGGCATTTTCAGGGAACAACAGATGGTTTGGCATGACTAGAAAGTAAGATGCAGGGAGAGGAAGGGTGCACATGATGCTAAAAATGTTATTTTAAGCCAGACAATGAAAGATTTTCTTAAGTTTAAAAAGACTGTATTATCAAAGATTTTATCTGTCCCTTTTGCCATAGTCTGGAAAGCTGCTTTACTTTTACTAAAATTTGAAAGATTCAGTACAGGAGGAACAAATGGTATAGTTGAGCGTAGAAGTACAATATGTGGTATCAAAGTGATGTCTTCTTGTGAGCTAGTTATTTCCCTGTTCAGTTCAAATAATTAAGAAGACCACAGAGGGTACTGAAACTCACTTTTATGTGTTTTTATTGTTTTGATACTTAAAATGCCTTGTTCTATTTAATTTCTACAACAACCTCATAATAGACATTCATCTCCCCATTTTACGGATGGGAAAACTGAGACAAGGGAAAAAATGCCCAAGATTTCCAGGTTCTAAGAGACAAAATCAAGATTCAAACGTAGATCTGCCCATCACCAAGGTTAATGGTTTATACTGCGCTGACACTTTTTCCTTAGTCAGGCTTCCTTTATATCATATTTGGATGTGAACACACTCTGTTCTGAAGGAAATTTAAATCCTAAACTGTTCCATGTGTCAGGAAATGTTAATGTCGATTTCCCTAAATCACAATATTTACATTAAACATTCTGGAGGTTGCCAGGGAGAGAATTTCATAGCTATCTGATCTTCAGCTTTCTATACAAACTGTATCTTGGCCCATTAATCCTCAAATTAGGGTAAAGAACAAATGGGAATATTACAAAGTCTCTAAGTAAGAGGAAGCTCTCGAGTATGACCTTAGGAAACGTCTCTTGATCTCAGTTCCTCGTCTCCAAAATGAAGGGTTTGGACTAACAACCTCAAGAGTCCCTTTGCGTGGCCTCAGGTTTCTGCACAGAGTCCAAAATAAATAGCATTTAATTCTATAGATACAGTATATGCTGTCTCAGAGGTAAGAGAACACTGTAGCTGTGATTATTTATAACTGCCAAATTCAGAATCAGATTTGAGAACTGTGATCTTTGTGTTTATTTTTAAGTACTCTCATGGCCTGCATATTTCTGGCATCTGTAGGATGTGTTACTGGTGATATACCTGGTTTATAAACAGAAAATTGTTCTTTAAAAACAAAGTGCCTGTGTTTAATTTTTAAATCAATGGAAACAAAATAATCAGGAGTACGTGGCATTGCAGAGCGCCAGTTACTCTGGGGAGGCAGTAGGTTGGAGGGGTGAAGGCTGCAGGCTCTGTGGCCGCACTCTGTGGGTATAAGTCCTGGTGCTGTCACTTCCCAACTGTGGACCTTTCAGCAAGTGAATTCCATGGTCTGTGCCTTCATTTTGTCATCTGTAAAACAGTTCTGCCTCATAGGGTTGCTGTGAGAATTAAATGTGCCAATGTATATATAGTAGCTAGAACAATACCTGGTCCACAGGAACATTCAGGAAATGTTTCTTGTTAGCATTTTTGGATAAGAGATCATTTATTTGAATTAGAGAAACTATACAATTAATGGATGAAATACAAATATTGAAGGTAAACTCCAAGAAACCAGGGGTTTTTATATCTTTCTTTCACAGCTATATCCTCAGTGCAACCTAAGTGCCTGGCTCAGATTAGGTGTTTCGTAGATATTTGTTGAATGAAAGAATAGGTCAGTTCTAGACAGTGTTGAAGGTTATGTTATCCTGTTTATTCCAAACTTTCCCCTGTGTTTTAATGTTTCTTATGTTCAAAAGCATTATACCATATGCTATAAATCGTATAACATAATGAATGATAACTAACAGCTTTAGTCTCTAGATTGGCTCCTGTTTCAGTTTCTTGTGATATTGTAAGAAGAAATATCTGGAAATCTAAGATATCATGGAAACAATTTTAAGTTTCATCTTTTTTATTTTTTATTTTTTTGACAAGTAAGAAAAAATCCGACCTCTAGTTATTTAGCCATTTCCTGGGCCTTTGCAGTCCTCTTTGTGCAGTAGCTGTATTGGTCCAGCTGTTGCAGTGGCTACTTGGGCAGCTGCTGGGCAGCACTGCCAACTACTCTGGATGGTTTTAAACTGCTTTCAGATAGAAGAGCAATCCAGAAATTCCAGACATACTGATCCACCTCTCTTTTCCCTTGTCCAATTAGAAGCTATAACCTAGAACCATAGATTCCAAATTCAGGACCCTACCCTCTGGATATGAATTCATGCTTGTTTTGAATAGTCTAACTTTGATAAAATCTTACGTGCAGTCTTAGTTTTAATAATAATACTTCAGAATTACAGTTATGTAAACCGAGTATTTATAGGATTTTCACAGTCTTTATCTTATTTTATTAAAAACCCATGCTTTCTTCTTTATTCTTTCCTGTACAGACACTGTTCCCAAGTCACTGTTGACTTGCCAGAGTGACAAGGACAGCCACTTTAGTTAATGAAACTAAATTATTCCTCCCAGTAGGCTCTAGGTCAAAAACATGCCGATATTTAAGGTGACTTCCAACTTTATACTATTTTAAATATTTTATTATTGTCTCAATGACTTTGTTGGAAGCAGAAGCTTTGAAAAGAAAGAGATAGGTGCAGTACCAACATCTGATGAGTGTCATCCGGTGAGGTGCATTGGCCCATGAGAGAAAATTCACTTTTTGTTGCAGGAAGAATTATGGATATACAATTTAAAGTTTCTGGGAAGGGTATGGAAATTTTTGCATAAAGAGTTCATGGGCTTTCTGGCAGGAAAAAGACAAAAAGCTCCTCTAAAGCCTTTCTCCCCAAGATGCAAGTTTACAGAAACCTGTCAGAATGGAGGAAGGTGCTTTCCAAAGGCAGGGGTGGGAAGAGCAGGGAAGTTTTCAAAATCAGCTGCATGCAGGTGGTGGCTGCACTGTCCCCAGCCTCATGAGGATACTCCTGTGTTTTAGTAGACTGTGGAGGTGGAATCCAAGCAGACCCGACCTTCTGGAGACTGCCTGAAAAGTCTCCAGATAAAATAGAGAAAAGAATATGAATGCTATCAGCAATATGAAGGCACAAAAAATTTAGATGGATTATTAAAAGGAGATTCTACTTTACTAATTGCCCCCAAACAAATGAAACACAAGATAAAATGATAAAATTTGTTAAAGTTGATATAAAGTTCTCTGTGGTCATAGGAAACACAGGCATCATTGAAGTATTTAGTTTCTAAATAGAAACTCTCAGCTATTCTTGATCTGTGTGATTCGAGGAATGAGTATCAGTTATGTCTAAATCAGAAATTTAAATTAGCATGCTTATTACACTAATGTGGGAAGTAAAGTGTTCATGTTATTATGTCCTAACGTACTCAAGCCATACCCTCAGTCAGAACCATCTCTCTCTTACAGGAAGCTCTAACGAGCTCTGCTCTATCCATTAGAGACAGTTGATACAACGTTATGTAATATTTAGTACCCCACACCACCCTACCCTCCATGCACACCTACCATTTCTGGGCAAGACGAGTCACAAGCCCAGATTCTAAATACTGAAGTGTTAACACTGCCAAGTCAGGTCCCTTTTCCTTACAGCCTTTGACTCCTCTAATCAAAGAAACCCAAGAGAGCCACTGGGAACACACAGAAAATCTTCCCCATTTTTTAGAGCAGCCATGTCTCTAATCAAAAACTGTTAATGGAGTTAGCATTGCATTTAATTTCCTCTGCCTTCAAATTTAAGATACAAGTACAGTTTTATTTTCACCCTCTCCTCTACCATGAAAGAACATAAGCTGGTTTTGATAAAATTGTATCTAAAAATGAAAATGCTATTTTATGTTTATTTACTGATGGAACCTGTGCCAGCAGTTCTGGTGCATTCCCGAGTAGGCATCAGCCATCTCATGCATATTTGAGTAGCATCAGCACTTTCGCCCTATTCAAGTATACAGTATTTCAAACATTAGAATGTACGTCGGCATCTGTGGCAGATCAGCATCTTTCTAAACAGAAAACAAACACTGCAGACAGTCTATAGTATGCATTTTTCATATCACAGGTGTTGTTTCTCCCCCAGGAAATATAAGAATGGCAAATCAACAGATATTAGCCATCATGAGTTAGGATCTGTCTTCTGAATGACGATTTAAAATAGTCTCATTAAAATGTCCCGTGATTGGCAAAATACATGATGGTCAGCCTGCTAAATAGTTGTTGGTCTCTCATGGGCAGAGTACAGTTGACACTGGCACCTGATCATTGGCCAGCATCAGTGAGTCTGCACAGAAGTGGTGATGCCTCAGCAAATATGCACTAAGAATTAGCTATGCATCAATACATTGGCAGATATGAAACGAATATATATACCAGGAAAAAATTCAGTGGAAGGTAGGATGCACAATCATCTATGAAAAACCATGATTTCTCAAAAATAATACCCTTATTTAGGTATATCCTACTGTATAAAATGCATTCAAATTATTTGCAAGTGTTAGCATTAAAAATTATATGAACATATAATTTGGTTTAGTCTCTACCTTTTGCTCATATCTAAAATATATTTCTTTTATAAAGGTCTCTTGAGCAAAAACTAATTCTTAGACTTACAATTTTATCAAAAGTAATAATTCAAATATTTAAATGTAGACTCTCCACTGACTACTGAAGAATTTTCTTAAACTTAACATTATGATGCAGTTTAAATGAGATATCAAATTTATATTATGCATAAGTTTCTAAACTGTAGGGCTCTAATGGAGACTGACATGACTAGTTCATTCCTACTGTGCATGCTAATTAATTCACTCATACAAGGTTTTCATTAACTGTATTCTAAATATAGTTGTCTCTGCTTATAATAAAAGTTAAAAACAGTTTTCAGCATTTCTCAACTTTTTAATATTAGTAATCTGTAGGTTATTCCAACATAGTTCTTTTGAACATATTAGACAAATGCAATTGTTAGTTAATAAATCAGATATCATGGGCTTCCTTGGTGGTGCAGTGGTTAAGAATCCACCTGCCAGTGCAGGGGACACGGGTTCGAGCCCTGGTCCGGGAAGATCCCACATGCCATGGAGCAACTAAACCCATGCGCCACAACTACTGAACCTGTGCTCTAGAGCCCGCAAGCCACAACTACTGAAGCCCACATGCCTAGAGCCCATGCTCCGCAACAAGAGAAGCCACCGCAATGAGAAGCCCGCGCATCGCAACGAAGAGTAGCCCCTGCTCGCCACAACTAGAGAAAGGTTGCGCGCAGCAATGAAGACCCAATGCAGCCAAAAATAAATAAGTTTATTAAAAAAATCAGATATCATTAATGAATCAGATGACTCTGATTTTATTAAATATTTTTCCATTTACTAATCTATAATCTATGCTCATTTCTACTAAAATAAGTATTTAGTGACTGTCTGCTACGTGCAAGCACCATACTAGCTACCTTCATAGATGCTATCTTTGGCAATCTTTACAACTCCCAGTTAGAAGTTTTGCAATTGATAAGTGTGACTCTGCTCCCTGAGGCCACTCATTACTTTTACAGCAGCATCAAATCCTTTTTGCATGACTCTGTTGAATTATATGATGTCTTGGTCTCTCTCTTGCTTCACTTACCTTCCATGAGGTTAGAAATAATTCCAACAGCAGTGTTACCAAATAATTAGTGCCTATACAAGTGGAGAGAAATCTCTGATTCTAGTGCGTATTTTAGTCCTTTGAAAATGGTAAAGATAGGAAGGTGAAGAGATCCTATGGCCAATTGTTCTATCTTGATGCAAGCCTTGCATTTAGTATTTAACAGCACAAAAGACAGTTCTTCACAGTCACTCATAGTCACCCCAGTGTTGTCCTGAGCTGGACAGTATGGGTCACTGAGTTATGCATGAGATAAAAACTGGCAGCCATCCTAGTGCACTCAGTTCTTGATTATGTATGAGTGTATTATTCTTCTGCAGGTAATACTTTTCTCCAGGTTACCACCCCCTAATTGCTATTATGGGACCTCCAGTCCTCTTTCTCCCTGAACAAATCTTTCCCAGCTACTCTAAAAGCCCCTAAGGACCTGACTCACAAGGAGGTTCCTTAAAAAACTACAAATAGAACTACCATATGACCCAGCAATCCCACTACTGGGCATATACCCTGAGAAAACCATAATTCAAAAAGAGTCATGTACCAAAATGTTCATTGCAGCTCTATTTACAATAGCCAGGAGATGGAAGAAACCTAAGTGTCCATCATCAGATGAATGGATAAAGAAGATGTGGCACATATATACAATGGAATATTACTCAGCCATAAAAAGAAACGAAATTGAGTTATTTGTAGTGAGACTCTAGGATGGACCTAGAGTCTGTCATACAGAGTGAAGTAAGTCAGAAAGAGAAAGACAAATACCGTATGCTAACACATATATATGGAATCTAAGAAAAAAAAAATGTCATGACGAACCTAGGGGTAAGATGGAAATAAAGACACAGACCTACTAGAGCATGGACTTGAGGATATGGGGAGGGGGAAGGGTAAGCTGTGACAAAGCAAGAGAGAGGCATGGACATATGTACACTACCAAACGTAAAATAGATAGCTAGTGGGAAGCAGCCACATAGCACAGGGAGATCAACTCGGTGCTTTGTGACCACCTAGATGGGTGGGATAGGGAGGGTGGGAGGGAGGGAGACGCAAGAGGGAAGAGATATGGGAACATATGTATATGTATAACTGATTCACTTTGTTATGAAGCAGAAACTAACACACCATTGTAAAGCAATAATACTCCAATAAAGGTGTAAAAAAAAAAAGGTGTTTTCCTTAAAAAAAAAAAAAAAAAAAGATTCCTGAACAATTACCCTCAGCCAACGTGGAACGTTTACCATTTTCATCCTCTTGGGCCCAACTCTCTTTGGTCATATCACTCAGAAAGCCAGGAATCACCTGGAGAGCTTTTAAAAAATACCTGATGCATATGTTCTTAACCTAGGTAATAAGTCATCTCTAGGGGAGAAAAGCTCAAAGGAAATAATGCTGGAAGACCCACCTCATCCTGAATTTTCTAAAGAGAATGAAAATATAAACTCAATATCTTAAATTCAGCCTATTCTACAAAGCTTTGGAATAGTGACAAGGACTTGTACCGAAGACAGAGAGAGGTTGAAAAGAAGCATGCCAGGTGGGAGGTTCTTCCCCCTCTGCCCCTTGTTCCCTAGGAAGTTGTAATAGAACTGAATGTCAAAGGAAATTATGAGGTACGTGCTGCTTGGACCACAGAGTGTGTGCCCAGGGAGCATTTCCAATGGCTTGCGGGTGAAACACATTAGGAAAAATGACCCAAATTAGAAGAGAACTAAGAGTGAAGCAAAGACCTTATGATGCAATGTAAAGGTGGCTATACCTGTTGTGTGTATCGCTGTGGAATCGTGCACTGTGGGTTACACCAAAATCACCCTGTGAGTGATGGCTTTAGTTTCTGTTACTTAGATTTGTTTCGTTAACATTGTAATGAGCCTTCAACTGGACAGTGTTGGGCTGAGCAAATGAGGATATTTCCAAGATGTTGAATCAAAGCTTAAGTAAGACAAATGAAACTTCCACAGTGGTTCTTATTTTCAGGGGATGGCTGGCACCTGGCTACTCCATTTATCCTTTGGTCAATGTAGGCCTATGTTTTATTGTCAGTAATGACAATTCCTACGTGTCACCATCCTTGTTTATGTATATTTTTAGACACAATTTGGTAACTGAGTTTCCATTAAGGAAAAAACACAGATTTTAAAAAATCAAAAAGATAGTGTAGTTCATTCATTTGCTCAGTAATTAATTTTTAAATTAATTTTTCAGCCATATGTATATGGAAGAATAAGATACGTCTCAAAAATCACAGTTTATTAATGTCAGCTATAAATAGTATATGGCGATGAAACATTGGTTTCCAGAGCTTAAGATGGGATTGTTCTATGGTGGACCTTTCTGAACCAGTCAATACCAGGTGTAAGTTCTACCTAATAAGGCACCAGAATATTAATTTATTGTACTTGAAAGTTAGCCATGAAGTTATATAATATTTTGCTTTAATTGGACCATGTGTGTAGTCACCTCCTTTACCGAGAAATTGTATAGAAGCATATAACGTTAAGTATAAGATATACTTATTATGACGCCCTTCTCTCATTGGAACATGTGACTGCAACACATTTCATTACAGGTTATGTACTGTTCTTCAGGGGTTAAGACTATAACCATCACTGTCATTACCACAAGCACTAATTTTGAGTCCAATTACATGGTGCACATACAGAAAGAACTTCACCAACTAATCTCTTACTCTGAAATTCATATCTAAGGCAATTTTTAGATTCAGTGTGCTCTAATATTTCCTCTCCATCTTCTTTGTCCAAAGCTCCATTTCTTCAAATACTAAAAATCTCCCAGAATAGTCTCTAATAAGCCCTACTCTCTTAACAAAGAAAAGCCCAAATGAAGCTTGAAGGATGAAACAAGCATAATTTGAGCTTTTTCTTGAATTCCTCCTTCCTCTCCCCTCACCATGCTTGTCTCTCTCACTCTTGTATACACACCCACTCATACATATTTTTGGAGGCAGAAGAGCACTGCTTGCTTTCTGTGCAAATTAAATTGCAAAAAGAAAAAAATGTTGATGTGAAGCTGAAATACACTCATCAGACTAACAAGTGCTTCTGGAAAAGCTTTCACTGGACGTCATCCTGTGGAACTCAGCTCCCTTCCTCTCAGGGCCACACACATGAGGCACAGGACCTTCTATCCCTTCAAAGCTTGTTAGACAGTGAACAGGATTTGGAGGACAAATTAAAGTCCTGAACATGGTAGTCACAAAGTAGTGGGTTGTGATCCTGGGAAATAGGGAAGAAATAAGCCGTTCTTCTGTTCCTTCTCTCTTCTTTTTGTGGTTTTCTTGCCACTCTAAAAAAACTGGAGATGCTGCAGGACTTAGGGGCCTCCTGGACACAGAAGATAGTCTAAAAATACATTTTTTTGAAACTTTAAAAAGCCATCCACTCTAGAATTTGTCTTCTTTTGAGGTAATCTGTTACACAAGGCTGCTATAATTTGGCTTTTGGCAGTAACGACTAGTTATGCCAGAAACAGATCATAAATAATGTCTAGATAAGTGCAGTGTTTTTATTCCAGAGGCAGCCGGCAGATGCTTTGTGTGCCCTGCTTTCTCTTGCTGACCAGATTAATTTTGCACCATGCTTTTACTCTGTAATGCTTTGGAACAAAACAAATTTAAAATGTGTCTTTTGGCCACTTGGACTTCCTCAGATCACTCAAGGTAAAATTCTTCAGTAATAATAAACAGTAAACTGTCTTTTTAAAGGCTCTTCTGATAATCAGTGACTTAGCACACAGCTCCTCATAGGCAAGGAGATCAAAGGCAGAGTAATCAGTACTCCAGAGATGTTCTTCAATTGTCAAAATTCTGTAACATGTCAGGTGTGGGAAGAAGGACAATGAAAGGAAACAGAAACCTAGGGGAGCAGAAATCTCAACTTTCTCCATGGACTGTCGCTCAAGTATATGATTATAATTTCTGATAATCTTGTCTTCCCCTTCTATGACATTCATGTAATAGTGGAAACTATGAAACCTTTCAGATCTAGTACCTTCTCCTCAGAATGAATGTTATATCTGGACAAATAACATTGCTGCTTTCCCAAATGGAATAGTAACAGGACCTTAAAAATCAGGCTTTTTTCTTCTTGTTCTGATGATGGAACTTGACCTTGAAATATAGCCCAAATGAATAACTAGGCAACCTGAAGGTAAGCATTAGCTTCAGTGATTGTGGGAAGCATGATAAAGTTTCCTCTCATAACAAGCAATTCTAAGCTCGATAGACAGGCTTTCCCTAATTGAACAGGCATTACCAATGAATTTGTATGAGTTATTCATTCTGAAATTTTTCTTCACAATGCAGTCAGTTTAGTATATTAAAATATACATCACAACTGAAGCAGTTTTGTAAAACAGGCATTAATACGGTGGTGTATCTATTTACTTGTACCTTGGGGATGTAAGGCAAAAAAAAGCAAACTGCTTACTGCTTGAAAAATCATAGCCGTCCAATAACTAATGGTGTGGTGTTGGAAGAAAGGAAAATGCTTACTGGGATTGGTTGTAATGAGACGGAAGGGTAAGTTGAAATTGAATGAAGATGTAGCACAATTGGATATTAATTCTATTTAATGTTAGTTGAAAATAAAACGTGAGGGAAGATGACCAAAGTGCATTATTTGTCATTATAAGCCTTTAAAACTATTGTATGCTAGTTCTAGCCTACAATGTATAGTGAATATATGTATACCTTCAGTGATTTAGACTTTGCCATAACTGTTAGATAACAGTCCGTATTTTTAATACATTTACAAGAGTTCCTGCTTGTTTTTGTGGCTGCTGATACCAACAATACTGGAATGGGAAGCCCTAAGCTTTTTTAAAGGTGAAGGATGACCCCCAAGATTAGCAACCTAGAGCGCAGTCCAATTGTGATCTCTTTATATACCCATAGTACCTTAATGATATTTATTAATATGTTACTCTGGCTAAAAATTAAAACTGCATATGAGATCTTAAAAATTAAAATACTTATGTTTTCTTTGTTCTAATTGCAGTTCCTCCTTTGAATTTCCCAAATAAAATATTCCCATGCAGCTTCAAAAGAAACCAACATTGCTTAGCCTTCACTAGCCCATAAATGTAGAAAGTAGTTCAAGGATAATCACCAAACCATTAATTTGGCGTTGGGTGCTCTTACGCAAGTTCCTCTAGCCAGTATTTTCCAACAGTTTGTTGGAAGAGTTTTTTTTTAGATTTGAAAGAGTTGCTAGAAAATGTGCAATTGGAAAATAATTTACACATACAGACACACACACAAATTACAGGCTGTTGCTATGGGACTCTATAAAGCTTACAAATTCAGAAAATAGGATATTCACATTCTCTCAATGAATCAGAAATGTAGCAGGCCACATGACTAAGCAGACACTCAGAAGAGCTTGCAAATTGGGCTGCAGGGAAAATGCTGTCATCAGACTCTAAAAATCTAACATAATTATCACTTAAAGAAAGTCAGTGTGGAAAATTAATTAAAATACTTTTTAGGCCATTAATTTTCTAGTTCTTAGATCCCTTCCTCCTTCCATACCCATCCTCTGTCATGTTGTATCTAGCCCAATATCAAAAACATCAAGTATCAGAGGAATGCTTTAAAAACCAAATCTGGAGTTTGTTATTATTTTTCCACAATATTTTTATTGGCCAGTGGCCTATCTTCTTCTGAGAATATCTATATTTTTCTGACTATAAAGATTTTAAAATTTCTTATTGTTGCTATAGGGATGACACCTTGCATGCTGGCAGGATTTCGGTTATTTTGTCTTGTGTGATATTTACATTTTTGCAAAGATTCTTTATGGTCTTATTTTTATATCCTGCTTTCATGAGCTCATTCTTCCAAATGTGTCCTGATAATAAATAGAGAAGTAAACATGCTTTGTTTCATGTACCTGCTACCATTTGGATGTAGGGCCTTTTCAGTTAATCAGTTCACTTAAGCAACTGCTAAGTAGCTTTTCCATTTTTTCTTCTCTCTTCAAAAGGACTCCCACTTCTAGAAGTGCCACACTGACAAAATAAGAGCAGAATTTATATGGTACTTGTTTCTATCCTGCTCTCTATTCTAAGTTCTATAGGTGAAATCAAACATTTAATCATTGTGACAAACACAAAATATATACATAGAAGAGAACTGAGGCACAGAAGAGATATTCCCATAAGGTTATGTAAGATGAGTGTTTTTCCTTTTTTATCAGATGGTGGACATGCTACTTTAAAAATGTTAAAGTCATTAATTGGAATCACTCTGATTCTAAGCATAATATAGACTTCAAAAAATGCTACTATCAAAAAAAGAAAAAATGCCACTATCAAGTTCATATAAAAATGAATATCTTATTTGAAAGAAAAATTATCTTAAAAATTGGCACATGTATATGAGCATTATTTTCTCTGAATAAGGTGACCTTAAAAACTAAATGAAAGCAAAACAATTCTGCATTTATCCTTATTACATTTAAATAATTTACTTAACCTTTTGTCATTCACTGTTTCTCACTTGAACAAAATTCAGGGTATTATCAGATCAACCTTGAAATATACACACACACACACATGCACACATATATATGTGTGTGCACACATATATTAATTCAGTCAACTTTATGAATGTTTACAAAACAAAGGGTTGAATCAAGTTAAAAGAAGTATGGGAAACAATTCAGTAAAAATACTTCAGGAAGGATGACAGGTTAACTAAAAGAGCTAAGACTAAAAGGGGCTTCTATCTCTATTCCATCATTGTTGGACAAAGAGAATGTGGTACTCAGAGAAAATAGAAGATGAAATGGGAATAGAGGGATGGAAAAGTGTAAAAGCAAATTTTTTAAAACATCAGATAAATCCACTTACTGATTCTCTGATATCATGCCCTTGATAATTAGCAAAAATTAACTTTTCATTCTAATATTTCTTTTTTTTTTTTTTTTTTTTTTCAATACGCGGGCCTCTCACTGTTGTGGCGTCTCCCGTTGCGGAGCACAGGCTCCGGACGCGCAGGCTCAGCGGCCATGGCTCACGGGCCCAGCCGCTCCGCGGCATGTGGGATCCTCCCGGACCGGGGCACAGAACCCGTGTCCCCTGCATCGGCAGGCGGACTCTCAACCACTGCGCCACCAGGGGAGCCCTCTAATATTTCTTAAAACACAGAAAAAGGAGGAAAAAATTTCCCAAATGATATTTAACAAGGGAAATCAGAAAAAGAGGAGAGTGATGATGGTAGTGACAATTTGGGGAGGACTATAAGCCTTTATGAATGAGAGTTTTCCTTGTTCTCCTTAGCATACGTGAACAGAATATTTTTTAAAAATAGGAATTATATGTTTTTCCTACCAGATAACTCAAGACTTAGAATTTTGTAAGTGTTTTGATATCAACCATGGTTTCAAAAGAATCCAACATACGTGTAGAGTTATTTTTTAATATAACTGCTTGGGTAAACACCTAGTAATGGTTAAATGGAATATAGACCTGCCTAAGAACAGGACATAATGAAGTAAAAAAGTCAAGTGAAATAAACAGCTGTGATGTACATATGAGTTTTCATTCTAAATTAAAGGTGACTATTAAAGAATATCACCAAGAAAAGCCTTTAGGTTTTCTATCCTTCAAAGAAGCCACTTGATAAATGCGGAGAATGCTACAGGAAGGTGCTTCTACTGTTCAGAAATTAGTGAAAATTTGTGGTTGTCATGGGGATACTTAAATTACAGAAAGAAATAAATCAGAAAATAATGAATGTAATTAATTTTTCTTGAAGTTCAGCTGATGCAAGGTAAAAGGATATTTATTATGTGAATGTCTAGCCACCCGTGATATTAAAAAAATGAATACCAATTTTGCAGTATATGTAAATTAGACAAATTTTGTCATTGAAGATCACAGAAAATACAAGATAGAGTTACTCACTGATGACTTTAATTTTTTCACATGTTTTTACATAAATAAATATGTTTATAAAAATAGAAGGCTGATTTTTGTTACTTTTGGCATTTTTTAATAGGAAAAAAATAAATCAAAGTAAATTTAATAGCCTACATACACCAAAAGTTATCTGATGTGTAAAAAATTGCTGTAATACTGAACAATACATCACATCTTCAGGAATTTGAGCAGTTTTCAAATGCCCAGCTTTGCTACTAACTCTCAGAGAAATAACAGATCTGGATTAGATTAGAGAAACAGATCAGGCAAATAAGTGAACAACATGGGTATTTTTTTTTTAATTGAAGGAGTAATAGGAATTCGTAAGGCCCATGGTAAACTAAAGAGTTCATGCTTTGTCTAAATGAGCAAGTTAATTTCTCTAATACTTGTCCTGCATGTTTGTATCCACACATGCTAGATTTGATTTTCATGGAAATCTGGATATCTAGATTTTTATGCAATAAGTCCTAATTTTTAAATGTGGCCAGGTGAAATCATCTAGTGGGCCACAGAAGAACTACTGTCAATAACTAGTTTGTGACCTTAGAGGTTTTCATGTAGAGTTGTCTTTAATAAGTAGGCTAAAATCTGACCAATTAGGGAATTAGTTGGTTTGACTCACTGCATTTTCTCAGTTCTGATTTATGAATATGAAATGGCCTACTGTGTTTTATCGGTGGTGACTTTTAATAAATGATAACTCCTTCAGTCTGTAGGTGTAAGTCTTCCTTTCATGAGGCCACTAGATCTCAAGTGCACACAATAAATCCCATCAGTTCTTGCATTCCATACCATTGATTTTTTTGTTGTTGTTAACAATAACTAAAAAAAAATTATGGTTCACAATGGACGTTTAAATAGGTTCCAATCAGAGAATTTACTATTTGCTACTTTCATCATTTGTCAATCTTTAGACAGAATTTTCAATCCAATAACAGAAAGGAACCACTGTCTTTGTGATACAAATTAATGTACGCTCGTTCCTTCATGGTTTTAGAATAAGAAAAATAGAGGTGGTATCTTCAGTTTTATAAAATATATATGATTTTCAAACCAAAAGTCACCACATTTGACCCACTGAAAAGTGATTCATTCACCAGAGTTATCTGTAGATGCCAGAGTAAGTTCGTGTCTAGGACAGCCCAAATTTTCAATCTACAGGTAACAAACACATGATACCTAACATTTATTTAATGCTTCAACTTTACAAATTACATTCTCTTACAAGATCCAGATATAATAATTTGATCCTAGATATAATGAAAACACATGTGAAACTCTTCCTTTCTCTCTGACTCTCCAGAGAGGGTCTTTCAAATGTATCCTAATGGATTACTCTCTTATGTTTCCTGGGAAGACTTCATTGCCTGAAAGTTAGGGCTGTGTTTCTGGCTTATATTATCACAGTGTGATCATATGTACTGGATTCCATACCATTTTTTCAGTTACATGTGCTCTATAAACCTGTGAGGATTAACAGAAATGTGTTACGTAAAGGACCTCACATAGTGCCCTAGAATATAGATGATACTCAGTAAATACAAATATCCTTAGCTGCCTCTGTTTTGGCCACCTTCTTTCCAAATGCACTTATTTTGTCAAACATACCCGTATGCCAGTTCCTGAAGCAAAATTCCGATCGTGGTAATTGTACACTCCAACATGTGCTATGGGTTCTTCCTGCCTCCAAAAGACAGGGCATAGCTTCGGAGACCCTTTCTGAGCCTCTTCTCCATTGCTTCCTCTTTACCATCATGTTTTATCCAAACTGAACAGCTGTCTATTTAGCTTCTCTCTCAGGTCAGTATCTTTGCCCCAATTTCCCATCTACTTGGAATTATTTTCCTACTTCTTTTCCTCACCATTTATATCTGATAAAAATCTTACTCATCCTTGGGGCCCAGTTCAGCAAAGTATTTCCCCTTCCTTACTAGCAGAGCACTGAGTGGCTCAAATCACTTATTTATAAGTGTTACAGCCCTAAAATTAATGAAGTACACACCTCAGCTCTATTATAAGACCACAGGCATGTTTAGGATAATGTCTTTAGCCCATTCACTTTGGTGTACCCCCAAAAGGGGGAGGTTGCCTTCCACATAGTAAACATTCAATAAATATTTATTGAATTGACTTGGTAGAAACCATAGGAGCCATCATGATGAGCTTCCTACCCAATTCAGAAAACCCCTCTATACCTTCCCCACTGCCTGGCTTCTGGTAGAAATATGTGGAATCTCATTACTTCCTGATATAGTCTTTTCCCTTGTGGGAAAATTGAAATGATTAGAAAGTTCTTTCTTGTTTTGACCTGAAATGTTTTCCTCTTCTTTTTACCTTGCTGTCAGCTCTTCCTGTGGAATTTAAATATTAAAAATTTCTCATTTCCCTCTTCCACATGGCAATGTTTTAAATATTAATATAGTGCTTACCCTAGTCATTCTCTTCCCCTGTTAAACCTCACTTACCCCCGACTCCCACGTTCTGTTTTCCTAATATGACACCATTTTGGTCACCCTCTTTTTAAATGTTACTTATTTTATCATTTTACTTCTTTTAATGAGGAACCTAGAAAAGGGCAAACTGCTCTGTGAATGATCTGACCAGTCCAGGATGCACTGGAAATATTATCTCCCTAAGTGTGAACCACAATCCTGCAGTTTTAGCCTACAGCATTAGCAGCCAAATCATGTGGTTGGCTCATAGCTTCAACAAAAAAACAACCACTTAGTGCCTGCTATCTGCCAGGCACAATAAGGCCCTTCCACATATGTTATCTCAGTAAATGTGTAGCTGATTAAAGCTCCCAAGTCATTGTCACACAAATTGCTGTCAAGAAAAGATCTGTCTTCAACATGTGTAATTGCCATCCGAACACAAATCTAGGATTTTTCATTTATCCCAGTTAAATTTCATTATTTTGGCATTGTCTCATTTCTTATCCAAGTTGAATTTCATTATGTTGGGTTTGCCTCATCCCTTTAGCCTGTCAAGATCAATTTATATCCTGTTTCTGGTGTCAAAGATAGTAGTCAGTTTTCCCAGCTTCGAGTCAACTACATATTTGATAAGGACATGATTTAGTCTTCAACTAAGATGCTGATAGAAAAAAATGTTAATTGATGGAACAAAGCCAAGGAGGGAAGCTACCTCTCTAGAGTCCATTACTGATTCATAATTAGAATCCCTAAGGTAGGGCTCTTCGATATACCTCCAAATTCACCTAAATGTTCTAGCACTTGTTGCACATTCTCTGTCATAGCTACGAGGGCATCATGAACTTTCTTTAAGTGTCTAAATTAGAATATGATAGAAAGCCCATGAAATATGAGATTGGCGTGGTGTGAATTTATCTGAGTGCACACTTGGTGTTAAATGTTTGTTTATTTATTCATTTATTTGTTTATTTGGTTTCCACATTCACCACTTACTAGAGGGTCCAAACTGATAGTCTGACCATCCTTTTATAGATTGTTTTCAAAGTTATCCTTAGCAAGTCTGTGGATTCCACACTTTGATTTTATCCATTTTTGAAAATGGGATCATTTGCTCATCTCTAGTCTTATGGGATTCCTCTATTCACCATCATTTCCCAGTGATTACACAGAATGATTTGTTTCACAACCTTTCAAATGTAATTCATCTGTGTCTGGACTTGAGCATTCATTTTAAAAGGCTAAAAGCTCTCATAATCGTTGCTTTTATTTTGTGCTTTAATTACTTCTTTACAACGCTATCCTGCCTAACGTGAAGATAATTCTCCCAGTGGAGAGAAGTGGAAGCAAACACCATTTTACCACAGTTAACGGTATATCATTCTTCCCAAGCAGTGATCGTATCCATCATTTAAAAAATCTTTTTTACTCTGATATAGTATTCATATCGTATGTACATGTATTTCATGCACATTTAAAAGAAAACTCTTTAGTGTCCTTAGTATAGGTAAGAAATATCAGATATTTCAGCCTCTTGGTCCTATTCTTGAAGATTGTTGCTTCTCTTTTGTATTCATCTTTGGTTATATGTTCTTCCCTTCATATTTTGTACACGTTTCATTTAAATCTGAGCTCATCAGAAGAAAGAGAGCCTTAAGCAACCACGCTGGTTTCCTAGGATACCGATTCTTTATTTTCCTCATCAGTATTATTTGTGATTGTATTATCAGATCTTCAGTTTTTACTTTCCACCTCCTTTAAATTTTCTGGCCACAGAACCCCCAGGGGAACTATGATAGCTATTGCTTCTTAAATTGTTCTTCAATATAATTTCCTAAAAACTAGGGTATGCTTTAGTAGCCTTTTCTTGATTACTAAAATGTCATGGATGCTTTCTCTAAAAGTTTCCATTATTTCAGCTTCAAGAATAAGCTCCTCTTTGCTGGTAAAATTAAATCAGGAATAAAAATTCCCTTCATTGTTTTGTCTTCAACCTGAGGAATGTTGTTTCAGTAAGACGGCACAATTTTCTGCTGCCCTTTATTGGAGAAAGGGCTTTCTAGTAAATGTCCAAGTGGTTGAATTTCCCACAAGTTGTCTCTTTTAACATCTGTGTGATTTGTGTAATACAAAATCAGCATCATGTGTGAATTCTGATTCTCAGCCCAGACCTACAGTATCAGAAACTCTAAAGGTGGGTCTTAGCAGTCTGTGTTTCAACAAGCCCTTGAGATCATTCTCCTGCCCACTAAAGTATGAGAAGCACTGTTGTAAAGCATCATCCACATCTTCTGACTATGAAGCAATGCAGAACATTATCCCTTAGTCACTTATGTTGATTCAGATATTGTCTACTAATGTCACATGTTTACAAGCAGAGATGTACATCTTCTTACCACATGGTAGAATGTTCCTGCCCTTTTTTAAAAATTAATTATTAGCTTTGTTTTTCTTATTTAAAAACAATTTTTTTGGAGTAAAATTGCTTTACAATGTTGTGTTAGTTTCCGCTGTACAATGAAGTGAATCAACTCTATGTGTACCTATACCCCCTCCCTCTTGGACCTCCCTCCCACCCCCTCATCCCACCCATCTAGGTCATCACAGAGCACTGAGCTGAGCTCCCTGTGCTATACAGCAGGTTCCCACTAGCTATCTGTTTTACACATAGCAGTGTATTTATGTCAACCCTAATCTCCCAATTCGTCCCACCCTCCCCTTCCCCCACTGTGTCCACAGGTCTGTTCTCTATGTCTGTGTCTCTATTCCTGCCCTGCAGATAGGTTCATCTGTACTATTTTTCTAGATTCCTCATATATGCGTTAATATACGATTTTTACCAAAATAGACAAATGGAATCTGCCTTTTCTATTGATTTATTCCTTTTGAACAAGCAGTCTTCTATATCACAGACATAGTTGAATTCCAACAAGTATTCTGATACCGGTAAGATAATTCAACTTGTAATATTAAATTGCCAGTGTTTCCAAAAATATGTTACCCGTCAGGCTCAGTGTATAAGTACGTAAATATCTGAGGCCTTTCATGTAGTCTGACTCATTCAGGATTACTTACTCCTGAGAACTTCTTGGCACTGTCTCCTCTACTGGTCTTGCTCAGACCATTATCACCACCTTATAACTGCTCCCTCTACTCCCAGACTCCCCTCACTCTGATCTCTTCCTCTACGAATCAACCTGAAACACAGCCCTAATTATATCAGTTCCTTGTTGGAAATTCTTTGTTGATTTTGAATACCTCAAACTGGCATTTGAGGCTCTCTATAATACCACTTCAACCATCCTCTGCAGAATTTCATTTCATGAACCCCTTCTTCATAGCCCACATTCCAATTCAATGGAACTAAGTTTTGTTCCTGGGACTTACCTGCCCCCAGGCCTTTGTTCATGCTCTTGCTTCCTCTTCACATGCCATTTTCCTTCATTTTCTTGTTATAATCCTCACCTCATATCATCTCTCCTCCTCTTCCTCTGCTGAACACCAATGGAACATAAAATGTTGTATTTTATGTTCCTGATTTCATACAACTTTGGACAATATATGATTGGGGATTTATCATACACCTCTATTAAGAAGGGACGTCTGATGCATCTTTCACCCTAAACAATATTTGTGGAATTGAAATAAATGTCATGCTGTAGCAATTCTTTCTTCTAGGCATTTTTTTTCTTTCCCTTTTATTCCCCTCCTAAAATTTTCTCAAAGGATATAGGTAATTTCAAAGTGCCTAAACAGGAAATCAAGGGTTTTGCTTGATTTGAAATTCAAAATTATTTGAACTTAGTGATTCAATACAGTAATGTATTACCTTTTTGATGACTGGCCCCTGAGTATAATGTTCTTTTGATAAGTCTAAAGTTAATTGTTCACCTTTGAATGACTTGTTTCCAAATGGAAATGGTAGAAAATGTTAATTAAAAAAACTTGATGTTACAAAAATGACATAATAAATGTGTGTGTGTCTGTGTGTATGAGAGAGAGAGATTGAGAGAGAAGGAGGTGGAGGAGAGAGAAAGGGGGGGGAAGAGAAAGAGAAGAAAAAAGAAAGAATTCACAAAGAATGAGTTGGCCATATGGGTCTTCAATCTTTCTTTCCCCTTCTGTCAGTAATACCACTAACAAACACTCAATTTAAGAGGAAATGTGAGCTAAAAATACAGGAAAATAATTCTTTTATTCTACACATGTATAGGTAAGTGGTGGTTATATTATAAAAATTATAAATGATAAAAAATGATTAAAAATATACCATGTATTTGGACAGTATGTTGTAGAATCGAGAGGTTTTATGAATCATAAAAAAGCAAGATATGAGGAAGCTGACTTCATGAAAATAGGGGAAAAGTCTTAGCAATTAACCTTAAGATGAAGTATCTTTCCTTCCTTACCATGATCAACTCATATTTAAGTATTTTAATGGAAAATGACTTGTATTTAACCTTTTATGACTCAGAGAGCCAGTTAGTTGTAATTATAGCTAATCCAATTAAAGATGGATTATAATAACTGCTGAATTAATAGATCATGAAATACTGAGTTTAATTAGTAGACTCTATTTATTTTGAAAAAAATGAAAAAGAATTTCTAAAAATATTATGTGAAAACTCTTTAAAATTTTAGTCTAAACTTAAAATTGTGGAAGTCCCATTATGTAAAAAAAAAAATCTTAAAATAGAAGAAACACAAAAAATAATGGAATAGTATGAAATTTTGAGTTCCAATTTTATATTTAAATTATTTTAAACTCTTAATCTTGAAAGAAAATATTAGTAATTTTTAAGTTCTTCTTTCCCCATAAAACTTAATATTATTAATATATCTACTGAAATAATAAAAATGGTACAATAATAATAATAGTATTAAATACAGTTTTACTTTTTCCAGATTATAGATACAGTGTAACACAACTAAGTCACATATAGACATTTTGTATGTATTTGCTGCATATTTAGGGAAGATAGTGTAGTTGCAGTTAAATTAGGGTAGGTGACCTATGTTGGCATCAAATGTAATATTTTAAGGTTATGTAGTTTATTTTTTGTAGAAGAGCTATGTAAACAAATGTGAATAAAGGAGACCTTTTTTAAAAATTAATGACTATTGGTATGGCAAATAATTACACAACTAAAATTAAAGGACCGTTTTATGATGTGCATGAAATAGATTATACAGTGTGGTGTGCCTTCATCTTTCCAGCTATTCCTACAAACATATTAAAAAGGGCTTCATTCCAATAGATGTGCACATTAAGATCAAGTCCTCAGACTGGGAAATTGTGGAGCAATATAGGCAAATCCCTAATAATAAATGTCATATGTTCTTAATTCTGTGTTATAGTATTTTCATACTTTAACATTTTTAAAATCAGGATGCATCTTAAAATTGAAATGTAAGAACAACTATGAGGTTTTCAAACTCTTGTTCCACTGCATGGGGGATTTTTCAGGGTGATATGAGCTAAAGTATAATATTAAAATGTTTTCCTCTAAAAGTGTTCTTATTCCTTGGGTAGCCCAAGAACTACCTACTTCATGGCCAGAATGCATTGCTCTGAGGATAATGCCTTTTTTTTTTTTAACAAGCTGGTAAAAAGTGTCAGGCTATTTTACTCCCTCCTTTTATAAACTTGCCACTGGGTTTTATTTTCAAGATGACTAGAGGTACCCAAATCAGAGAATTGGTAGACATTAAAAAAATAAATAAATAAGATCTAGAATATACAATTGGAGAACTCAAGGAGCACTTCTGAGGCCTGCATGAAGATTCCAAGACTCCTAGTATTTTATTCATTCTTGGGCCATCCAGGTAGACATATATAAACTGGCACCAGAGGTAAAATACCTAATTTGGGTGCCTCAGACCAGAACAGGTTAAGATTACTCTGTGCTCAACACACATATATGGGACACCCAGGAATGTCCCAGGGGAAATATGTGGCTCTTGAAAGAAGTACTATGGCAATTATGTAGCAGATACAGCAATCCCCCAGAATGCACCGTCTGTGCTGTATGCTGGAGAGTTCCATTCCCTCCTGGGGGTGCCGAAATGTGCTGCTGCATCACTTGGAATGG
This sequence comes from Aethalodelphis obliquidens, assembly GCF_003676395.1. Lineage (NCBI taxonomy): Eukaryota > Metazoa > Chordata > Mammalia > Artiodactyla > Delphinidae > Aethalodelphis > Aethalodelphis obliquidens. The sequence continues at coordinate 41,955,631 of NW_020837946.1, forward strand.
AAATGCATTTTCTGTGAGTAACAACCTCCTATGAAGAAATTAGTTTCTCCTTAAGCATTTGGAAGCTGCTGTGCAACCCATAATCAAGATTTTCTTAATGTTGTTTTAAACAGACCCATTATCAGAGTTGCATCACTCTGAAAGCTTCAGACTTCATTACACTATTAGAAAAAATTAACGTATTATACCTGATAAGCTTCTAGCATATTCAAAATCTTGCAGCCTTACTAATGCTGACTACCCCAGCACTTTCTTTCTTATTAAAAGTGAGTTGCACAGAATTAAAATATATGCTGTTTGTCTACTTTTTTCTTGAGATAAGGCAGCAATAGTTAACTTGTTCTGAAGTTAATTTTCTATCTGTAAATTCAAGTATTTTTAGCATATCTTTTCTTTTGTTAAAATATATCTGTGCAATAATTTATAAAGGAAAACCAATTTGGACATGTTTATAGTAGATAATATTAAACGTAAATTTGAAGGTTAAAGTGATTGATTAGAATATTTGTCAGTAATCTAAGTAAAAACTAAGAATATTATTATATTATGCTAATGCTGAATTGCTACTTCATATGTCAGTTCTCTAATATTTTTAAAGTTGAATTAGAAAAAATTTTAAAAAATGTATAGACATTGAGTAAAAATAGTACTTTTAGCTTGCTGAAAATAGGCATTATCAGAAATGGCAAATTAAAAAAAGTTTGTGACAGATACAATTTATTTGGACTTAAGTTTAATCAGTGAAAAGTTAAATTTATATAAAAGCCTGAAAACTGAAATGATCTGAAATCTAAAGTAACAGTGGAGAATCAAGGTTGGAAATATGAATCATATCCTTACACAATTCCATGCAGGAGAATTGTGTAACTTTGCGTTAGGAAATACTACCAAACAGCCCAGACCTCTGTATCTTAAAACTTTAAAGAGTTGCCAAAGAGTACATACATATGGCATCACCTTTAAAATTAAATTAAGGTTAGAATACAATCAACAAGTTCCTACTGTATAGCACAGAGAACTATATTCAATATCCTGTAATAAACCATAATGGAAAAGAATATGAAAAAGAATGAATATATACGCATAACTGAATCACTTTGCTGTACAGTAGAAATTAACACAACATTGTAAATCAACTATACTTCAATAAAATAAATTAAAAAAAAATTAAGATTAGAAGGATGTAAAAGTGTAAGTTGTGTTGGGTAGAAAATGTTTCTAGTAGTTTTAAGAATTTTTGCTAAGCTGAGAGTCAACTATTACAAGGAAGAATAACATACAAATATAAAGATTTTAACTTAAAATGCCCAGGATTTCTTGAACTAGCATACTTAAGACTTAAAAGGATTGGGCTTTTCAATTAATGTAAACCAAAGTTAAAATTACAAAATTATACTGTTGCCCCATTTTTTACTTTAGACATGGCCCACACTGCTCTTGTCATCCCTTAGCACAGTGCTTCAACGTTTGCTCCAAATAATTGTTCCATGCTGGCAAGTCACTGATTTCTCCAAAACAAATAGAAGGACTTCTAATCTATTTTAAACAAATAAACAGAAAACTGCATTGTTGATTCTCAAATGTTCCCCAAATGTAAAATCTTTACATCTTGGATTTAGGAAAGAAAGTAGGAGAGAAGGGAGGAGGGGTAGCACTTAAAGACAGAAGGGAAAATATTTTAATGCCATTAAGAATTCATGCCAATAACAGCTGTGAATTAGGTGGCTTGTGATACTTAATGAACCTTGTATAATTTGCTGTATTGTTAGTCAATATGTGGCTTTCTGTAAGCATTTACAGAATTATACCTTGGTGAACAATAAGGTCCAGTAAATTTTTCTTTCTCCTTGCTGATAGAGAATCATTTGGAAGTCGTATGAGGCAATGGCAATTCCATTAGTGCACTAGATCCTCCCAAGACTGAGGGAGGAGCTGCAGACTCTGTCAGAAAGTCTGGTGGAGAGAAGGGTCACTTGTCGCTAACAATTTCATTCGTGTACTTAGTATTACAGTTGTCAGGTTAAGAATGCTTCGCTGACACAACACGTAACTAAATATGGTAGTTCTAAGTTACTTAGCAAAATAACAAACTTCAAAAACCCAAAGTGAGAATTACTTTGATATTTATAAAAATAAATAAATACAGTGGAGAAGTGAATTGCCCAAAGTGGGAAGAGGGAACAGCTGAAGTGTTTCTTTGTAGCTGGAAGGTAGCTCCACATAGAGAAGGAGGACAGGTTTTGGAGTCTCACCAAGCTGTAAGTCACCCAGCCTTCTGAGACTCAGTTTCCCTAACACAACTGTAAGGTGAAGGCACCAACGTCCTGAGTATAAAACACCAAATAATTTGGGTGTTAGTTGTTTTTCCCTCCTTCTAGTTGCAAATGTGTCTTTTCCTTTCTCTCAAGTGTGATGAGTATGGCAATATCTAGAGTATATCAAGCTGTGACATGAAACCTGAAAAGTGCAGTCCATGTCTTCAGTCCATGACTAGCAGTTTTAGCTGTCACCTTTTATTGTCCTCATACAAATCCTGATGCATTTTTTCTCTGAAATATATCATACAGTATCTTCATACAAATAATTGAATGTATTTGAGATACGTGACTAATTTATAAGATTTTCTCTGTTACCCAAGCTGTCATATAGACTTGGCAAATGTATTCACAACTGGGAACATTTCCATGGAAAAGGAATAGTAAGTTATTCAGATTGTACTTTTTCTCCATCACCTAATTAATTAGCACAGCATATTAGGGACTCATTTTATGTATAAAGTAATATTCAACTAGACATAATGAACAGAGATTAAAAATGTTTCAGGAAGTAGCTTATAAATACCTTATTTTTTGTTTGTTTGCAGGGTGGAGGGAGAATATTGATTCTTTTTCAAATATCTGAATAATCAACCAAATTTTTCCATTTCTATCTGGATTTTTGGTAGATACGTCCATATTTATTGGTATTTTTTAAAACAAAGTTTTTATTAAACTCACTTTCTCTAAAGTACTTTACTTCTGTCTGAACTTTAAATAAAATTAATATTTGTTTTAAAAATTATGAAGGATACTTATTAAAATTAGAGCTGTGGTGAATTTTTTTAACTCATAGATGGATTTTCCTTATATAATAGCTTGAGAATAATTTTATTTATTTTACTTATTTGCCTATCTCTTCTTGGCTACATATATTTTAAGACCTGACTTCTAGTTTAAAATAATATTTAGTTCGACCAAAGACAAGGAGGGAAATTTCTCAAGTCTTTAAGACATGCCAGTTTCCAAATGTTTCCCCTTCCAAATGAGAAAACTGAAAAAAAATAATAATTTTGTACTATATGATTTCACATACATGATGCTGTTTGGGACGAGGAATGGTAATGACACTTTCATAGTATGCTTCTCCAGTTAATCAATGACTCTTTTATGAGAAGTTTGGTCATAACATCTTTTCAGAGGATATAAGACTAGCTAATGAGGAAGAGTTAATTCTGAGTATAGTATAGGTAAGAAATAAAAGGGGCACTACTATGCAAGAGGCAAAACAGTCCTAGAGTGACTAATATCTAGTCTTCAAAAGGAATGGCTTGTTGGGCAATGAGGATGGATTACGGGAAATAAGGAGGCAGCCATGACTGTGACAAAGTTTGAAATACTGGAAGAATATGTCTGTGTTTCCTCTTAGTTTTATGGTCAATATGAATTACTCTTCTGTCCTTACATGTTTAAACTCCATTTGCCAGGTGTCAGCCAAGAAACCCATTTTCTACTTGCTTATTCTTGTTTTCTGTCATCTGAAAATTTTTTATAAGCGTTCAGTCTGCATCTCTGAGGTTGGCTACATAAATTTGAAATACTTGCTGATCTTATCCATCCAGAAGATCCTGGCAGTTTCACAACTGTGTAGGGAATCCAATTATTATTCTCAGGAGTACTAATTTGACCCAGAGAAGGTGCAGAGCATTCAGATCCACAGAAGAGAGAATGCAACATCCATCACTCCCGCCAGCCTTTTGTCAGGTGACCCACAGAGCCCCATTAGAATGTCTTCAATAGGGAAAAGCTTGACTGCCTCCTTAGGTTAAGAAAACCTGATGCAGTTTATAACAGCTAAGACAGGGGAGATGAGAAAGGGATGGATAACTCAGTTCAAATGAAGCCATAAATAGAAAAGAGTGTGAGCGCTCACCCCTGTGGTCCTGTACCCCACATGTCCTCCAATTTGCAGACTAGACATTCATTTTCATAACGATTGCATTCACACATGTTTATCTTAAAGTGGTAGGGGTCAGGTGAGTAAATTCAAATGCTGCTGGATGAGACGTATTACCCAGCAGCACTGTAAGCTCAGACTCCTTCAGTTAGGAAAGAGTGAAAGGTGCATTTAGAGGAGCAGCTGATCAGTTCTTGGCAGGTGGAGTACTGCTGAAGTAACAATTTGCAGTAGTTTTACACTCCTGTCAGTGCCAGTTGGCAAACTAATGGAGATGATGGAATGAAAGAACAAAATGTCACAACAGAAAAGAGTGAGTTGAAAATTCAAACATTTTCTTATTTCTCATAATCCTACTGATTCAAAATTAAATCAGTCTACAAATGAACCAACTCGATATTGAATAAAAGGCAGCTATCTGCATGATTTTTTTCCAAGTAGGAAAATCGATTAACATTCTTGTAACCATTAGCTTGTTCAAAGCATCATGATGATTTGTAATAACTCAGAGAACTAGTTTGTAAACAAGAATATTGATTTTAAGACAATATGTTTTAGTTGAGAATAGCAATTGATACAGACGTTGAAACCTTACATTAAGGAATCCCTTGTAGTGGTATAGCAGAAAATCAGTACCAAGGTAACAAGGTCAATTTTAAACTATTATTTTCTTCTTTTTTTTTTTTTTTTTTTTTGCGGTACGTGGACCTCTCACTGTTGTGGCCTCCCGTTGCGGAGCACAGGCTCCAGACACGCAGGCTTAGCGGCCATGGCTCACGGGCCCAGCCGCTCCGTGGCATGTGGGATCTTCCCGGACCGGGGCACGAACCCACGTCCCCTGCATCGGCAGGTGGACTCTCAACCGCTGCGCCACCAGGGAAGCCCCTTTTTTCTTTTTTTTTAAATACATCTTTATTGGAGTATAATTGCTTCACAATACTGTGTTAGTTTCTGTTTTCTAACAGCAAATAATAATAATGCTAATAATGTATCTCCTAGTTGTCCTTCTAATGATGATCATGTGGATTTACTATATAATCCTTGCCTTTCGCTACAACTGCACAAGGAAAACCAATTCTGTATACATGTTATAAGTCGTGTTTTAAACTTCGAAGATTTAATAAGTGTTGTTGACTTCCCATGATTCACTCAATTATAAGTGTTTTTATAACTCAGAGGAAGTACATCAGTTTTTGACTGCAGAAGAAAATGTAAGTTTATTTATCAAAACAAATGAGAGAAAATCAAATTAGCGCATCACATCAGGAATTCAGCACAGGATAACTAAATGTGAAGTAAAGATGCTGCCAACTATCACAAATATCACCTCAGTAAATACACTAAACAACAAATCTTTACTTCAGAGAAACTATAAAACAGGAGCTATTAGCACATCAAGAATGAGCAAGTAACTTGCCAAAGGTTGGAAAGTAATTTTCTTCTTAGTATAATTTTATGTGGTGGCTTATTCAGTTTTCTCCCATTTGGTATGAGGGAGTTGTTTTAACAGTCACATGGAAAAACAGATAAATAGCTTTATCTATTGCCTGGCTGCTATAAAGCTCAGAGCTCAATTTGTATGCCTTGTTATTACATGTACATCTTAAAATAATATACATTCCCTAATTTTATTTCTGGATTCCAATCTGACTTTTATACCTTCACCTTGCATTTTTGCCATTCTGTTATGGGGTTTTTGTTTTTTTATTTACAAATGATTAAATCACATTGAATAGGGCAAGCCTATAGTTCTATCAACCTATTAAAATCTGATAGCGTTCTTTTAAAGGATATATAAAAAAAGGATACTTTCATTTCTATGCAGTGTTTATGTGTATATTCATTCTGTAAAGGTAATCTTCTGATCTCATTTTTCTACACTTAATTAGTCTTTGGACCAAGCAGATATATACAGTTAATTTCATGAACAAACTCAATTTCATCACCTATTGACCACAACAGAAGCCATACAGTGCAGCACCGTGCACTGGATTTTAAAAGGACTATAAAAAATCACACAATTCTTTGGCAGGACTTAGCCACTCCAAAAGGAGAAATGCCTATCCTATTCTTAAGAAAAGCTGCATAATTTACCATCTGATTTTTTTTTCTGGAATTTAAAATAAACGTCTTATATTGGCAGAGTCCAAATTCCTCTGACATCAGTTTTAGCAGAGTGGAGGTTAGCTGTTATATGCCAAAATATTTCTCTTGTATATTTCCGTTCAAATGAGTCCTGTTGCTAAGTACCTTCTTTTAGCCCTAAGGAAATCAAATTCTGTTTATGCTTTTTCCCTGGAGAATAGAGGGGTTGGCGTGGACTGGGGCCAGATTTTATCAAAGCTGCATGGTGAATATTTTTCAGGGAACATAGCTGTTGCCACTTCATTCTCCTTATCCATCCATTCCACATAATTTGCCTATTTACCTGTTGGATGTTTTTAAAACTTTTATCATCATTATCATGGGAATGATAATAGGAAGAGGGAGGAAGACTAAAACCCTTAGTGTTGTGTAGAAGCTTGCTATTCAAGTGTGGTCCTCCAGCCAGTAGCATCACCACCCCCTGGGCTCATGTTAGAAATGCAGAATGGAGGCCCCACCAACTGAATCAGAAGTTTCATTTTGACCAAATTATCCAGGTGATTTGTTTGCACAGGAAAGCTTGTGAAGCCCTCAATCCAAAGGCCACGTCAGTCTAGCCCCATCTTGCCTCTCCAGGCACATCCTCCCACCACTGCCGTTCCCTCCTTCCACATTACTTCCACTGGCTCTCATTTTCTCTGGACACAGAATGATTTTTTTCATGCCTCCAGTCCTGTATACAAAAGTGGTCTCTTTATCTAGAATTTCCTTTCCTGATTTCTCTGCCTAAGAAACTATTACAAATGCTTTATGACCAAGTATCTTCTCATCTGGCATTTCTTTTCAAACTATGGCATCTGATAAATCACAATCAGTTGGTTTTCTCCTCTTTGCTCCTATAGTACCTTTACATATTTCTAACACTTATCATATGCTGACATGTCTTTTCCCCTCACTATACTGTGTTTTTATTTCCCTGATACCCATTAGAATTCAGATAACATGGTAGGCCCTTGACAAATGATTGTTCAAGAAATTCATGAAAGAATGGACACTATGAGGTTCTCTACATCTTGCTCAAAGCAAATAGAAACAATAAAGATTTACTGTAGGACAATTTAAACAATTACCTTTGGTATCCTTTAGAACAGGGAAACCACAGTCCCAAATCTACAATTCGAGGGCGAAGTCCAGCCCTCAGCCACTGTGATTTAAGCCAAGTTGGTTTTAGGAATTAGCTTTTGCTGCAAACTTGATAATGTTTCTTAATAAATTCAACCTAAAATTATAAGGCAAAGAGCATCTATGTGTGCAGCTTACACTGCTATAAAGTAATTTCGAGAACAACAAATATTGTTTGAATCACAAGTAATGTCAAGCTGCTTTAGACAATCCTGGTGCAAAGTTAAAGTAAGAAGTATGATCTTCATTCCCACACATATCTGCAGTGGATATATTTTATGAGCTCAGACTACATTCCCAAAGCACTTTTCAGGCCTTGATGCAAGTGCCAAGGAAATGTGCATATTTCAAAATGCATTTAACTGTGCAACTGAGGAGCTTCCACCTAACCTTCAACTGGAAGTCATTAACTTAACAATTTAAAGACAAGCTAAAAGGCAAATACCAAGATGATCTAATACAATTCTATAAATTCCTTCCAAGCAATAAATATGCTCAATTGAAACCGTGTGTTCATGCATTTACATCAGTATTTGGCACTACCTATGTGGGTGAAAAGACATATTCAAAGAAGTGATATATAAAATCACATTACAGAAAAACATTTGCAATTCATTTTGATGATAGAGAACTTTGGACCTCAGTTAAGCAAAATACTATCTCCCTCTCCCCCAAAATTATATTTTCTCAGTAATCTGTATTACACAAAACCATACACAATTTTTATTATTATATTTTGAATTTCATCGATATAAAACTTGTGAAAATTTAGTTTCTCTCTTGTCATATAAGTACCCGTATAATGTCCTTGATTTTGCCTCTTGGCCTGTGATCCTAAAATATTTACTATCTGGCACCTTACAGGAAAAGTTTGCTGACCTCTGTTCTAGAACCAAAGACAGAAAGAATAAACATGTTTTCACTTATATGGGAAATCTAAAAAGCAAACCAACAAATATAACAAAACAGAAAGAGACTCACAGATACTGAGAACAAACTAGTGGTTGTCAGAGGGGAGGCGGTAGGGGGATGGGCAAAATAAGTGAAGGGGATTAAGAGGTACAAACTTCTAGTCAAAAAATGGATGTCACAGGGATGTAATGTACAGAATGGGGCTATAGTCAACAAAATTATAATAACTTTGTATGGTGTGTATCTATAAAAATATTGAATTACTATGCTGTACACCTGAAACTAATATAATATTCTAAGTCAACTTATGCTTTGATAAAAAAATGGGTAACAAATCAATATTTAATAAGTCAGGGAATAAAGTGTAGACAGTTTCACCAATTTAGAAGTTATGTTATCACATAGTATGTTTACATATTTCCTAAATAATCTTGGTAAAATATATAACAAAAATATGTTTTTAAAGGTGTATTTGAATTATTTTCTGAGAATAGTCACCAGGTTTAGATCAAATTTACTTTATAAACATTTTAGATCTACTGTATAAAGAAACCTAGTCTTCAGGGAATTTATCTCTTTCAGGCAGTAAATTGTTATAATTTTTTAGAAGCTGAAAACAGCCTTCATATTTAGGTGTGCTGAATAAGCTCTCAGTTCCTGAAACAACTAATTAAACTCAGCAGTATCTCTTCACTGTTTACTGTTCGTCTCATCATATAGAAGCATTTCTGAACGCGTGTCAATGGCTCTTCAGAGCTGGAAAAAGTGGAGAGGCGTTTTACTTCACCATGACTTGTATACAGCCCTTAAAGACAAAGCAATTTTCTGCGTTGAAACTCTGATTCTCTTAGAGCAATTACAATGGAGTAGTTATGTCATTCCTGAACTTTTCACCACAAAGCGGTTGCCTATTAGAAACCCAATCTCAGAGAACTTGTTCAAAAACTAGCCGTCACTCTAGGTAGTCAATTCAAGAGGATCAAAGGAATCTGTTGGCACATACATCTGTTATGAAATGAGCTGTACTCTAAACTTTTGGGTACAAAACCCTCTATTTTGATTAGAACTGTTGAGTTGACAAAACTGAGACTGAAAATGTTCATAATCTTTAAGGTGTAAGTCATAAAGGAATAAAACCAAACTACTCTCTAGTAGATTAGTTTTATTCCAATTCTATACTTTATCAATAGAGACCAAGAACTTCCGTTTACTTCAACTCTTTTTAATTCATTGTTTTTCCTTTCCTAATATTCTATTTGGATCCCTGGTTTTCTTTAAGTAAATTGCCATTTCCCTCCACTTCAAGAATCTTTCAGTTCTACTTATTCTAATAGGTTCTAACCTATTACCAGCATTTTTAATTTTCTTATGACAAGATTATGTGAGTATATACCAACTTGATATTAAATACTTTTTAAGTAAACTTAGCATTGAGTTGAATATAGGTCTCAGAAATAAATCCTATACCATGTATAGTTTATGAAAATTATCTCTTTAAATGTACTTTGAGAGAGCACTACACTTTTGTAAGATTTCTGAAACACGTAATTTTTTTTACCACCTCAGATAACAGCCATTCTCTGATAACTCCCATCAGTTGGAAATCATAAAGTCTTATTTGTTAAAAAGTAGTTGGTTTTTAAAAATCACAAATATCAGAGCTAAGAAAAAGAATGACTTTTTTAAAACCACAAAACACTTAACTGGGAATATATGTAGTAGCACTTATTAAAATGGAGCTGTTACATAATGATGAAAGTAAGAAAAACACTTATTTTTTCAAAAAAAATGACTACAAAAATAAAATGTCAGTGTTTTGAATGCTGTTGAGACTTAGATGTTTGATCTCTGACATAAAAGGTTTACAAATTCTTATTAGCAATCATAAATAATATGCTGTACTGAGATTTAGCATTTTTAATAATTCCAATCTTCAAGTAAGAATTGATTCCTTCATTTCTTACATCATAGGCAGTAATCTAATTTATATCAAAATATTTCTAAAAGTCTCACACAGATTCAGACCAGCTTTCAGGGAATACTTTCTTAGAAAGAAGTATTTTGAATAAAATCATGTAGCTGTTTTGTCAATCTGTTCATATCAACAACAACAAAAAGTAAAAAAATATTTCCTTTATGGTCATACCCAATGACTAATATCAACATATAATACAATTTTAGTAAAATATAGTAACTTAACTGAATATTCATTAAATTGATTGATTCATTTATCTTCATTTTGCTTACAGAATAACATTCAGAATTCTATCAAGCAAGTCTTATGATTTACTTTTACTTTATTAAATGTATTTATTAAATTAAGCTTACATTATATTTTAAATTTTTATTTAATCCAAATGTATTCTCAGAATTCAAGATTAAATATTATACTGATAAAGTAGAATTATCTTCTACAAAAATAGGTAATATTATGTGAATTTTATTTTCACATAACTTAAAATAACTTTTGGATTAAGGACTATATTCATATTCTCCACAATCTGAGCTGTTTGTTTGATATTTGCTTTGGGGTTTTTTATTTTTTGTTTTTTAATGTAAAATACCCCAAACTTAGTACAGTCAGCCCTCCATATCTGTGAATGTGGAAGCCACAGGTGTGGAGGGGCGACTGTATTACGCCATTTTATATAAGGGACTTGAGCATCCATGGATTTTGGTATCTGCAGTGTGTGTGTGTGCCAGGGGTGGGGGAGGCAGGGGTGAGTGTCCTAGAACCAATCCCCATGGTAACTGAGGGATGACTATATTGGTTAAGGGCTATAACACACACACACACACACACACACACACACACACACACACACACATATTCCAGGCTTGACCCAATATTGTTCTCAGGTAAAAGAGTAATTCTAAACAGATTTATTGGGACTTCCCTGGTGGTGCAGTGTTTGAGAATCCGCCTGCCAGTACAGAGGACATGGGTTTGAGCCCTGGTTCAGGAAGATCCCACATGCCGCAGAGCAACTAAGCCCTTGCGCCACAACTACTGAGCTTGTGCTCTAGAGACTGTGAGCCACAACTACTGAGCCCGCATACCACAACTACTGAAGCCCATGCGCCTAGAGCTCATCCTCCGCAACAAGAGAAGCCACCACAATGAGAAGCCCACGCACCACAGCAAAGAGTAGCCCCCGCTCGCCGCAACTAGAGAAAGCCCACGCACAGCAATGAAGACCCAATGTAGCCAAACCCAAATAAATAAATTTATTTTTTAAATAAATAAATAAATCATAAACAGATTGATTGTAGAGGTTAAGAGCCAAACTTTAAGTTGGGCAGAGCCAAGTTCCAATCCTTGTTCTACAGCTTATCAGTGATGTGCCCTATTCTGAGCTTCAATTGCTGTCAGTGTAATGAGGATGATGATAATAATATTGATACTAACCTCATTAGGACGTTATAGACAAACAATAAAATGAAGTGTCTGGGGAATATTAAGTACTCAGCAACTGTTAGCTACTATTAATGTCACCTACTTTTAAGCAACTGCCCATATTAAAATCACTATTTCAGAACTTGTATTATGTTCATTTCATAAGTTCACTATTTATTGAAAAATACCTTTCATTTTCTTCTACTATTTTTACGGATGCTAATTTTATTTACTATCATATGTATTTAAAACAAACTAAATATGAGATTAGATCACTCCCTAACACCATATACAAAAATAAGCTCAAAATGGATTAAAGACCTAATGTAAGGCCAGAAACTATGAAACTCTTAGAGGAAAACATAGGCAGAACACTCTATGACATAAATCACAGCAAGATCCTTTTTGACCCACATCCTAGAGAAATGGAAATAAAAACAAAAATAAACAAATTGGACCTAATGAAACTTAAAACCTTTTGCACAGCAAAGGAAACCATAAACAAAACCAAAAGACAACCCTCAGAATGGGAGAAAATATTTGCAAATGAAGCAACTGACAAAGGATTAATCTCCAAAATTTATAAGCAGCTCATGCAGCTCAATAACAAAAAAACAAACAATCCAATCCAAAAATGGGCAGAAGACCTAAATAGACATTTCTCCAAAGAAGATGTACGGACTGCCAACGAACACATGAAAGAATGCTCAACATCATTAATCATTAGAGAAATGCAAATCAAAACTACAATGAGATATCATTTCACACCAGTCAGAATGGCCATCATCAAAAAATCTAGAAACAATAAATGCTGGAGAGGGTGTGGAGAAAAGGGAACACTCTTGCACTGCTGGTGGGAATGTGAATTGGTACAGCCACTATGGAGAACAGTATGGAGGTTCCTTAAAAAACTACAAATAGAACTACCATATGACCCAGCAATCCCACTACTGGGCATATACCCTGAGAAAACCATAATTCAAAAAGAGTCATGTACCAAAATGTTCATTGCAGCTCTATTTACAATAGCCCGGAGATGGAAACAACCTAAGTATCCATCATCGGATGAATGGATAAAGAAGATGTGGCACATATATACAATGGAATATTACTCAGCCATAAAAAGAAACGAAATTGAGCTATTTGTAATGAGGTGGATAGACCTAGAGTCTGTCATACAGAGTGAAGTAAGTCAGAAAGAGAAAGACAAATACCATATGCTAACACATATATGTGGAATTTAAGAAAAAAAAATGTCATGAAGAACCTAGGGGTAAGACAGGAATAAAGACACAGACCTACTAGAGAATGGACTTGAGGATATGGGGAGTGGGAAGGGTAAGATGTGACAAAGCAAGAGAGAGGCATGGACATATATACACTACCAGACGTAAGGTAGATAGCTAGTGGGAAGCAGCCGCATAGCACAGGGAGATCAGGTCGGAGCTTTGTGACCGCCTGGAGGGGTGGGATAGGGAGGGTGGGAGGGAGGGAGACGCAAGAGGGAAGAGATATGGGAACATATGTATATGTATAACTGATTCACTTTGTTATGAAGCAGAAACTAACACACCATTGTAAAGCAATTATACTCCAATAAAGATGTAAAAAATAAAAAAATAAATAATAAATAAAACAATCTAAACAGCTTATTAGAATTGATTTAATGTGATTAAATGCTTTATTTATTTCATACCATTTCTATTAAGAGAAAAGAAATTTCTTAATAAAGAAATATCCAAAACAAAACTATGTTCTATTATTTGTGCATCCATTTACTTTTCATAACATAAGACTGGTATTAATTTATGTAAATTAGTTTTCTTGTTTAGTGTTAACATATATGATAACTAAGACATTCAAAAATATATGAAAATGATTAATTTTTTCTATAGAACATTGTAATGTACCTGAAAAATATCAAGATGAGAACTTTGTCTATGCAAACTGCCCAATTATTCATCTTTTCATTATTAGCAATCACTGGTAAAAATAAGAATAATAGAACTGAAATAATAATTCTGACATTTGCTACATTAACAGTATTTTTTTCAGTAGTACATAAGCTTAAACATTTGAAATGAACAACTACCTTTAATAAATGGTAATATTAACTTTAAATGCTTTTATATGACCTTCAGCATTAATGGAAGCACACGAAATTTGTGGAATGTATACTTCTGGTTATTATCCAAAAAAGCTACATATATGCAGAGTAAGAGACAAAGCATCTTAAAAAGAACTGATTCAGCTATGTTCAAAAGAAACAAGTAGCAATGAATGAGAAATTAATACACAGGGATGTGCAAGAATTGCAACAAATCTTAAAATTCCTTTTATAACAAGTTAGCATATAGTAAATACTTAATAAGTTCTATATACCCTAGAGGAGGCAGGAAGAGATGAGCAAGAGTTTAGTCTTGAAAGGTAAGAGAGATAAGTTTAGACAGAAAAGAAGAATAAAAGTACAGCTGGATTTTTATTCTAAAGATGAAGGATATAAGCTAAAAACGAAAACAAGAAATCTCCCTCTACCTCTAGGTACCAACTTCCTTTTCTTCTCTTGTTTAAAATTGTCTATACTCTCCAACTTTACTAATTCACTTCTTACTCACCACTCAACCCGCTTCAGTTTGGTTTTCTGCCTCATCTTGCCACATACACAGCTCTCTATAAAGTTATCAGTGACCTCTGGGTCATGAAATCCAATGGACATTTTTTAGTCGTCAGTTTGACTGTTTAGAAGGAGGTGACTCCATTGACCTCTTAGTCTTTGAAAACCCTGTTTCTTCCGTTTCCATGACTTGTCTAGTCTAATTTCCTCTTATGGCTCTGACAGCAACTTCTCCGTCTCTTTTGCTGGCTCATCCTCATCATCTAGGCATTAAATATTAGAGTTCCTCAATGGACAGTCACAGATTCTCTTCTCTCCTTTTCTGTCTTTTCCTTTCATCTCCATTTCTTATTCTAAAATTTCCCCCTAAGCCATATCACCTATACCTATGATTTTAATTGTGATCTATTGTATATGCTAATGGCTTCCTAATTTATGTCTCTAGTACACAATTCCCTGAGGTTCAGACTTGGAAATGTAACTGCCTACACAACATGACCATTAAGTATGTCTCAAAAGTGCTCTAAAAGCACCTACAACCTAGTATGCCCAAAACCAAACTAGTTATCTTCCCATACACAGGCATGCACATATCAAAATCTGGTTTTCCTGAGTTTAATTCTGTAATCCAGAAACTTAGAAGTCATTATGATATTTGTCCCTCCCTCAAACCTCCCAACCATATGCTATCTAGCATCAGGTAACATAGACCTGGCACTCAAAGTCTGTCTTGAAGCTGTCTGCTTCTTGCCTTCTTCATCATCTGTAAGAAAGGTAATAGTATAAGAAAAATGTTCATTGAGTCCAGAGACATCTTCAATAATTAACCATTTACTTGGTTAACAATTTAACATGTGTAGTTCAAGTAGAAGTGGTTAGAAATAAATGCAATGGGGATCAATGTACTAAAGAAAAAAATACCTTGAGGGGATGGGAAATTGATAAGAAATGGCAACCAGCAATGCATCAATATAGCAGAAAGGGATTTGCAGAGATTCAGCCTGCAGTAGACTGCATGTGGATCGAATATATGGCTCTATTGATTTTTTAAAAGCAGAATATAGGATTCATAAATAAAAATACAGTACATGGACTCTCATACTAATTATTTATTATACATAACACTCACTGCTGCACTTATATATAAATGTAAGCTATATATAACATAAAATTTGCCATTTTAACCATTTTTAAGTATACAATTCAGTAGCATTAGTTATAATCAGAATATTGTGCAACCATCGCCACTTCTTTTTCATCACACTAAACAGGAAATCTACCCATTAACGATAACTTCCCATTGGTAAACTCTAATCTACTTTGTGTCTCTATAAATTTGCCTATCCTAGATATTTCATATAAGTGAAATCATATAATATTTGTCCTTTTATGTCTGGCTTATTTCACTTGGCATAATGTTTTCAAAGGTTCATCCATGTTGCAGCATGTATTAGACCTTCATTGTTTTTGTATAGCTGAATAATATTCCATCCGTATGTGTATATCATACTGTGTTTATTCATTTAGCAGTTGAGGGCCACTTGGATTGTTTCTACCTTTTGACTTTTGAGAACAATGCTGCAATGAACACTGGCATACAGGTGTCTGTTTAAATTAGTGCTTTCAGTTCTTTCAGGTATACACCAAAGAGTGGAATTACTGGGTCATATAATAATTTTGTTTAACTTTTTGAGGAATCACCAAACTATTTTCCACAGCATCTGTACCATGTTGTATTTGTGCTTGCAGTGTACAAGTGTTCCTCTCATTGATACATTTTCAATGATGGTATGAGTTTAATGCTTAATAATTTAGGATTGCTGTAGATATTTTGTTGCAATTGATTAACAAAGATTACTAAAGAATTTAAAAGTGAAAGTTAAAAGGCATAGCACAATGACCTGGAAAAATCTTTTAGTCTAGAGAGGGCTATGGAATTATCTAACGTTCATTTTTATTACAAAAAGATTTATATTTTAGTAAAGTCCTGTCCTTCATAGAAATGGATTATAATAACAACCCATGTGATTATGGTATGCAATTCAAATTGTTGATAGGGTAATCAAAAAATATTTCTGATTTAAATACTTTTTGGGTGTCCAAGCTCCATATGACCAAAGGTACCCATTTTGAGCTTGCTGGCTGGAATAGTAACCTGTTTGTGGAGATGAGCAATCATCTGCTAGGAAAATCAATTTAAAAGGTTGACCTGTTTGAACTAGCTGAGGTAATTGATCACATATAATGGATGACTGGCTATCTATTTGCTTTTTTTTCCCTTCAATTCCAGAATGACAACAAAAAAAGAAACTTAGTTTATAACAGATAGTCATAATGACATTATTAAACAAGTTATCTGTTTTAATTATTTTCTACGAAAGAAGTCATATGGTTTCTATCTTTGGTGCAGAATCAGAGAGAGAGAGTTTTATAAGGCAAATAGAAGATGAACAAGTGATCTCTTAATTTCCCTTGTTGCCTGGTGATTCCTTGACTATCCAACACTACTAATGTATTGACACAATTTTATTTGGAATACAGAAATGTAAAGTCTATTGAAGCATATGCACTCATACTGACATATGTGGAGAAGTCACTTGAATTATTGTATTTGGGAAATTAACAAAGACCTCAGTGTCTTGTAAACATAGAATGAATATTTTGTGAATGTGTGAACACTTTCCAAGTCCACAAAAAATCTTGATCTTTGTTCTGACAGACTGTTTTTTCAGCACATACTATCATATAAATTGGGCAGTTCTGCTTTAGAAAGGCTATTTTTACTAATTACGGTTCTTAATTTTCCACAAATGATTATATCTAGCATAAGTATTTGCACTTTCATGGTAAGATTTAGAACATTAAAGTAAATTTAAGAATCTTTAAAAAAAAATCTGTAGTAAGAGAACAAAGAATTTCCTAGGTACTTTATTTGAAATAAAGGAGGAAGTGCTGAAGATATTTTTCCCTTTTACTTTTGTATTAATCTATCGAGATATCAAGATTTTTTATTCTCATGTGATGCTGAAGCACTCAGAATCTTGAGCTTAGTTGATCTGTACATGAGCTAACAGTCCCTTGATCCTAAGTGTACTTAACCTTAGTATTATTTATAATTAACATAGATAATGTCATTTCTTTACTCAAAGGCTCTTATTAGCTCCCTAATCAATAGATAATAAAGTCCAAACACCTTAGCCTTTTTTTTCTGAAGTTTGGAACTTTTTTCAACTCCCTTTTCAGCCTTATATTTCACTGTTACTTATTAAATATTCAATATGTGAGACAAACCATACGATTCTCTCTGCTTTATTCCCTCCAAAGTGTTTCTCATCTAATTCCCACCCAGTGGCAATGCCTAACTCAGGAATCATCCATAAAAGTCCAACCCATTCTTCAAGTCCAACTTCAAGGTCAAATGCCATCATCTCTATTAAACTTCTCTTGGTTCACTAGATGGGAAATAATTTCCACTTCCCTGCTACTGTGAGATTATATATCACTATTGACATAATTCTACATTTTGTCTTACATTTTTGTGCCTTATTTCTTCTTCTATTTGTGAGCTCCATGTGGGCTGGGGCCATAGATTCTTCATCTTGGAATTTCCCAAAGCACTAAGAAAAGTGTCATGCAGACAGGAAGTACTTATTATTTTGAATTGAATGGAATTCACATCCTCAAGTGTAGATTATAAAAGATCATTTTAAGAAGGGTAAAGTTTATTATTCATTAAGTAAAATAATTAACAAAGAAATTAGTAACTCATGGACCTCTTTTGAAAATGATATAAGCTAAGTAGTGGCAGCGCTTCAGGAAAGGAAGAAACATGGATGGTGGATTTCTTAAAATAACTTTTTGGTTTTATTATCAAGTTTATTGATAATCGTAAAAAATAATGAGAAGCAAAAAAATACATAAGAATAAAATAGTTTTACGTGCAATACCGAAGATAGCCCCAGATATACCAAGTTACATTTTTAACACCCCAAAGGGGAGCATAGTTTATATATTTTTCTGTAGTTTGTATTTTCCTAATAACACTCTATATGTCATTGTGTGCCAGTTATTTCTGTATCAATAAATATGCTTTTATTTTTAATTGCTTTCTTGTCTATGTAACCCCCATACTTGAACATTTTGCGTCCTAGGGTTTTTTTTTACTACAGCTAAATCACTAACTTTCATTCATGTGATTTAAATGTTATGCTCTTCTTAGTTTCTATTTCCTAGAGACAGAATTGTCTCACCCAAGACGTACGTGTATAGTGTTAAAACTATCCATATGCATTAAAAACTTTCCCTTCAAACTTTTTTTTTCTTTTGCAAATTTCTATTGGCAACAGTAGTATTTTAGAGTGCCCAATAGTGACTTCCTTAACCATCTTTTTGCTGACTCAAGCTGCATTCTCTAAAGTATTCCTCAAAATTGGGATATGTCTATATAATGGAATATTACTCAGCCATAAAAAGAAACAAAATTGAACT
The DNA here is from genome assembly GCF_003676395.1 of Aethalodelphis obliquidens. Taxonomy (NCBI): domain Eukaryota; kingdom Metazoa; phylum Chordata; class Mammalia; order Artiodactyla; family Delphinidae; genus Aethalodelphis; species Aethalodelphis obliquidens. The sequence goes on from NW_020837946.1 coordinate 41,974,521, forward strand.
ATTTGTAATGAGGTGGATAGACCTAGAGTCTGTCATACAGAGTGAAGTAAGTCAGAAAGAGAAAGACAAATACCGTATGCTAACACATATATATGGAATTTAAGAAAAAAAAATGTCAGGAAGAACCTAGGGGTAAGACAGGAATAAAGACACAGACCTACTAGAGAATGGACTTGAGGATATGGGGAGCGGGAAGGGTAAGCTGTGACAAAGCAAGAGAGGGGCATGGACATATATATACTACCAGACGTAAGGTGGATAGCTAGTGGGAGGCAGCTGCATAGCACAGGGAGATCAGCTCGGTGCTTTGTGACCGCCTGGAGGGGTGGGATGGGGAGGGAGACGCAGGAGGGAGGAGATATGGGAGCATATGTATATGTATAACTGATTTACTTTGCTGTGAGGCAGAGACTGACACACCATTGTGGGGCAATTGTACTCCAGTAGAGATGTAAAAAAAAGAAGGAAAAAAATCCAAAAAAACCAAAAAAACCCCACTAAAATCTGAAAGAAAAATTTTTTAAAAATTGGGATATGTCATAATTCTTGTCTGCTTGGAAGACATGCGACGAAGTCCCAGCTAAAGAAAAAGCCATTGGATTAATAATAACTTAGGTTCTCCTTTATCCTATATTTTCTACGTATCTGAAGATACATGTTTTATAGTTAGTTGTATTTTAACCTGCTAATGGCAGGTAGTAAATAGTAACTCAATTTTGCAAATTCAGTAATGCCAATTGAATTAAAGAAGCATGCCATTGGCTTTTAGTATTCCAGTTCTGGGGTTATATTGCCTAGTTAAACTGTCACCTGCCGCTTATCACGGTGTGATATTGGGCCAAATGCCTAACAGGTCTTATCTACTGTTTCTGTACCCACAACATAGAAATAATGAAGGTACCTTCTCTGCAGGGTGGTTGTGAGGGCTAGATTAGATAATGCATAGAAAGCGTATTGCCCAGGGCTTGCCACCTAGAAAATCTTCACAAAAATAGTAGCTATTATTACTTTTACCTACAGTGTTTGGAAAATAGTTGCCTAAAATACAGGTTCATTACTTGATAGATATGTTCAGTGAATGGTTTTGTTTATTATAGAATGATACATTACTTCAGGGAAGGAAACATGCAAAAACAATATTAAACTTTATGTTCACTTCAGTAACCCATCATGAAATACATATATAATCAATCTATCTCATGAACATTAAAATAATTTGGTTAAAAAAAATTGTGTCATTTTGGAATACGTCAAATGAAAAGAGTGTGTTGCTCAACATTACATCAATTAAACTTCATATGAATATTTAAAGAATTCTGGTAATAATTCATGTGATAAAATCCAAAAGCAGTCTTTTCAATAAATGAAAAGTTTACAGGTCAAATCTCTTCACGATATTCATAGATAATTTTTTGTCTTGACTTAACATGAGATAATAGTCAGGGTTACAATTTTACCTATAACTAACTTAAAGAAATAAGACAGGCAAAAAGAAAAGAACTGCCTTTCATAACACAAATATAGAATTAAACTGTCAAGACTTGAAATGTTCAATAACTACATGTAGAGTAAGATTTTTTTAATTCAAATAATCTTCTTTGAATTTGATAGGAAATGAAGGTATTGGCCAGAAAATTGTGACAATTAATTGCAGAATGACTGAATTTTAATGAAAGGCTCTAAGAAAAAAAAAATGATGAAATGAATGTGCTGTTTGCTTTTAAATCATTTACAGTTGAATAATTTATGTTATCTTTAATTCATCCAGTTAAATTATCCAAGATGAATACAATATGAATAAAAGAGGTTTAAAATTGTCAGGTTTTTGCATTAAAATGTTTGCCGATAACCACTTTCTGGGGTTTTTTTTTTTACTATTTTAATGGTTTTATAGATTGCAGTACAAGTTAGAAGACTAAGATAAAGTACATAATATAATGTGTTTGCAGCGATCTAAATATTTGACCTACATCTTCAGACATTAAAATAAAATCTCGTGTATAGGTAGGTCATGTGTTCGCTCAAAGAAAACTAACTTAACTGGAAATTCTTCTGATTATCTCCCCCAAATTTGGCTCACCCTATTCTCCCCATTTCTGTCCCAAAGCATTCTCCAGTTGTTCATACCAAAACCTTTGGAGTCTTGCCAAAAACCCTTAACTTCTTTTCTGTCAAACCCCATATCTTAACCATCAGTAAATCTTGTCAGAAGCTACCTACAAAACATATCCAGTATACTTCTCACAAACGCCTACTGCTGCCACCCTTACCCAAACCACCATCATTCTCCCGTATTCATAGTCTCTCTCTCCCTCTGATTATCCTAGTAGTCTCTTACTGCTCCTCCCTGCTTTGGCAGTTGCTTTCCTACAGTCTCCTTCTGATAGAGCAGGCAGAATGATCCTTTATAAATGGAAGTCAGAATGTGTCACTCTTCTACTCAAAACTCCCAATGTCTTTCCATCTCACTCAGAGTAAAAACCACAGGTCTTATAAATGAACTTCACAGCAGTATAATGAGCTAATTAATCCATGCTACATCTCTGATTCTATCTCCTACCACTCTCTTTTTTCCTCAGCTCTTTCCTCAAACACCCCACCTGTGCTCTCATCTCAAAGCTACAACAGCTCTGCATATAAAATAAAGACACAGAATTTCTCAGTCTCTTTCTCCTTCTGCTAATGACCCCACCATTGCTTTGATTCTCACCAACAGAACCCTGGAACCCGGCTCTAAATGCTAACGGACTGACTGTCTGACTCAATACATATAATAATTGATGATTCATACAGCACTCTGCTAGGAGTTTTACTTGCAGAGTTGAAAGCAAGATTACCTCCTTAATGAAGCTTCTGTACCGTTAAGAATTAGATACGGGGTCACAACTGAGGTTTTGTTAATATATAATCGGCAAGAAATCCAGACAAAATACAAAGGTTAGATCTGACTCCTCAGGGAACTGGAAGAAGATTGCTGCAGTTCTGAAATGGAAATAAGACAAAGACCAATTATTCTAAAGACAACACATGACGACACAAGTCTGAAGGTGAATCCAAAACCAAAAGTCCATATGCTGGCCAAGAGCCAAGCATAGGCGGGACAGGATTTGGGGGGAATCTAATAATCACGCCTTTTAGCTTTTAGTTAGCTATTCTGCAATGGTTAGTGCAAGAATAAAGGCCACATTTAACCAGTGCACAGATCCCCTACTCTTCTGTTAAAAACCATTTAGTGGCATTCCATCTCACTCACAGTAAATGGCATAATCTCCACGTGGCATGATGGCATCTAAGGCCCTACAGAATGTGCACTGACCTCAACCTCATTTTCCACGTTTTTCTCCATCTTCCCTCTGCTCCTGCTACACTAACTTTCTTGCAATCCTTCAAACGGGATTTAGAATGCTCTGCCCCCCAGGTACCTCCATGGCTCTCTCTCCCTCATCTCTTTAAATTTTTGCTTTAATGTCATCTTTTTAAGAAGCAAATGGAGGCTTTAATTTTGTTTTTTGTCTTTTATGTGGTAATAGTCTTTTACTACATGAGCTTCAAGACTGTGTGTGTGCTGTTTTGTACACATTTCACTGACATGCTGGTATTATTTAACATTGTAATTCCTTCTAATGTTTTTAGATCGGCTGCCCTACAACTAAATTAAATTACATTTATTGAGCTTTTGCATGTGCCAGGTACCGTGCTCTCTGCTTTATATGCAGAATTTCATTTATTCTTCCAAGAATTTAGAATAATCATTATCTCAATTTTATTGAGAGAGAAACTGTAATTCAGAGAACTTTGCCTTGCCTATGGTTGACATAATACTTGTTTTCATGGACCCAAGTTCCCTCTTCAGATATATTCTTTAGGTTGACTAATATTTAGTTAGAAGAGAGTGCATTCTCCATGTGGAACTAGATTTCTAAGTGAGAAGACACCATTTGTATCCTCAGACGTTTATTACAGCCTAAGATACTGCCTGAGACACAGTATAGTCTAGTGACTCAGCATATGTGCATTTGAATCAGAACACAGGGGTCCCTATCCTAGCTCATCCGTTTCCCAGCTCTGCAGGATTTCCCAGTGTCTAGTTGCGGTTCTTCTGTAAAAGAATAGTACCTAGGGCTTCCCTGGTGGCGCAGTGGTTGAGAGTCCGCCTGCGGATGCAGGGGACACGGGTTCCTGCCCCGGTCTGGGAGGATCCCACATGCCGCGGAGCGGCTAGGCCCGTGAGCCATGGACGCTGAGCCTGCGCGTCTGGAGTCTGTGCTCCGCAATGGGAGAGGCCACAACAGTGAGAGGCCCGCGTACAGCAAAACAAAACAAAGAATAGTACCTAAAGGAGCATCCAAACCAATAAGATTTTGAGGTCACATTCTAAGACAATGCATACAAAATTAGGTACAAAAATTGAATATTTATTTAGAGGAGAAAAGAAAACATAGCAAAATACAAATTTAAGATAGCTGACAAATACCTCAAATATTATAAACTCCAGAAAAAAAAACCAGCAATATTCTTGTTTTATGCCTAACAGTCAAAGTGACACAAGTAAGGATTGTTGGAAAATAGCTAGAGTCAGACTCTCCCGGAAGCCCAGGGATGAGTCATGTCTTTCTGGACAAAGGTTTCCAGTGGGCCACTGTTCCAATGCAACATCACACACAAGATCAGGTTTTCAGCCTCCAAGTCAATCAAGAAATTACCTTGAAGTGTGCACGACATACATACTTGTTTTAAGCAAAACCACTCTGCTGTAGGCACTCTCTATATGTTTGCTTAATTGAATTAAATTTGAATTAAATTGGGTAAGGCTGGTTCCTTGGTATAAAATATGAAGATGTTTGTTGAATGTAAAACTTATTTTTTGGCTATTTTAAGGCAGTTACTAACTTTGACAATAAAAGTGTGAACAGAACCATAATTCATTATTAGGCTAACATTTCTTCTTTCTGTGAGTATTTGTCAGTACCTTTTGGCCATGACATAGAGTGGTGTATATATTTGTAATATACTTGAGTAATACCTATAAAAACAGTTCAAAAACTAATAGTTGTCTAAATTTTTTCCACTAATCAAACTATGCCTATTGAAAAGCACTATTGAAACAAAATATACTGTCACTCTTAAGGTGGAAAAAAGTGATAAAATTGTTATCACTTGATGAGGGAATGCAGAGGCATGGAGGTACTACCCTAACTTCTTATCCAAGCTTGATTTGTATTGCCAGTGTGATCTGGAGAAATTCACTAAATACTTTTGTGATACAGATTCCTTAGACACTGAAGGAGCCAGTGGTTTTAGGTCTTCCTAAAGGAGTTGGGGAAAATAAATCTTGAAATGAACATACATGTCTTTGTGCTTTTAGGACGCGAATCTGTTGGGCAGCAGCACAGTCTGAGGCATATGATGCAATTCTACATACCAAACTGAGAAAATTGGGTGGAAAACCCATTTTCCCTTAAACAGCCTTTGAAGCTGCCAGTAATTAATTTGATATAGTTCTTAAAAAACTGAAGCCAATCTCTCTAAGTTGTGGGGCTCTGTATGTGAGCCATCTGGAACTAGCAGATAATCAGGACAATTTAAGTTATGCTTACATAATTGTGAATAAGAAAATTCATTTTGGTCTGAGTTCAAGGGTTTAGGAAAACAGAGCATAACCAATCCAAGAAAGTTTGAAACACAGCAGTAACGAGAGATATGCAAACCAGATGCAAACACATCTGGTTCGAGTTTTTTTTTAAAATAGATCTGAAAGCTGTATTCCTAATGTCCTAGGCTTCCCAAAGAATTAGTTCATGGACTTATCTTCAAGAAATGACGCTTAACTAGATATTATCTGACCCTAAAAAAGAAACAAGTAAAACAGGCTTGTTGACTACTGAAAAATGCAATTTAACTATGAACATTACTCAAGGCTTTCTGTCCTCATTTCTAGTGAGAAGAAAAAATAGCATGTGTTTGCTCTATAGAAACAACTGGAAAAATTGAAAGAAGGGAAGGAAAAATAAGGAAGGAAGCCTGTATTGATTTTTGCTCAGTTCTTAGTGTAGAAGCCCTGTAGCTCTTACCTGCTGTCTTTTAAGAATATTAAATGAGTGCTAATGTAGTTTTAGAAACTTGACATTATTGAGAATTTCAAAAATATAATACCTCTGTTTTTAAAAACCAACTCATACTTAAACACAGTTTCATGCCTGGTTTCTATAACTGAAATACTCTGAAAAATTCAAATCAATTCCTTTTCAATAACTAAACTAAATAATATTTTGCCAAAGTTTTTCTCAATACTTACTCTAAACAAATTTTGTATTATTCACTCAGATACATACAATGAGGATCAGCTGGCCAAAGACAGGCTTTTAGAGAATTCCATTCTGCTACTCTTCATAGAGTTGCCATATACCCAGAAGAAAAAATCTTCAGAATTTGAAATTTTATGGAACTGCCAACCTAGCTAATTTGTCTTTATTTTTCAAATTTTACCTTTATCACCCAGTTGAGAGAAGAGCAGCAGACTGCCTCTGCCTCTAGCTCAACTGCCCTGCTATAATCCAAACTGGATAACGGGGTAGAACCTTGGTTCTACCTTATGCTTAAAATTCTCCTGTATAGTCAGGAATTATCTACAGGGAAACCAAAGTGTTTGCTTAAAGACTTGATTTCTTAGCATTTTGCCTAGTCTCATTTTAACACTTGACTTATCAGATAATGAAGAGAATTTTTTGGAGCAAATTGTTTTAATTCTAAATGACAGGCAAATTAAGTACTTTAAAAACATTGATTTTATATTGACCAAATAGTTCAAAAATTAACATAAATAAAAGAGAAAAACATATTTTTTTTCTACACAGGGAAGTCAGAGTTCCGGTCAAATAAGATTTAGATTGAGAGTGTTTTTGCTCAGTAGAATATGACCTTGCATTTGATACTATTCACTGGGTAGAAAGTCACTTTGTTTTTTAAAGACTGTATGTTAGTGTTTTACCTTATTCTGCTGGTGTGGTTAAAATCAAAGTTAGAGATTATTATTTTGGGGGGACCATTTCCTATCTTAAAGCATTAACAAATGGTGATATATGGTACTAAATAGCAAGCACAGAATGATATACATTGCACACTTGTATTTGGTTAATTGAGTCAAATGTAGTTGTCATTTGCCAAATGCTTGTGACCTTTCTTTATCTTCCCTTTCCTCTAAGCTGCTGTTTAAATGGAGACTATCATTACCACTTTGGTGAAGTCTAAGTGTGATAGCATATGTAATGGACCTAGAATCCTAGCCTTGCACTTTCTTCACTTCATTTAGACAACTTTTAGGCTAACATGAGCTCTGAATGTGAATGTATTTTTGCATAATCCAATTAAAAATAAAAACATGAGAACTTTAAGAGATATTAACAATGGAGGTCAAAGAACATACAGTGAAGTGCAGTTAAGACATGATGACCTGCAATTGTAGTTACTCCTGCCCCTCCACAAGGAGAAAAAACAGTACTTAAAATTGCAATGAAGATTTATTCCATTTTGGTTAGATTAAAAATGTGCAGTCAAATGCTTTTTTCTCCAAGAGAAGAGGGTAAGGTAGGTCAGTTGAAGGTATCTGTTGTATCTTAAAATCTATTTGAAACGTTTGAGTGAATTATTGTCTAAATTGACAGGTGATTCCTATCCAAGCTAACAATATATTTCTGTTATCATAGCCCAAGAGCGACTACTTTAAAGAATATATGCTCTTCCTAGGCTCGGGCTGAGTACACAAGATGATATAATACATGAATTAGGAAACGAATACACTGGACTTATAACTAAATCCACATAATTCCATTGTGAGGTGTCCTTACTTGCAATCCTTTGCAAAGCATGCTGTGCACAGTGTGGTAAGTGTGCTTGTAATGAACAATCAGGGAGCTTCTTACATGGAGAAATGCGCAGGCAATTGTTTAAAAGAGCATCTCAATAAATACCCAAGGTGAAGTCAACATGATTTCCTTAAATTGTTTAAAAATGTATGTGCCTAAAACTATTCTGTCTACAAAATTTAGTGTATATACAAATCCAAAAATTCTTTATTAACTATTATATTTGTATATGCTAATACAAAAAAATAATAAAATTAAAAATCAATGCAAAATATACTTGTGTTTTTTAGAACACTTAAAGACCTCAAATTTGAAGATATATCCACATTTTAAAAGATATTTTTCTTTTTATAATTTTCAAAATAATGAGTACATTTATAAACTGAAGTCAAGTTAATAGGTATAGAGGATTAATTTGAAAGAAATCAGTCATGCATGGAATATTTTATGATATGCAGAATGAGTATCTAATTTCTAAATGGCCTAAAAAATAAGCTTCTAAAATGGTTCTTAAACCATTAAAAAAATTAACCTAATAAATACAGTCACATTTCTGTTGTTTTTTATTAATGCTTCATCTACATTTATGTCTATAAAATTTTTAACTTCAGTTGAAAATCTCTTCATGTAAAAAGTCCCAACTGAATGAATGAATAACACTCAATTAATATTCCACTGATTTCATTGTTAATGGACGACCAAGTCACAGCCTGAGCAGAAGAGAAAGTTAAATATCAACTGCTTCCTCTTTCAGAGCAGTAGAACACTCATCCAAATTCCATTTTCTGTGTTCTATGGAGCAGTGTCTCCAAATCCCATAATACCACTTCTCCTCATTATGAAAACCTCTTCACAGTTTACATGCTAAGAACAGAAGACTAAACCATGACAAATGCCCAAAGCAGCTTTTCAAGTTAGCATATGAACTATGAACATACCTTAACCTCAAATTATGGATTATGTCAAAAACTATGAAGCATATTTATCTTACATACATTTCATTTGTTGGTTGTGGTTTCTAAATATTTTGACAGTTGATTATTTATTTATTTTATGTTTAAAGTAAGTTACGGAAGACTTTTATTCCCAGAATGCAGGAAGCACTATGCTTGAATTCGAAATCCTAAATTGAATACTCTGATAATACCTGACTTTGCCATTAGCTTATCCCCAGTATTATTATGGAAAGTGTTTTGGTCTCCACCTCTAAAGCAAATTAGTGATAAGATTCTCTATATCATGAGGATTTGTGTTGTTATTGTTGTTCCTTGTCTTTTTGTTTTAAATAATTGTTTTCTATATTTCTTTTGCTGCAGGAAAAGTGTTGGGTTTATTGGGTGGCCCCATAACTTCATGATGTTAATTTTTCCATAAACATGCTTGAAAATAAAATTAGAATAAGTGTGTGACCTTATTTGTCAGTAAAAAGCACATTTAGAATTTATTTTCAAGGCAGGAAGGATGACTGTATATTTCTCTCACTGAATTCCATGACGTTGCTATTTCAAAACTTCCTTAAGGCCTTACTACCATGCCATATACATAAAATGATACATGGGTGCATGTAGAAGAAAGCCTCTATCTTGCTGGAAAGGTATATTTCCATCCATTTCTGTCCTTCATTGGAATCAATTTTTATTTCCTTTATATTTACAAAATATTTCACCTTCTCCAATAAATATGGTACTGAAAGTAACTGAATTATATCCCTCTTTAATATAATTAAAAATTGTAATTGATCATTGAGGGTTTTAGCTCAGTAGCAAAATAAGCAGCAAGTTCTGAGCCAAAATAATAAACTATATATAATCAACTCTGCTGATCTCTAGGGTTTTAGTTGTAAAATATCATCAGGCCAGACACTAAGCCTCAAAGCAAGGCCCTCTTTATGGCTTCAGCTGTGTCCCCTTATTCAAGTTACTTTCCATAACTCCTGCCTATATAGAATCTGAAGGGAGAAGCTTGAGAGGACTGTCCTGTGTATAGGGAAAGGAAAGCTGTCTATGGGTGACTCAGAATCACATGGGGGAAAAAATTAGATGAAGGGAGAGTAAGAAAACAATAGCAAACCTACTCAGGACATAATAAAGGCAAGAAAGGGATGATGAGGCAGATAATTGAACATGGCAGACCATCACTGGTTGTAGAGAACCAAGTATATTTAAGGAAAGTTCAACCCTGATGTTTAAATTCAGCTTTTGTGATCAAATGTTGTGCTTGCATGAATGTTTAAAGTCAGCCTTACTCAAGTGAATTTACCATGAGCTTCTAGGAATATGAAGGACAGCAGAGACTCAGTTTTGAAATAGGCATAAGTGGTTAATCTGGTAAAACTCAGAGAAATATGTTGACTCATTTTTTGAGTCATTATGTTTGGAAAATCACTGGGTTCTAGAAGAAAATGCATCCATTTCTGTTGCTAGTGGGATGCTAGAATACAGATTTTCAAAAATTATTTATTTAAAGCAAAAATGCTATTAATAGCAGTGAGTATGAAACTTGATTATGGCAGCTTAATTCCCCCCCCCAGTATATGCGTTAACTAATGCCAACTGATGTCAACACAAATTATGAGCATGCAAGAAAAACTAATTGTTCCACATTATTTTACAGTTATTATTGATTACCATGCCCTTTGCAAATCAAGACAGAAATAGAAAGTATAATAATTCTTAAGGATGAATTTAACACTTACTAGAGGGGAGGAAGGATATTTCCAAATACTTTCTAATTGCATATTAAAATCTCAGGATACATTTAAAGGGCTTCAACTGAGTATAAATAAAATCTGGCTAAATTTTAGAACATGATCTCTAATCAAATATATACTGATTTAAGAGGAGACTTCTCTTTTCAAGTTGAAAATTGTTTCTTGTTTCTATTAGAGTGGCATCTTCATCAGCTACAAATAAAGTCAAGATAAGATTTGAAATGGACATATCAACCACACACACACACACACACACACACACACACACACACACACACAATTATCAATACTAAGAATGTTTGCCCCTGGTTGTGCTGTAGAATTTTATTTCAAATGGTGGATGTTCAAACGCCACTTGAAATGTGTTTGGGTCGGTGTCTTTGGAACTGGACTTACGTTACATTAAAGAAACACAGGAAAGCTGAGACGCTGAATTACACATTAAAATAAGAACAGAAGCAAAGTAATGTGAAAAGCGGTATAATAAAAGTCATATAATATGAAACTTTTATCTGTGTCCTGAGCCCCAGTTCTACCTCATCCTCTCAGTCTAAGCAGACCTCATAAACCTCAACCAGAATACAGTTTATCAACATTCCTCCTTTTCAAAAGATTATGTAAATTAAGCAGATAAGCTTCTTTCAAGCCAAATTAATAATAAGTACATTCAAAAGTAACTGCTTGGAAGATCAAAGGTCAAGACACTTGAATGTTCCATGTAGAGAATTACCATGATATACTGCTAATACCATGAGTCTAGAAACAATCCAGGGGCTTGGAAAAACAAAACACAACAAAAATCTAGTCTTAGGTTTAATGCTTGTGTCCCTAAGACCAGCCCCAACATATATGAAAACCCAGAACTTTCCATCCCTTCTTTATCATATACTTTTCTTTCCCTTTTTCTTTTTGTTCTATTTCTTTATTCTTTTTATTTCTGTTTATTCCTCCTAACTTAGAGTTCTCGGGGTTTAAATGTGATCTGAAAGACTTCCACTCTGGGTTTAAACTCTTAAAATTACTGCAGTTGATCTAGAAATGATGAGTAAGGTCTAATTGGCTGGGTCTACATGTCATCAAATGGTAAAATTTACTTGGAGATTTCTGGCACAAGCTCTTGTCTGAGTCTCATCTAGCCAATGCTAAGGAAGAGAATAAAAGTGTTTTTTGTGCTCTTGTGGTTGAGGTCTTGGAATTCAGATTTGGAACTTATATCCAAATGATTTCTTATTCTATTTTCCGCATGTTCAATGATGGCTAGTTCTTAGAGATGAGGAACACCTAGCCTTCTAATATCTGAAGAGAGGTGAGATGTTATTTGGGAACAGGCGAGAGTCTGTCTGGAAGTACCAAATGAATACTTTTTTTATGGACAGAGAATTGATAATAATATAGGAACAGAATTTGAGACTTATTCTAGAAAAAAGTTATTAAACTAGGTCAAATGCTCCCTCCAAAATAAATAAATAGCACCAAAATATCACTCTCCATCTCCTTGTCTTGATTTTTTTTTTCTTAACACCTACTGTATCTTATATCTATTACTCCATTTGTTAGCATCTATTCCTTCCTAGTAAAATGTGAGCTCCGTGAGAACAGACACAGTGCAGGGAGAGCACATGCCTTTAAAGTGATTTTTAGTCTGTGAACAAATTGGGAAAAGGAAGAACAGCTCAACAAACAGCAGCAGTGTGCATCTGCTCAAGAAAGGGGCAGCTGGAGAAAATATCAAGAGAAGCTTTCCAAGGTAAAACCCTCTATTTTGGGGTTTGTATGGATTCCCTATTGCTGCTGTAACAAAGTACCACAAACCACTTTCCCAGCCAAACTTCAATCAACGATAAAAATGTTGGTCTTTGGGAACGTTGAAGACTTGTAAAACATATGGAACGTTCTTTTCTTGACCATTTATATAGTCCCAAAATTCTTCTTAAAATTCCAGATAATCTATCAATTATCTTTAAATATCACACATTTGGTAAATGTAAATTACCACATGTTCATATACAAGAATCTTATATATTTGAAAATAAATATACAGAACCCTGCATATTTGAAAATAAATGAAGGAGAATATTCAAGAGGATTCCTGAGTAGCAAAGTCAAACTTGATCTTGATTCCACTTTATTTTCAATCAGAAATAGGAGACAGCACCACACAGAATACAACAGGAATTGTCATTACCAATAAATATCTAGCCCACCATCCAGGAATATCATTTCTTGTAACTGAGCTTTAATAAGAGAGAAGGAACTGAAAATTGAAGCTTCAAATCCTGGGCAAGTACGTGGACTTCAGATGTTGTTTAAGTTTCTGATGAAGAAAGCAAGCCATATGTTTTTAAGACTAACTTTTAAGAGAAAGTAGTCACACTATCATAAAAAAACAAATTATTCTGAAGAGGTAGTAATGCACACTTGCTGGAAAGAGAGCAAGATTTCAGGACATAGATGTCACTGGACTTTAGGAATTTTTTCCCCACTTTTTTCTCCAGTGTTTTGATACTTTAGCATGAAGTGCACATAGCAGTTCATGGTTTTTAATGAGTTGGAGAATTACACTGAAATTCAGTACTGTGATAATAACCTCCAAATTAATATTTTCCTTCGGATAAATTACAACGGAAAAAAATCTAATCTTATTGCCCATAAAGTGACATAATAAAACCAGAATGCCAACTATAGCGTGGAAAACTCTCCCAGCAAATGTTACAGAGACCATCCACTTTCCAAGTGTTTGCTCTTGGTGTTTAGCTATTAAAATAAGGGTTTAATTTAAAATGCATGAATAAGCTTCTTACTAGATTGCAGACAAGCAAAGGAAGTAAATACTTTTTTCTCTCATTTAGAGAGCTAGCTGATATTCTATCCTTTTCTCTCTTTCATGCAATTACAACTTTACTGGTGACGTGGGGGTGTGAAGGTGGCAGGTAGGGCAGAGGAGGAGGGTGTTGACCGTACCTGCTCAGTAACTATGCCTCTGTCCCAATCACCTCGGTGGTTTCCCTGACGTTTCTGCTCCTATGTGACTTTTGCTTAGGCTGGGATTTATAACTCTGTCATTCAGGAAGAGGTGTTTGAGAAGAGCCATTAAACAACCATCAAAGCATTAAACAGCTACACACGCAAAAACCGACCACAAGTACTGCCACGAGCTGGTTGCAGAGAATCCCTAAGCCTTGCAGGAGGTGTGATAGTACTTACAGAAGGAGCCTTGGGAGCTGGGAGTTGACAACAATGTCCAAAGGACTAGAGGCGAAAGAACACACAGCTTGAGCGTGTGAGACAAATGCTGCTTTCTTGCTGCATTCACCAGCTCCCACGTGTAATATTTCTAACACATTAACAGAGCATTAGAGTTCGTGGCATGCTTAGTGACAGGAATAGAACCATGATATTGGTAATGTCTTGCCAGTTTTAAAATGTAGATGAATAACTTCTTGTCAAAGCGATGAAGTCTTTCTTATCCTATAAAAAGAATCCCTGTATAACTAATGAGACCCCTGGGCCATCATACCTGCTCTGTTCAATTTCTTACACTAGTTTGGCTGTTCAACTACCTGTAGTACTTGGACTATGGAGATAGGTATTTTCAGAATTGATTAACACTGTAACAAATTCAACATACAAATGCTCACATCTGAGTTGCCTCCTGGATATGATGGGCAAATTTGATGTTACCATTTTTAAGCTATTCCTGGTATTTCTACGTCAATTATCAGACTTCCCTGACTCTTCTTTATACAGAAAACACGTAAATTAGCTTATGTCACACATTGTGGAGGGAGAGTCTCGGGATGGCAAGGTGTCAGAGAACTGCCATTTTGACTGATTGTACTCCTGGCAACTTACTGTGATAGTAGATTGCTTTCTATTATATCACTGCATTTGGCTGTGATGATATTTAACTACAGAAGATTAAAGACATGTCATGATGCCAGGGAACTTTATGAATGGGCTAGTGCATTTTTGTCACTCTTAAAATTAGCAAGCCAGAGCAGAAATAAACAATTCTGGGAAACTTCAGAGTCACTCCACTAAAGAATGCACAATTTTTGTCTCTCAGCATTTCCTTTAATTGTTGAGCCAATAAATGTTTACCGTTTACTCTTTATGTGCTAGCACTGGGCTAGGCCCATGTACAACACTTCACCAGAAACATGATCCCATCCTTAAAGATCTGCTAGTCAAGTTTATATAAGGCAACATAAAAACAATACAAGATAATACATACTAGTTCTAATTTGCTTGCTACAAAAAATAAATGTTATTTACAGAAAAGAGAAGCAGATCAGTAGCAATAAAATTATATAGAACAATTTGATAGTCAACTAGTGGATGAATAGAATTTTGTTAAGACAAAGGAGAAAAGAAGGCAACTTAGATAGGGAGATCAATGCATGGAGGAAGAATGTGGTTATGCACGGAACAGGTGAGGCCAGTTCTTAAGCTTAAAGGTTACCATGTTCTAGGCATTGTTCCATCTGTTTTATATGCCTTTTCTTGTTTAATCCTCTCAGTAAGGTAGACATCATCATCCCCATTTCACAGAGTGGGAAACAAAAACTTAGATTCTACGAAGTCACATAGCTTGGAAGCAGAATAAATTGGAATCAGACCCAGCTTGGGCAGGGCCAGGTGGCATGTGGCCTGAGATGAGCACAGGGCACATGGCGGGCACATGCAGGCTCAGTCTGGGTTGGTGGCCTTGGGAACCCGGAGATGGACCCAGATCACAGATGCTGTTCTCGAGGAGAAAATGTTCAGGGTTATCTGGATGTGGAGAGAGGCAAGGGGATTGTCCAAGACTCTATGGCATGGTTTCGACCTGGAAGTTGAGTGCTGACTCTGAGACTCGCTCAGAAGGAGAGGGGGGCGTCTCTTCTCTTAGATCCTATGTTCTTCAGAGTTTTCAAGGAACTTCAAGAGCAGGATTCTTTGCCACTTAGAGTCCAATAATCAGTCATCCTCACCTTTGGGAACAAAAAAGGCTGAGGTTGTTGGTCCCTAGACTGCTCACCTAGTTCTTCCATCAAAGTAACTAGGTCAGGAGGTGGGGAGAAAGGCCATACCTGAGCCTACAGGGATTTCAAAAGAAAAGGAAAGGAGGTTAGGAAAGACTGTGCTGGAGCCCAGGGAGCAGGAGTTTTGTCTAGATACCCTAAATTCAGTGAAGAATTGGAGCAATTCGATAATTCAATCTCCAAATCTCACTTTTGCCTTGGTTTTTCAATATGTGTTTTTTTGTTTTTTTGTTTGTTACGCGGGCCTCTCACCGTTGTGGCCTCTCCTATTGCGGAGCACAGGCTCCGGACACGCAGGCTCAGTGGCCATGGCTCACGGGCCCAGCCGCTCCACGGCATGTGGGATCTTCCCGGACCGGGGCACAAATCCGTGTCCCCTGCATCGGCAGGCGGACTCTCAACCACTGTGTCACTAGGGAAGCCCAATATGTATGTTTTTTAAACTAAAATCTACTGAGGGCCTACTATGGTAAGCGGCTAAAGGGATACAAATATAAATCAGACATAGATCCTACCCTCCAAGTGTTCATTGAGAATTATGAGACCACAAACTCATAATTAACCTTTCAGCCAAGGTGAACGTGATTGAAAGCCCAAGTTAGGGGCAAAGTGCTTCAGAGTTCAGTAGAAGAAGACTTACTTCAGGAAGAAGGGGCAAGGGTAGGTGGAAGGCTAAGCATAAGAAATATTTTGGAGGTGGTATTTGAAATGTATGTGATAGGCTTTGGGCAGAAGAAATGGTAGAAGACAGAAAACCAGTTTTTGGCCAAAGCAATAGCGTGAGTTAAAAGACTGAAAAGTGGGAAAGTGTGACGTATGAGTAAGAAACAGTCCTTGAGTTTGCCTAGAGAGCACTGGGGACATGAACATTTCAGAAAATATCAGGACAATTGATTCAGTTTTGTGCTCTATTCTGCATAGCTGTTGTTTCATTCAAAGCAGCTGACGCTGACACCACCAGTAATGTTATCAGGGTCAGCTTGCCCTGACCCAAATGTCACTCACTGTTTCTGCCAATGAGGTGGAATGAGACCCCCTCTCTTTGTAAATTCTGCAGCCAGATGTGGTCTGGAAAAATGCAGGCACTCCATCAGCTAAAAATCCATGAACCATGTATCGCTATGGCTGGAGTACAGATAGGTCCTGGAAATAGCGTTAATAAAATGAGAGCCTCTGTTCTCCCACTACCCCTTCCATCTTTCATGTCCCTTCACGAACTCAGTCCCTTCTTACCTGTGGGGAAAAGTTAGCCTCCTTGTTAGGAAAAAAAATCTTATTTGCTTTGAACTGATAGCAAGTTTCTGGAGGTGATGGAAGGAATTGAAGTCCCAACACCTATATTGCCTGGCAGAACCTCTACAAGGATCTGTTTACTCATTGTTGAGCCACAGACAGAAAAATCCACCACAGAAACACTGCTGTTCCTTAGTGAATCAGGTGGCTATAGGCATTGGAACCATGCTGGAATGAGTTTGTCTTTTCTAAATCAATGTTCGGCTCAAAGTGAGGCACAGGAACTAATTGTATGAACTATTGCCTCCCAGCATTTACTTCTTTATAAATAAATTTTGTGGGGTTTAATAAATAAGCTATTTCTATTTTGGGTTCAAACGCACATGTGAAATATCCGATGTGGAAAATAATGAATGATTAAAAATATGGTTTTATTAATAGAGATATTAACAGAGGAAGTCAACAGACATCATACAGGGATTGAGTCTATCAGAGATGATATAAAGAACTTACTCAGAAATATTATTTGTCAGTATCACACTTACCGTACGTTAAACATAGACAAGTTTCTAATATAATCTTCAGTCTCTTTCATTGCAGCTAGTTATAACGGATCAGCTCCCTTTTCGTTTCTTCTTTAATTTCACTGCGGTAACATGCTTGAGTGAACACAGACATGGTTCATTTAACCAATTTGGCACTATGCCTTAGGTTTATTAAACAAACAAAGATTTGATGGGCTGTCTCTAAACTCTAGCCTCTCAGGTAATTCCTGCAGCTGTAGTATTGCTCCTAAGGTGACTTTTCACTCTGCTGGTGCTGGGACTCAGGACACTGTGAAAGGAGAATCCATACACTTTGGGACCAATGTTTATTCCTTAGATTTCTCTCCTCTTTTTAAGCTGGATATTGTCTTTTCTCTACCTAACTACTTCACAACCCTGCATTTTATTGGATAGAATTATAAGCTGTTTTTTCTCAGAGTGTTGCATATACTTCCTTAGAGCCTTAGAACATGATTGGGTATTAAATATTTTGCAGAGTTAGGAAATGAATGAATTATTGTATAGTTCTTCCCAATGAACAAAGTCTTCCTCATTCACTGATTAGCTGGATTTTTTTTCCTTGAGTTCCTGTCCAGAGTAGAGTATAACTATCTATCTATGAGCTCTCAGATTGGGAACTTAATTTTATGTATAAGGTGGAATTTTTTGGGTCGAAAAGATGTATATTTCAATTTTGTTTCTTCCCAACTCCAATCTAGCAAATGATACCTCAATTTTTATTATACGTATGTTACATTAAAAGAAAAATTGCTTTTTAATATATTTTTCTGTCATGTATAACACCTAGGTAATAAATTGCAGCATATATGCTAACAGAGTAAAACTATTTCAAGGCAAGTGTCTTTAGAGGTTGCATACAGACCAAATACAATAGGAGATATAGTCCAGAGGAATAAAAGACATGTGAACTTAAGGTTGCTTGTCCTTTGCTAGGAGGTGTGTCCAATTCTGCATTAGCTTGGCACCTACCGCAATGTAGATGGATCATAAGGTTTGATCATTACTATGAACATTTTTTACAACCCAAACTTATAACCCATGAATACCACCTTATCTCTCAGCTAACAGTCCTTTCCCCTTTTGGGAGTGTTACCAAGGTGACACATACTACAGAGGATGTACTACTAAAAAGACAAGAATTGCAATAGGAATATTTCATGGGCATCCAGGTTGTAAGCAGTGTCCATAATCAGTAATTTGAAATAAATCTACATAAACCTTGACTCAGGACAAAACCTTGTTAGAAAGCTGTTTGTTTGTTTTTTTGGCAAAAGAAACCAGGATAAATTGCAGTATAATTGAAGTTACCTTTACTCGTGTATGATTTTTGAACAACAACAACAAAACTCTAGATGTACTTTCATACAGCTTTCATGATGTCTCACTGATACTGCATAACAATTATGAAGGCAAAAACAAACCAACACATAACTGAATGTACCAAAAACTTAAATGTTCTTAGTTATGGATAGATACCAATGAATTCTATAACCAACAACTTGTTAAATAATTCCTTTAATTTTCTGATATCATTGATGATTTATATTGGCCAAAGGTGCAGATTTAACCAAAATAATAATACATTTAATTTGTCATATGTTAACTCCTTTGATCTTTACATTGGCCTGTGGAATTTGATAGGGTTCGTTTTCCTAATGAGGGAACTGACACACAGGAAGATGAAACAATCTCTTAAAGATCACAGCGGCCATTTTCAATGGCTCTGCGGCACATTTGGGAAATGGATCCTGTCCATAGGAATAAATCCTTTGAAATGCAGAACTCTCTGGAGTGCTAACTGCATGATGAGTGAATGCTGTGAGATGATGGTAAAAGTCATCCCTTAAGAGCTTTGTGATCAGATTCATACATCTGCACCCTAGATTTCTCTGACCCAACTTTGTTTACTGAATCCTGAAATTAACCTTCTTAGTGTTTTTTTTTCCTGCTTCCATGAGTTCACCTTCTCCCTACCTCTATAGATATGGATTTTCCCTTCATATACCTCTTTAATATGGTTATTAGATATAACTGCTCACAGTTCCAGAGTTGAGATGGAGATAGAGCCAAGCGTACTGTTTGGAGGTCAGCATTCTCCCAGTTTACTTCTCATATGGCTGCCTAAGATGGGATTCCGCCTTGCCGTCTCTCTGAACAGACCTTTCAGCTGCTGTCAGTTTTTATTTAAAGAACCCACAATGAGTGATGCCTGACTATGTGGTGCTGTTTTATGTGCAGAAAATCCCAGGGTGCACAAGGAACATATAGCCCTGATGCCTTGTTTATCTCCTTTTGGCCTCACAGAGTTGGTTTTCAGCTACAGGCTGCCTCTTTCTACCACTCCATCTCAATTTACTGAGGAACCGTGAGCTCAAGTAACTTATCCAAAGTCACACATGAGTGGCTTACCAGAATTCATACCCCAGAACTGTCATGGTTCCTAAATCCTTTATTATGAGCATTATACCATACCATCTTCCAGGTCTCAGTATTAACATCATGTAAATTTATTCTCCAGCATGATTCATTAAAATGAAAATGGACCATTTTCTCTGATTCTTCAAGCACTTCAGAAGAAGCGTTACATCCTGAATACAGATTTCATTTCTGAGAAGAGACAAGAAAAGAAGTTAAACCTTTACTTGTATCAGAGGCTGGCTCAACTTAAAAGGGCTTTTATTCCAGTTTTTGGTTTAAAATATTTAAAGGAAAACCAAGCAGTATTAAGGTGAAGCATAGCTACAATTGCACGTTTTAGCAGTAGGTAAAGCAAGGCAATTTAAAAGTGCCTGTAATTCAGTGGCAGAGAACTAATGAATCTCCTCCAGATTAAAAGTTAATGTAAAACTAAATAAAAAAATCAACTTGTGCTAGACACCCACTCATACATTTTAAAATAGTTTCTGTCATCATAAACTACATAGCATTGATTCCCTTTTTTGGTGGGATCTCAATTTCTGTTTAAATAGAGAATTAAAATGACAATAAAGTAACCACTTATAAATATATCCCAGTACAAAATAATACCACAAGAATTAAAAACTCAACATAAAAGTGTGTTTAAGATTACAGTCAAGAGGTAGAAAGGTGAAAATAAAAGTGGAGAAATTATAAATTGTGATTTTTCTTCTCTTTCAGTAAGAGTCCTACTCTGAATCCATTCTTTATATATATATATGTATATATAAAGAACATTCACTTTTCTTTCACATACAATTTCATTATCTCAGCAAAAATCATTTACAATTATCTTCAGCAAAAATCATTTATTAAGCACCCGCTATGTGCAAAGCATCAGATTTGACACTATTTGGGTAATAAATATCATCTCCTCTCTCAAGGAAGTTATAATCTGATTGTAGAACAGAGGATACATTTAATGATACAAGCTTGCATCACTGATGCAAGGAAGAGAATGCCAAATAAGTGGCACACACAGTAAATAAGATGAGAAATAAATAATGGTAGAGCAAAAAAAAAAAAAAAAAATGAGCCCGATCACAGCAGAGGCACAAGAGACAGTGAGGGACAGTGAAAAGAGCTCGACTACAGGATTCCAATGGACCTGACTGCAAATCCCATCTCTACCACTAGTAGTTGTATGCCTTTAAGCAGGACTTTTAACTTCTCTGATTCCACATGTATGAGTAGGCATGATAATACCTAGCCCATAGAGTCATTTTGAGTACTAAATTAGAAAGTGTATATAACTACCTACTCCAGGGTTTGTCTCTTAGTAGAAGCAAATCAGTGGTAACAATGGTTCTAGTGGTGATAGTATTAAGAGCAATTTTGAAACTCCTGGGACCAGAGCCTGGCGTAGAAAAGGCCCTGAATGAAATTTAGTTCCCTTTTCTAAGCCCTCCCTTTACCTACAATACTATATAATTCTCTAATTGCTTGAGTTAGACCTGAATCAAAATAGATCGTAGAAGTTCAGAAATGGAGACAGACATTTCAGATGTGGATAAAGAATGAACAAAGTCAGGAAGCTGAAAATACAATTAGGGCATTCAAGAAAAAATATACTGGATTTTTTTTTTTTTTTGAAGTTTTTGCATATGGCTTTTGAAAGCTGGTACGCTATCTAAACACTACATGTGGTAACGACTACGTAGAGGATTTTTTTCCTACTGCTTTTTGATTTTGAAACAACATTTCTGTTAAAGCTCTCTAAAAATCCTGCTAGGGTAGACACGTTCCAAAATGCAGGAAACAACTGATAAAATACAATGTTCTGTCCAGCATTTTGATATCTTTTACTGTCTTCTATTTTTATTTCATTTAAAACATATTTTAAGGTTAAAAATAAACCATTACGCAAAGTGATAAAAAGCGTTTTTCAGGGATAACAGTTGGGAAAATGCACCAAAATAAATACCAGATGGAGTAATGATGACCCAGATCTGACTATTGAGGAAGGTCATTTGTCTATAGAAACCCAGTTAACATGCAAAGTAGTTTTAATAAAAACTCATTCTTGAGTAATGATAATTAGCAAACATACATATAGGAGAAAGTTTATCCTCACACATGGTACAAGGAACACAAATGCAATAACTTTATGATAAAAAATGTTAAAAAATGATAAAAAGTGATAAAATGTTAGCAAAGTTTCAGTGATGTTACTAAATTCATTTGTTTTTAGTAGCATTGGAATTTGGATGATTGTTTTAGAAAATCATAGGCGGAAGATGACAGAGAGGGTCATATTTAGCGTGCTAACTCTGACTTTCTGTTTAACTATAGTGGCTGCTGGGAGCACTGTGCTCTAAGAATTCTAAACCACATGGGGTCTTAGCAGGAAAGAGCACTAGACTTGAATCGAAACATCTGCCGTGGGTAAGGGCACAGCAGTAAGAAGTAAAGATAAAAGATTTTCAAATTCTTTGATTAAAAAGACTCCACTCCTAAGCACATGTTTCAACACAAGAAAGAAATGATGTATTTATGAAGTTATTCATCACAGAATTAACATTATGTAATGGCCAAAAAAAAAAAGGGCAACTTCAAAAGCAAGTAAAACGGGTTAATAAATTATGATGTCTCATCATTGATTTTTAATGTATTAAAAAGTATAGTTTTAAAGATCACATAGAAGACTTTAATACTTTCTCCATATAATATGCCCATAACTAGGACTCTTCTGCCACTGAAATCAGTTTTGTATCATCTCCCTCCCGCATGGCATTTTTCGTTATAGTTACGATGCCCTGATTCTTTTGAAAGGAAAGCCGGATATTTTATCACAGTTAATTGTGTAGAAATTAAGTTTCAGGTATATGAATTTAACAAATTGTCAGGTCATCAGGCCGATTGTTTAATCTTTCTTAAATTAGAACTAATATGACTAGAAAGAAATGACTTCCATCTTATGCCTCTTTATAGCGAAATTTGCTTATTAAACAAAACCTCAAACTACTTAAGAGCGAAACGTATTTTCATGCTTTGCATTTCTTGGCTCAGCATTAAAGCAGACAACGATTTTTGCAAAGAAATTTTTCAGAACAAGCTTCAAGACTAAATTACAAAATATACTGAATTTCCTACAGCTTTGTGGTAAACCAATAAGCTGTGTACCAAGGTGCTGCTAGAAAAACAAAGAGCATCACTTTACCCTTCCAGTTATTTAAATATGTTTTGGATAAGCCCTAGTATTGGGCTGAAAATACCTATCACAAGAAGTTCTTCTTTTCATTCTTCACTGTGTGTCATAACAAAAAATTCTGCTCTTACAACATTCCTAATTTTAAAAAATAGTATATTCAGGTAGCACAAATAAAATTACAAAAGGTAGGGGTTTTTAAGACTTGCTTGTAAATATGACATCTGTTTGATCAAATACTTTGCAAAGCATTATGTGTAATGAAAAGCAGATGAGAATTTGGCAAACAAGTAAGCTTTGGAGTGTATAAAACATTGTCTAAATGAGCACAGGCTTTGGCTTTAGGTTCAGCAAAAAGATTATTTTATATAAGTCAAGTCTTTATTGCTGGCAAAAAAGAAACCCATGGAGCAGCAAAACTGGTCATTTAAATTGATATGTATATAATCTGTGCAGTTGCTGTGTATCCAGAAATACCAAATTGACTTACTTTCTCTACTTCAACACAGGGCTCACAAAAGTGTTCAAGAAATATGTGCTACATAAGTTCCTGAATTAATTTAAGTAACTGATATAATAAGTAACTGAGTTAACTGTAGAACACCTATGTGATGGTAAATGATTTTGTCATAATATGGTCTAGTTGATGTGAGTTAATAGCTCTATTTTATAATAAATTACTCTCTAGCATATGCCATCATTGTTTAGCCATTTGTAAAATTATCTTTTTTCCCCCAACCTCAACTCCATCACTACCATCATCATGGTTTTGTGTAAGGTAGAGGCCAGTTCTAAAAATAATGTTAAGATATGTGTTTCAGATTAAGGAAAGTTAACAAAGTAGACTTTATACTTACCATTGTATCTCAAGTTCACATATTTTTCTATCTTCCTAGGCAGTGTTTGTGCAATGTGATATACAAGTACCAAGTAATGAAAATGCTTTAGGTCTTTAAAAGTTAATAAACAAATGATGAACTTAGTTTTAGTAATCTGCTCAAAGCTTAGATGAAGAAATGACTGAGTTGTGTAACATTTGGGAAGGAAGGGAAAATCATTTTAATCTTGATCTTTTATTTACTCGTATGTATATTAGCTAGGGCCTGTCCCCATAACAGCAAGACACAATAATACAGTAGCTCCAAGGATACAGAAGTTTACTTTGCTCTCACATTACAGTACATCCCTGCAGGACAGATGAATAGTTCTGCTCCACATGATCATTCAGAGACCCAGGTTTTTGCTAACTTGTTGATCTGCAGTCCTCTGAAGCAGGATCGGCAAACTTTTTCCATAAAGTGTCAGATGATAAATATTTTAGGCTTGGTGGGCCATATACGGTTTCTGCCACACATTTTGCCTATTTTTATTCTTTTAACAATGCTTTTAAAATGTAAATACCATTCGTAGCTTACAGACCATACAAATAGGCCACAGGTCAGCTTTTGCCTATTGGCTATAGTTTGCTGACTTCTTCTTCAAGGGAATTTCCTGCATTTTAGAAGTTCAATCAATGCCACCTCGATGTGCCAGCTTTCAGGAGGAGGAAAACAACTGAAATAGAAGGCAAGCAATTTCCACTTAAGGAAGTGAAGCAGTAGTTATACATGTCACTTTCAGTCATATTCTGGTGCCAAGAACTTAGCCATATGGCCATCTAGGCATAAAATAGGCTGGCAAATGAAGTCTCTAAGCAGATTCCCACATACCCTGCTAAGATTCTATCACTATACGTGTCAGTTTGGTCCTCTGGGAAGTGGATGCCAAGACAAATTTAGGAGTGAAAAAGGTTTATTGGGGAAGTGAAAGATAAAATGCAGAGAAAGCAGAATTGGGCGGGGAAAGTCCACAAACTGTGATGCAGAGCTGATAGTTGTGAAAGTAGAGAGGAAGAGAAGCAGGATGGGCAGAGCAAACCTCCAACCAAGAGACAAACGTGGCAAAAAATAGGTCAACCCTATGTGCATCTCCAGAGTCAATATTGCACATTAGGGGAGTCTTATCTTGAGCAGGAATGGCCAGACCCTAGTATTTTGCTCAGTATTTTGCTGTGGCTGCAAAATAAGTAAGTCGCCTGGGCTTGAAAGCTGAGGTGAATCTTGAAGTCACTGACAGCTGGGGGCTCCCAACTAACTGCATATCTTGCAGCTAAATGGCAAGTTCTTTCTTGAAATCTGAGTTGGGTACCTCCATAGCTGCCTTATTGTGTAAAAAGGGAGAGTGGATTTAGGGAGCACTAGTAGTTGACACAGTATATGTTACTCATTAGTAGAAAGAAGAAAGAAGTATAGATTTAACTGCTAAATCTATCAAGAAGGGGTAGTGTCTGCGGAAATACAAAGGATCATGAGACATTACCACAGCAACTATATGCCAATAAAATGGACAACCTGGAAGAGATGGACAAATTCTTAGAAAAGCACAACCTTCCAAGACTGAACCAAGAAGAAATAGACAATATAAACAGACCAATCACAAGCACCGAAATTGAAACTGTGATTAAAAATCTTCCAACAAACAAAAGCCCAGGACCAGATGGCTTCACAGGCAAATTCTATCAAACATTTAGAGAAGAGCTAACAGCTATCCTTCTCAAACTCTTCCAAAATATAGCACAGGGAGGAACACTCCCAAACTCATTCTACGAGGCCACCATCACTCTGATACCAAAACCAGACAAGGATGTCACAAAAAAAGAAAACTACAGGCCAATATCACTGATGAACATAGATGCAAAAATCTTCATCAAAATACTAGCAAATAGAATCCAGCGGCACATTGAAAGGATCATACACCATGAGGTATAACCTCACACAGGTCAGAATGGCCATCATCAAAAAATCTACAAACAATAAATGCTGGAGAGAGTGTGGAAAAAAGGGAAGCCTCTTGCACTGTTGGCGGGAATGTAAATTGATACAGCCACCATGGAGAGCAATATGGAGGTTCCTTCAAAAACTAAACATAGAACTACCATATGACCCAGAAATCCCACTACTGGGCATATACCCTGAGAAAACCCTAATTCAAAATAAGTCATGCACCACAATGTTCACTGCAGCACTATTTATGGTAGCCAGGACATGGAAGCAACCTAAGTGTCCATTGACAGATGAATGGATAAAGAAGATGTGGCACATATATACAATGGAATATTACTGAGCCATAAAAAGAAATGAAATTGAGTTATTTGTAGTGAGGTGGATTGACCTAGAGTCTGTCATACAGCGTGAAGTAAGTCAGAAAGAGAAAAACAAATACCGTATGCTAACACATATATACGGAATCTAAAAAAAAAAAAGGGTTCTGATGAACCTAGGAGCAGGACAGGAATAAAGATGCAGCCGTAGAGAATGGACTTGAGGACACGGGGAGGGGGAAGGGTAAGCTGGGTCGAAGTGAGAGAGTGGCACTGACATATATACATTACCAAATGTAAAATAGGTGGCTAGTGGGAAGCAGCGGCATAGCACAGGGAGATCAGCTTTGTGACCACCTAGAGGGGTGGGAGGGAGACGCAAGAGGGAGGGGATATGCGGATATATGTATATGTATAGCTGATTCACTTTGTTATACAGCAGAAACTAACACAACAATGTAAAGCCATTATACTCCAATAAAGGTGTTAAAAAAAAAAGAAGGGGTAGTATCATACCTCCTCTGAGTTTGAGCAACATTTATATTTTTTTTTCCTTTTTTCAGACCAAAATTCGTGTAGTTGATAATAGGGTCTACTTTATTGTCAAATGTGTGATTTATTTTTTATTTATAATCTGGTAGTACATGGAATATAGTTTTCAGACAGTGTGGTGAGAGAAGCTGTTTAATGTAGACTCTGAACTTTTTGCTGTTTATTTTCTGGAGCTCATACACTGGAACCAAATTCAGTTTAGGAAAAAACATCTAAATCCTATTTTGAAATACAACGTTTTGTTAAATCTCTTTCTTAGAAGAAACTGAAAAGTGTGCTTACGTGGGTGTACGTGAATGTAGCCAGACTTGGACACGTAAGCCTAAATATCCATGATACCGTTCTGTATCCTCTCACACATCATTATGTAATTGACATTCCTCATTCTTGCTCTAATTATTGCCTGATCTAATGATCAAGAAGTAAAGGAAAGACATCTTTGCAAGGTTAATAAGCCATCCAGAAAATTAGATTGGCATGATCAAACCTTAACGATTATTATTTCTCATTATATTAGATCACCTGTAAAGTTTGAGGAAGAAAAAATAAATTGGCATCATTGAGCAATTATACTTGTAGTTTTCTACAGTAGATTTTACAGATGATCACCAGTTATGAATTCTTTTCATATCTAAAACCAGAGATTTTTTATAACTTATACTACCATTATTATAGTAATCAAAGCTCATTTATTTGATCATCATCATAATGGAGTACTTGAGTCATTTTCTCCTTTGCTAATTGACAGTTGGTCAGTTAAGAGGTGCTTTTTACAGAATCCTCCATAACTTGAAGGGTTTGAATTAGCTTCTAATAAATGCCTGAGAAGCTCCTCTACATTCTTAAGTGCATTTGCTAAAATTCCCAACTGCTAATTTCTACCTTCTGTTCAGGAAATGCCTTTGATCTGCCATCTAGCTGCCTTTCTTGCTTTTATCTATCTGTCTCAAGCATTGTAACCCTACTTATCAGCA
Source organism: Aethalodelphis obliquidens (assembly GCF_003676395.1). Taxonomy (NCBI): domain Eukaryota; kingdom Metazoa; phylum Chordata; class Mammalia; order Artiodactyla; family Delphinidae; genus Aethalodelphis; species Aethalodelphis obliquidens. The sequence goes on from NW_020837946.1 coordinate 42,002,186, forward strand.
CGATGACACATTATCATTTAGATATCATTTTCTGAAGCCAGATTTCTTTGAAAAAGAAAACAAAATGCAAAGAGTGGGCAAAGGGTCAAACTGAAGCTCAGATTGGCCCATGTGGAGAATTGGGAGAGGTGGCCTGTGGTCAGAAGTCTCAGCCTTGAGCTATATCCTCACTCGCACCCTAATTACACACCTAGGTACTTCCTGTGTAGACTTTTTGGCTCACTGGCTGCTCCCTGCTCACCCGTATGCTACATCACCATCTGTGGTGGGACTCCTCAGAACCCAGATTCCTCAATATCAACATCCAGTTACACAAAATTTGTTCCTTCAATTTCATTCTCCCCATCACTTCCTAATAAGGTGGTGGTCGTCGGGTAGAGAGAATAAACTGGACTAAATGAGTAAATGAACCTGCTGATTTTCGAATGAGACAACATGTGGTCTTAAAGTATCCACAAATGTTTAAAGATATTTTCTCACAATACAGGAATACTTCAGAAATATTGCAGGTTCGGTTCCAGATCACTGCAATAAAGCAAGTCACACGAATTATTTGGTTTTCCAGTGCATAAAAAGTTATGCAGTCTATTAAGTGTGCAATAGCATTAAGTGGAAAAAACAATGTACATACCTTAACTAAAAAATACTGTATTGCCTAAAATGCTAACCAACATCTGACAATGCAAAGTTGCTACAAACCTTCAATTTGTTTAAAAAAAATATGCAATATCTGTGAAGTGCAATGAAGAGAAGCACAGTAAAACAAGATATGCCTGTACTCTGATCTCCATGATGACAGGGACTTGACTGAGCTCACTGCTTTATCCCTATTACTACTAGATACAATGTGTTCAGTACACACTACATATTAGTTTCTCAAATATAACAAAGCAATATGTATATTTTAATAAAGAAATGTTATAATATACCCATAAACATTAACTTTAAAAATTACCTTTTTTTTTTTTTTGTCTCTGCAAGATCTATTAAGTGTTTTTTATTCAACAGATATTTCCTAACTGCCATACCATGTGCCAATTAATATGTGGGTGCTAGGGCACAGAGCAAAATAAAAAACCAGCCATTGACCCAAAAAGTTCTTAGCCACAGAGAAACCATAGAGGTAGCTCCTTCCATCTTTCTTTCCTTCTTTCCTTCCTTCCTCATGTACAGAATACAAAGTCAAACTATAAAGGATAAAATGACATCCTCAATATCTCCCACGCTATTTGAATTAATCTGGAAAAGTTATCAGTTGAAATCTCCTTTTCACCAGCCGCGGTTAGCTTCCTCAATGTGTATTTTAGTGTTTGAAATAAACATTTTGCAATTAGGGTGAAATATGTTAGTGACGGCTGCAGAGACTGAAGGCTTCTATTTATTCAGATACCCATTTATCTCCAAAATATCAAGGTAATGGCAGATCCCCAGCTTATCACCACTTCTAGGTGTGAACACGGAATTAAATCTCTCTATGCCTTCAGTTTGCTTTAATCTCCCTCCTCAACCTGTTAGTACTAATGAGAGGTCTGCTGCTGTCAGTTGGGAAGATAATTCTTCAGTAGGAAATTTTTAGCCACCAAAAATCAAATCAATAATATACTGCTCAAGGCTCCTATGTTGTCTTGGTTTACATTCACATGGCTAAGTTTATGTATGGAACAATTAGGTCCCCATGAAAAGGAAACATTTTTGCAAGGATATATGCTAAGTAGTATGTATATATTAGTGCTGTTTTCTAGGCACAATAACTAATCTCAGTGTATGAGGTAGGCATGCTAACCCAAACTATAAATATAATTGGTAGCCAGAGCTTTGGACAGAGGAACAAAAAATGTTCATTAAAAGCACATTTACTCCATTATGCCTACTTCTGTTCATCTAATCTGTGAGCTTCAAGCCACAGTAATACTGGTTCTTATCAGGATGTTCAGAGACTAAATTAGAAGACAGCTATGTTTTGGGCACTTGAGAGGTTTTAGTAATTAAGAATTTCTGTTATGCTTATTTATAATCAAGGGACATTATATACAAAAGTGACACACATAGTCAAACCACACAGGCAGGTATCATGGTAAGATATTCTCTCCATTTCATTGGAAGATGAGAATGAGAGTCATGCCATCTCTTACTCTATATAAGTTGAAAGACTCTAAAACAAAAACACTGGATTGGGAAGATCGATTTGTGAATACTATTATATGCCATAGTTGAATTATGCATCTTTCTAGAGAAGTGCTCTAAACGTTCCATGCTGAGGAAAATGTCCCATATCCACGCTGTCCAATACAGTAACCACTAGCCACATGCTGCTATGAATTTCTTGAAATGTAACTAGTGCGACTGAGAAACTGGATTTTAAAATTTTATCTAGTTTTAATTAATGTAAATTTAAATAGCTACAAGTAGCTACTGGCTACTATATTGGACCACACAGTTCTAAAGTATTTGATTTCTAATTTTTAAAAGACTTGTTTTTGGGGCTTCCCTGGTGGCGCAGTGGTTGAGAGTCCGCCTGCCGATTCAGGGGACACGGGTTCATGCCCCGGTCCGGGAAGATCCCACGTGCCGCGGAGCGTCTAGGCCCGTGAGCCATGGCCGCTGAGCCTGCGCGTCCGGAGCCTGTGCTCCGCAACGGGAGAGGCCACAACAGTGAGAGGCCCGCGTACCGCAAAAAAAAAGACTTGTTTTTTACAGTCGAAATGTAAAATAGAGCTTTCAGTAAAATATTAACCAAAAATATATAAAATAAATCTAGCTTCATCATATCAACAAATATTTATAGAATATTTAAAGATCACCCCACCAAAGTGGATTTTCTATGTTGCCATAAAATTCCTCCAAGAAGTTTAGAGACAAAACTCAGTACGTTTCCAGCCTTCCTGCCACCACATCTTCCTCAGCACATCAGGATTTTGGAATTAGCGGTTTAAAATGTTAAAACTAAATATAATCATTGCTTGGGCAAGTCAAACATTCTCAGAACTAGTAGCAGAAACTTAAGGCAGGTTGAGACTCAGGTTTTCATATGCCACATCAAGTGACATTAACTTCTCTACTGGCTTATTAGAAGAAAGATTTGATGTCTGGAAGCAAAGACATGCGATTACTATAGGCTCCCCCTCTTTTCACCAGCCAACTATTTGATTTATTTGATGAGTGATCTCAGACAACCCTCTCAGGCACTGAACCATCAGAGAGTTATGTTGCCAGGAGATAAGAAACCTTCAGAGATACCTAAATCTTCTTTTACCACTGGGAGTTTTATCTTTTCTGGAATAAAGAACATTTTTATGTATGATGTTTCTATCTGGATAGCCATAGAAATATTCAGAAAAGATTTACAGCTTTAAACCAAATTCATACTGACAAGAACCTTAAAACTTCATGAAATTTACCAAGAATATGTGAGACAACGCCTTATTTTTATTTGTTTTTTATATTTTGTTTCCCAAAGATTGAAGGAGCGGCTAATGTATTATACATTTAGAAGTCCATTAATCTTTTGATTAGCATTTGTGTTCCTGTATTTTCCTTAGAGACAAACGAACAAATGAGGAATGTACTTAATTTGATCTCTGGAGTAATTATAGATAAGTATATTGTATCATTTAACAGATGCACTAAACTAGTACGTTTTTTAACGTACATTTCTATGCACCAAGAATGCAACTGGCTTCTTAATTTTATTGAAGTTCTTGAACTGAATTTTATTTTTAATCTAATGTGTCTACCGATCATATATCGTCTTGGGTTTTTTTAGTAGAAGCTAAGTCCAAGTAATTTATCTTAAAAAATTTGAAATCCTTCCCAGTTACAGTAAAAGTGATGTGAAACCCGCTTTAAAAAACATATACTATGCGAGTGACACTCTTGGCTGTTCTATCCCACCCACAGATCTCTCTCACTATGCAGAGGTTTTCACTAAGGAGACTTCATTGTTTATAGTTTATTCACCTTGCCCTGTGACTCTGCCAGGTGTAGCTGACATATAATAGAAGCTGTCTTTAAAACACATCTTCCCATTTAGAAATTCTTCACCCGAATATTTTTTCCATTCCTTTGCACTAGCCCATATGTACACAAACAAATCACCGCCTCAGCCGTCTGACCCTCTCTTAAGAGTGAAGTTAAGGTACTTGTTTTCTTGAAATCCCTTTTTAGGCAAAGGAATGTAGTTAACAACCTTTCTCTGTGACCTGCTTGTCAAGCTGTGTGGGAGCAGAGGAGGAAGGAAACTGTTGTCATGAAAGACAGCCCATGTTTCTGAAGGAATTTAACAACCCAGGAAAAGTCGTCTTCATTTTGATACCTGTATGTGTGTTGGTGGAAAGTATTTCTATATGGAGGTGGTTTTCTTAAAAATGAATATGATGCAGTAAAGAAAGTATGAGTCCCTACATACTACCTCCATATTTAGGAGTATTTTGAAAGAAATGGTGTTTAGTACATTGTTTCACCACCCCCTATCTCTTCCATTTAAAAAATCTGTCGATACCAGTGCTTGTACAGCTGCATAATTCCATAAGAACGGTGCTTCAGAAACAACACAAAGAAAAAGCAATTGAGTTGCTTTTCCAATTAGTTGCTATATATCGATGTTTCACAAGACTTAGTATTTCTTTTCATTAACATTTTCTTTGAATCACACTACACATTTTTCAAGGGAAGAAACTTCTATTCATTTTATCTGATCTAAAAATACAAATATGCATGAAGAAATCTAAGTGGCATTGGGGGAAAATGAAAGCAACAGTACAGAATGTTGTGTGGGTATGAAATTGGGCAGGAAGCAAAATGTGTTTTGAGATAGGAAAAAAATGTTTTTCCATTTGGGGATACCCCGAATCAGTCACAGTCCAACCTTCATGTCAAAGGACTTTAAGGCATTAAAAGCATGCATGTGAACATAGCTTTTAAAATACCAATAATTACCAGGAAATAGTTCCTGTATGCTCTGAAAAAGTATAATTAGGCCTATTTAAGGATACAAGAATTTAGTATATTCTTGCACTTTTTGATAGTTATTATCAATATTAGCTCTAGTGAAAGAGTAAGATTAAATTGTCTTAAATGTTTCAACAATTTTCTCTTGTCTTCTGCCCAGTGGCAGCATAACTCCCCTCCAAACCTTATCTATTGCTGCTCTACTTTCCCATCTCAGGCCATACATTTCTGGCTTCCTACTGTCATTTTCAGACTACCATCAATGCAGTCTGGCACTGTCACTCAATAAACCACTTCTTATTCAAAACTCATGCTATTTGCTGATACCACCTTTTCCCCACACTTTTGGTATAACCTGCTGAACTTCCCATTACTGCCATTTTTCTCAATAATTCGGCACTTGGTTTATTTTCACATATTCTATTCCAGGGTAACCAGCAGTAGTTGGGTACTTGGGAGTTGCTGGTGAGTTCCATCAGCACAATGGAACAGATGGCATCCATGCCTCTTAACCTCATTCCCTGACATACTCTGGTTGTGCTAGGTTATGCAAGGTTATGTGGTAGTAACAAACATTCCCCTAAACTTAGTGGCTTCAATGAGTCAAGGTTCATTTCTTATTCTCACTCCATGTTCACCGCAGGTTGGCTGGGCGAGATACTATTTAGGGGCAGCTGGCTCTGCCCATTGCAGTCACTCAGGGACCCAGACAGAATGGACAGCTATCTTGAGCATTGACTTTCTACCTGCACCCAATCCATCAGTAAATATTGTCAATTCTCTCTCCAAATTATGTGCCACATCTGACTGCTATTTATTATCCCCCTGTGATAGCCTCCTTTTCTGGCTCCCTTTCCTGCCCATCCTAGGCACCCTTCAGTAGTAGGGAAGGTCTCCAACTAGCAATTAAATCCTCTAGCCTGAATTGACTCGTGTCACTTCCACTCAACAACTCATTAGCCAGAACTAGTTACATGGACTGCTCAACCACAGGGCATCCAAGATATGCAGTCTTGCCCTGTGCCTGGACATTTTAATGCACAACATTAATAACTATCAAGGGTGTATCTGATATTCCTTCTCAACATTGGCCTCATGGTTCCTCAGTCTCCTCAAATTCAGTTTAGCTGTCTAGAAATGTGGCCACACCTTGTTATTACCTAGAAGTACAACAATAGAAAGATCTGGAATTCTGAAACTCCCCTCTCTGACCACTACTTTCTGTCATTTCCCAAGCCCTGTGCGAAGAATAGATATAAAAGCAAATGAGACATACGAGTTGACCTTGAAAAATTCTCAGGACCATGGAAGAGTCAGGAAACCTCTACAATGTGAGACATTCTGAGAATGGGCGGGTGTACAAACCAAGAGCCCAACACAGACCAAGGATGAAGGAAGAGGGTGAAAGATGAGGACGTCTTTCCTGAGTGGTGTGATACTACTGCTGAATCTTCAAGTTAAAATCAGAATTAGCCACAGACATGCCACTATAGACAGTGGAAACAGCATGTGTAAATGCCCAGCAAAGTGACAAGTAGCTATCAGCATAAAGAGCATGCCAGGGGTGCTAGAGATGAAGGTAGAGTGATAGGTTGGGGGCAAATCATGAAAGACTTTGAATACAATGATAAAGGCTGTGGATTTTTATCCTGAAGGTATAGGGAAACTTTGAACTAAACAGGGTTGTATCATTATCAAGATTTGTGTTTTTAAAGTATCATTCAAGTTTGCTTATTGACCAATATTTCATAGTCATTAGACATACTTCACTGACCAAATTAAATGAACAATAGCAAAGCTTTACAAAAATATGTTTTTTTATTTTGTTATTAATTCCATAAATGAAACCCACAATGTTATAATAATACAAATGTTTTGATCTTTTAAAATGTTTCTTTCTTGGATTTATTACATTAATCCTTATGTTTTTACTTATTCATCAAATTAAATCATATTTTTATGCCTGAGAATTTTAGCATATATGTCCTTCAATATTATAATTTTTAAAACAAACATTAAACAGTAGTAATAAGCTACAGTCCCTGTTAAACCTAAATCTTTATGGTTTAGGCTCACCAGCAAATTTCCCCAAAACTTGAAGAATTTTTTTTTCCAAATCTGCAAAAACAAGGAAATTATTTTAGTTCCAATTATCATACAATTCAGGTGTAAGGCATGTAAAAATGAAAGGTCCATGAATCTTGATGATACTATAAATGAAAGTGGTTTGAGTTTAAAAACTTAAAGTTTAGAAAATCAGTCTCATTATGAAATTCTAAATAGAGCATTGTTAATTTTTAAAAATTTATCTCTTTCCATTTATTTCTGGAAATCCCTGGCAATCTAATGGTGATAAAATCTTCTCTAAAATCCCATGCAATTTTTAAAAATCTAGATGTCTTTTCCACAATTATTCATTCCCTCCACTTTACAGTTTTAGACTGAGGTAATGGTTCTGTACAGAAGTCATATTGATTAGCTTGAAGTCAATTTCTAACTTATTTCCAGCACTCCAGCTTCCTTAGACCATTTTGTGGGTTTGGTTTGGTTTTGTATTTTCTTTTTTCCCCACTTTGTGGAAGATGTTCATGTCTTCTTTCACATTTCAGATTGGATAATTCAGACCTTTTTATCCTTACTTTTTTTTTTTTTGCGGTACGTGGGCCTCTCACTGTTGTGGCCTCTCCCGTTGCAGAGCACAGGCTCCGAACGCGCAGGCTCAGCGGCCATGGCTCACGGGCCCAGCCGCTCCACGGCATGTGGGATCTTCCCGGACCGGGGTACGAACCCGTGTCCCCTGCATCGGCAGGCGGACTCTCAACCACTGCGCCACCAGGGAAGACCTATCCTTACTTTTGACTGTATATGTTTTCATTGCTTTCTATTGTTTATGTTGCTTCGAAATAAAATAGTTGAAAGCACTTTTCTAGGAGCGGGGAGTGAAACTGAGCATAGTGGAGCCAGCCTTGAGTGGCTGCTAGTGGGGGCCGATTCCAAGATGGGGCATCACAAGAAAGGTTTTCAAGAGTGCTAGGGAATAGGTCATAAGTTACAGATTTTAAACCAGAGTTTGAGAGACAGCTGTAGACTGGAAAAAGGAATAACAAGAGTAGCCAAATTCCACCAACCAGAGCCAATAGGCAGAGGGAACTTGTAGAAATAAAACAGGGTCTCTCAATATAGAACAAGTAGGGGTGGAGAAAAGAGTGAAGCTATATCTAACTCAAGACTGAAACTAATCACAAACACTGAAGTCCAGCCCTGACATTCTTCCCATTATTTTGGCTACTGTGATTCCAAAAATTAGCGACTGGATCTTTAATAGCAAAAATAGGCTAGAGATATTATAGACAATTCAGAAAAATTATTGCTACAGCTACCAATTCTATGAAATGCCTTGACCTCTTAAAATTGACTTCATTATTACTGCTGCTCTTTTATTATGTTGGCCTATTTATAGCAATAAGTTATATATTTAAACAAGCCTTGACCTTTATAAGTTTTATTTTTAAGTCTCATTTAGACTTGGAAATTAGACTTAGATGAGTATGTTTTTCAGGCTTTACAGTGAAATCCAATGCCCATAACAGGCAAGTAGAAAAAGAAAATGTAAAGCTCTTATTTTATTCTTATCTTCATCAATAAGAACAAAATGATCACTTTAGTGCTTTTTTTGTTCCAAGACCCAGTGTACTAGAACAAACAGCCTAGAGCTCTTTGGGAAATTCCTGAAGTGACCTATCTGAGACTTCTCATCCACTTCTTACCTGCTCCTCCCTCAATCCTTTTAGCCCTTCCTATAAGAAACCAAATGACGATGTTTTGGTGCAAGACCTCTTCTACAAGTTTCTCAATATTTTTATTTCTCTATTTCATTATGTTGTTCTGTGATTCTTATTTCCCTGCTCCCTCAAAGACTCCTACTTCAGTATCACTATAAGGCCACTCACAAGGGCCAAAAATTCACGTTTGTGATGCCCAGGCTTGGACTTCCTTCAAAGAACTTTCTTACTTGGAATAAGATAATGAGTTTACTTCAACTTTAACACTTTCTTAATGTTAACACCTTAGGGTGGCAGAGCAGTTTAGAGGGTGCAAAGCACTTTCACATGTCCTCCTGTTTAATCTTCACCACAGCCTGTGAGCAAGCAGGGCAGGCATCTCATTTTACAAATAAGAAATCTGGGGATCAAGAAAAGACTCTGGGCAACCCAAATCCAGCTCTCCTAGCATTACCCCTGAACTTTGCCTATCATGTAACTGCCTTTAGATTACTTCATGTCATTTTCAATTTTAAATGATATGATCAGATTTGCATTTTAATAAGATACATGGGACATATATTTAAGAGAGGCAAGTTTGCAAGTGCAGAGATCAGGTAGTTAGAAGTTTAGGCAAGTATGATGAAGATCTGAACTAGTACTGTGATGATGGAATGGGAAAATAGGAAAGAAACATGACATGTAAGTTGTTACCAGATTGCAAAGCCCCTCTACCAAAACAAACATTAAGTAGGTTAGAGTTGACTGTATTGGCAATTTAGTCTTCATTTGATGATTCAAATAAAACTTCTTATATCAGAAAATGCCTTGAAGTTATCAATACCAAAGGTCATGTACTAATGACATACAGAAGTGCAAGTTAATAAAGCTATATCTTTGTTATCAGAGATTTACTAATTAGAAGAATTAAACACAAAGTTGGAAAGCAACAAATTAGTGTTGAAAAGACTTAGAAAGACTTTGGTCTTTCTTCATTCACGTTCACTCCCTTATATTTCACATTCTCTTCCCATCACATGCTCTCAACTGATAACCATGCTTTTGAGTACAAATACAATACAGGCAATAAATGCAACCAAAAGAGATCTATTTCATCCTCCTCTTTCCAGTGTCACCTCCTTCCTACATCTGTACCCACATACTCTGCCACCCCTCCTCGAGCAGAAGACGTTTGTACCTCTAAGACCAACCACTGCACCTGTTTGTAAACCCATCCCTTCTCAAGGACATCGCTTCTGTGATTATCCCCTTTCTCTTCTGCATAAATTTGTTCTTTTATGCACCATTTCTCTCAGCATGACAATGATGCTTCGACTCTGTCCTTCCATAAAAAACCCCTTTCTTGACCGTACATCATTTTCCAACTAATGCCTCATTCTCTGTTTTCCTCATCACAAATCTGTGCAAAAGTATCAAGTACATTTACTGTTTCCACTTACTAACTCTTAGTCTTTTCTCAATATCCTCTAATTGGAATTTGGTACCCTCTATGCTTTACAGTAGCTCATTCAGCCCAAGTCAGTTTTCATCACTTACCAATAAAAAACACATTTCTTACCTTTTAGGCATTTAATATGGAAAAAATTTAATTATTTTTATGAATTTACATAAAATGATATAAATTAATTACACTGAGAATAATAAAATATTTTTGCATATAATTATCATATGATTGATACAATAAGAGTTTCATGAAGTCTTGGCATGGTAATGTTCTCGGATGAATTCTGCCATGCCTGATATCAAGCTGAACAAGCTTTTTTGTCCTTTCTTCTTTCTTTCCTTCCATCCTTTTCTCATTTCTTCTTTCTTTACTTCATTGTCTTTCTTCTTTTTTCTAATCAATTGAGTATCTTCAGTTCTAACTTAGATAGGACTGAGTGAAATCAGTCAGACTTAAATGATGACAATAGAATTTTGCTTCAACATAGTAACATTGTATTAATCTCTTAAATTTTTTAAGCTGTGCAGAAGATAAACTATATGTGATTTCTAAAGAATCTGTGTCAAGCTCTAGCAAACTAGCTTAATTATGAAAAATTAAATTTTCTGTAATGATCTCTTCTTTTGAGTGTTTAATATAGAATCACATTTGCTCAGTCATGCACTTGGTTGTTTTAAACCATTTTGTGTAAGTGTAATTTCAGCCTTCCTTTAGTTTTTTGGCATTTAAACCACTTAAAAATTATTAGTGGGTTTGTACTTCTTTTAATTAAAAAGAAGCAAAGATAATGAATTTCTTTCCCCAAACCTGAACACATCTTACTGCATATGGCACTGATACACATAAAAAATTAATCTGTGTTAGTTTTGTAAATAGCAGATCAAAATGCTACTTCTTTTTGTTTTAGCATTTCAATAATATGATGTAACAGTGTACTTGTTATTCACATGACAAATATCATCACATTTTAATATGAATAAAAAGAAAGTACTTATTCTTATTTTTCTTTAAAGTCATTGAGGTTTCTAGGAAAATGTTGGAAAATGTAAAAGAGAACATGACTGTAGCTCAAAAACAACAGCTTAGAATTGTCTGAGCTCTAGGAACTGTCAGCAGCTTCCATCATTTAAATTCAACTTACATGTGGGAGAGGCATGTGAGAGGTAAAACTGGCATACAAAAGGCAAAATAGACAAGTTATACAAATTAAAAAATGGAATGGAGGGTTTTGATTTAAAATTTTCTTTCTATTCTTTAAGTGGAATTTTTCCTTCATCAGAGGATAAACTCAAAAGTTCAACTTTTTGGTGATAATGAGACAGTAATGTATGTAAGTTATTCAGAAAGAAAAATTGCTGTTTATAATTTTATAATCAAAGTAATTTTAGTTACAACAGATATATTGAATCCTTTATCTATGTAAATAAAGTGGAAAAAATTACATGCCTACCAAGGCATGATTACTTTGTCATCTTACCTATTTAAAAAACAAAAAACACTGACTACTGGATTGATATTGACTCTAAAATACAAAAAAGAAAAAACGCATTCTAAATTTTGAAAACTTCAGATTAAGGTCTATATAAAATTTGTGTAAATTTATTTTTAAACTTTGCAATAATTTAAATGAGTGTAGAACCAGTCTCTATGAATCATATTTAAGCTTAGAAATCTCATTCTTTCTGTTGATGCAATCTGATTGTTTCGGGGACCACCTACTTTATTTCAGACTTGGTGCACAGGGAGGTTTCTATTTATGCATATTTTTTAACATCTTTATTTGAGTAAAACTGTGTTATAATGGTGTGTTAGTTTCTGCTGTATAACAAAGTGAATCAGCTATACATATGCGTATATCTCCATTTCTCCTCCCTCTTGCGTCTCCCTCCCACCCTCCATATCCCACCCCTCTAGGTGGTCAAAAAGCACAAAGCTGATCTCCCTGTGTTATGCGGCTGCTTCCCACTAGCTATCTATTATACATTTGGTAATGTATATATGTCAATGCCACTCTCTCACTTCTTCCCAGCTTACTTCTCCCCCTCCCCATGTCCTCAAGTACATTCTCTACATCTGCATCTTTATTCCTGTCCTGCCCCTAGGTTCTTCAGAACCACTTTTTTTTTTTTTTTTAGATTCCATATGTATGTGTTAGCATACGGTATTTGTTTTTCTCTCTCTGGCTTACTTCATGCTGTATGACAAACTCTAGGCCCATCCCCCTCACTACAAATAATTTCATTTCTTTTTATGGCACAGTAATATACCATTGTATATATGTGCCACATCTTCTTTATCCATTCATCTGTCGATGGACACTTAGGTTGCTTCCATGTCCTGGCTATTGTAAATAGAGCTGCAATGAACATTATGGTACATGACTCTTTTTGAATTATGGTTTTCTCAGGATACATGCCCAGTAGTGGGATTGCTGGGTCATATGGTAGTTCTATTTGTAGTTTCTTAAAGAACCTCCATATTGTTCTCCATAGTGGCTGTATAAATTTACATTCCCAGCAACAGTGCAGGAAGGTTCCCTTTTCTCCACACCCTCTCCAGCATTTATTGTTTGTAGATTTTTTGATGATGGCCACTCTGACCTGTGTGAGGTGATACCTCATTGTAGTTTTGATTTGCATTTCTCTAATGATTAGTGATATTGACCATCCTTTCATGTGTTTGTTGGCAATCTGTATTTCTTCTTTGGAGAAATGTCTATTTAGGTCTTCTGCCCATTTTTAGACAGGGTTGTTTGTTTTTTGATATTGAGCTGCATAACCTGCTTGTATATTTTGTAGATTAATCCTTTGTCAGTCGCTTCATTTGCAAATATTTTCTCCCATTCTGAGGGTTGTCTTTTCGTCTTGTTTATGGTTTCCTTTGCTGTGCAAAAGCTTTTAAGTTTCATTAGGTCCCATTTGTTTATTTTTGCTTTTATTGCCATGTCTCTAGGAGGAGGGTCAAAAAGGATCTTGCTGTGATTTATGTCATAGAGTGCTCTGTTTATGTTTTCCTCTAAGGGTTTTATAGTGTCTGGCCTTACATTTATGTCTTTAATCCATTTTGAGTTTATTTTTGTGGGTGGTGTTAGGGAGTGTTCTAATTTTATTCTTTTACATGTAGCTGCCCAGATTTCCCAGCACCACTTATTGAAGAGGCTGTCTTTCCTCCATTTTATATTCTTGCCTCCTTTATCAAAGATAAGGTGACCATATGTGCATGGGTTTATCTCTGGGCTTTCTCTCCTGTTCCATTGATCTATATGTCTGTTTTTGTGCCAGTACCCTACTGTCTTGATTACTGTAGCTTTGTAGTATAGCCCAAAGTCAGGGAGCCTGATTCCTCAAGCTCCATTTTTCTTTCTCAAGGTTGCTTTGGCTATTTGGGGTCTTTTGTGTTTCCATACAAATTGTGACATTTTTTGTTCTAGTTCTGTGAAAAATGCCATTGGTAGTTTGATAGGGATTGCACTGAATCTGTAGATTGCTTTGGGTAGTAAAGTCATTTTCACAACGTTGATTCTTCCAGTGCAAGCACATGGTATATCTCTCCATCTGCTTGTATCATCTTTAATTTCTTTCATCAGTGTCTTACAGTTTTCTGCATACAGGTCTTTCGTCTCCCTAGGTATGTTTATTCCTAAGTATTTTATTCTTTTTGTTGCAATGGTAAATGGGAGTGTTTCCTTAATTTCTCTTTCATATTGTTCATCATTAGTGTATAGGAATACAAGGGATTTCTGTGCATTAATTTTGTATCCTGCTACTTTACCAAATTCATTGATTAGCTCTAGTAGTTTTCTGGTAGCATCTTTAGGATTCTCTATGTATAGTATCATGTCATCTGCAAACAGTGACAGTTTTACTTCTTCTTTTCTGATTTGGATTCCTTTTATTTCTTTTTCATCTCTGATTGCTGTGGCTAGGACTTCCAAAACTATGTTGAATAATAGTGGTGAGAGTGGGCAACCTTATCTTCTTCCTGATCTTGGTGGAAATGGTCTCAGTTTTTCACCATTGAGAATGATGTTGGCTGTGGGTTTGTCACATATGGCCTTTATTATGTTGAGGCAAGTTCCCTCTATGCCTACTTTCTGGAGAGTTTTTATCATAAATGGGTGTTGGATTTTGTCAAAAGCTTTTCCTGCGTCTATTGAGATGATCATGTGGTTTTTCTCCTTCAATTTGTTAAGATGGTGCATCACATTGATTGATTTGCATGTATTGAAGAATCCTTGCATTCCTGGGATAAACCCCACTGATCATGGTGTATGATCCTTTCAGTGTGCTGTTGGATTCTATTTGCTAGTATTTTGTTGAGGATTTTTGCATCTATGTTCATCAGTGATATTGGCCTATAGTTTTCTTTTTTTGTGACATCTTTGTCTGGTTTTGGTATCATGGTGATGGCAGCCTTGTAGAATGAGTTTGGGAGTGTTCCTCCCTCTGCTATATTTTGGAAAAGTTTGAGAAGAATAGGTGTTAGTTCTTCTCTAAATGACTGACAGAATTCGCCTATGAAGCCATCTGGTCCTGGGCTTATATTTATGCATATTTATACTGTGTTTTTTGTGGGTTTTTTAATTGAAGTATAGATGATTTACAATGTTTCAGGTGTACAGCAAAGTGATTCTGTCATATATATATTGTTTTTCAGATTTTTTTCGAGTATACATTATTACAAGACATTGAATATAGTTTCCTGTGCTATACAATAGGTCCTTGTTGTTTATCTACTTTATATATAGTAGTGTGTATCTCTTAGTCCCAAATTTCTAGCTTACCCCTCCCCACCTCCCCCGTTAATAACCATTAGTTTGTTTTCTATGTCTATGAGTCTATTTCTGTTTTCTCCACACCCTCTCCAGCATTTTTTATTTGTAGACTTTTTGATGATGACCATTCTGACCTGTGTGCAGTAAAACCTCATTGTAGTTTTTATTGGCATTTCTCTAATAATCAGCGATGTTGAGTATCTTTACACTTGCCTGTTGGCCATTTGTATGTCTTCCTTGGAGAAATGTCTATGTAGGTCTTCTGCCCATTTTTTGATTGGGTTGTGTGTTTTTTGATATTGAACTGTATAATTTGTTGTATATTTTGGAAATTAAACCCTTGTCAGTTACATTCTTTGCAAATATTTTCTCTCATTCTGTAGGTTGCTTTTTTGTTTTGTTTATGGCTTCCTTTGCTGCATATACTATGTTTAATGTGTATACTATGCCTAATTTAAATGGGACAACTTATGTATCTGTCAAAGTGATGTGCTAGAGCTACATGGAGAATAAAATGGGAACCGTGAATAGACTGGGAAAGATAGTGCTATGTTGGGAAAAAATGAAAATATAATAGAATAAACACGGCTTAACTATTGCAGAATATATGCTAATATAGAAAAGAAATAGAAATTCAAAGGGAGATCTGGAGACAATTAAAAGCAGATCTAGGGTTGTATAGTAATGCTACCAAAATATGAAGTGTGGAAAATGATGTGAAAACATTTCCTTAGAATTCATTAATAACATTAATTCATGTGTTATTAGCCGTCTTTCACTAGGTAAAGCTATAGTTACAAACGACCTCAAAACCTCAAAGGCTTACAGCATCAGTAAGTGACATAATTCTTGCTCCCATGGCTGTGGTCAACTATGGCCCTGCTCTATATATCTTCTCATTCTGGGATTGGTTGAAGAAACAGCTCCTATTCTGGATGTGTTTTCTTTTATGCAAAGGGAACAAGCAAGAAAGTAGAAATCTACATGTTGGCTTTTATATATCTTCTCACTTCCACTGACATTTCAATGGCAAAAACAAGTCATAAGCCTATCAGTGATATCATGGAACTTCAAGTCATATGGCTATGGAGAGGAACGTATAATCCTTTTATTGGGAAAATAATTCAATCTACTATAAGTGTCATATGCCAACAGTGTCTTCCATGGAGAATGTGAGACTATACATAAGTCTTGAAAAGTTAGAGCAAATACAGGTCAGCAGCTAAATAATTATTTAATGATGACAGGAAGGAGTCTCCATTAGCACTGACATCTCTGGCTTTTTTCCTTTGAAATTAGAGTAGGGTGTATGTTTAAAGTAAAACTAATTTTCAAAAGGAACACGAGTTTTATAGAACAGGTAGAAGTATGATATATGACAATAAGAATGCAAAGGGTGGACTATGGTAATTAAAAATATAGTATTTTAATAAAGTTTTTAAATTGTTCATGAAGTAATAGATTAGGATAATTTGAAGTTGTATATTATAATCCTTAAAGTAGCCATCAAAATAATAACCCCAAAATATAACAAAATAATTATTAGAAGAGATAAGACAAAATAAATACCATAGAATATTTGATTTTCCTAAAAAAATGTCAGAAAAGGAAACAGAGGAAAACAAAAAGATTAGCTAAATATGAATTAGACACCAAGTTGGTAGACTTAAAAACAAACATATCAATAATTACATTAAAGTAAATGGATTAAATACCCTGATTAAATGTAGACATATTCAGACTAGATAAAAAAGCAAAATCCAACTATATATTGTTTACAAGGAACACTCTTTAAACATAACTTAATGAACAGGTTGAAAGTAAAAAGATAGAAACAATAAGCAAAAGAAAGCTGGTGTGGTTATCTGAATATCAGAACAAAGTAGACTTCAAGATGAATAGTGTGACCAGAGAGTAAAGGGGTGCATTTCGTAATGCTAAATGGTCACTTATTAAAGAAGACATAAGACTACTAAATGTTTATAAACCCAATATCAGAGCTCCCAAATACAAGATGAAACAAAAGAACAAAACAAAAGAGAACTAGAAACGGTTTTACTGTCACCAGTAGAGATTTTAGCACACCTTTTTCAGTAATAGATAGAACAATTAAACAAAAAATCAGTACAGTTATGGGTGATTTGGACCATCAACTTAAGCTATTAATATTTACAGAAAATCACTCCCCACAAGAGGTTACAACTTCTAAGATGCATATGGGATAGTCAAGAAGATAGATCATATTCTGGCCCATAAAACACAAGTTTTAATAAATTTCAAAGGACTTAAATTAAACAGAATATTTACTTTAACCATGATGGATAGATCACCATGGATGGATTTTTTTTTATAACATCTTGAACAGGAGACATAGAGCTGTCAAACTCCAGAGAGATTTGTTTCAAAGCCTGGACAATCAGGCTGAGCTCTTTTCAATACTTCAGACTTTTCAGGACTTCAATACAATTTACTCTTGCAGCTCACACAATCTATTTTTTATTTCAACTCTCATCCAGGTTGATCATTTGATTGAATTTTGCTCTGGTGGGGGGTGGAGTAAAAAGATATAAAAGTCTTCCTACCTAACTCTAAAGTCCTTTGAATTTAATGGAACCTTATGCTATATATTTATTACTTTCCTTTTAATGTTAAGACCTTGAGTGGCTCTTGGAAGCCTGCATTTCTCTGTGTCCTTAAGGCCACACAACTCTTTTGTATATTTAAAATGATTCCCAATGAATTTTGGATATTTACATTAAAGATAAATAAAAATAGTGTACTTTTGAAAACCCTCAAATATTTGGAGGTTAAAAAAATCCACTACTAGGGCTTCCCTGGTGGCGCAGTGGTTGAGAGTCCGCCTGCCGATGCAGGGGACACGGGTTCGTGCCCCGGTCTGGGAAGATCCCACATGCCACGGAGCGGCTGGGCCCATGAGCCATGGCCGCTGAGCCTGCGCGTCCGGAGCCTGTGCTCTGCAACAGGAGAGGCCACAGCAGTGAGAGGCCCGCGTACCAAAAAAAAAAAAAAAATACACTACTAAATAATCCTTGGGTCAAAGAAGAAATCCTGAAGGATATTACAATATATATTTTCACAAAAATACATGAAAACACAACATATTAATATTTGTGGGATGCAGCTAAAGCAGTCTTTAGGAGAAAATGTACAGATTTAAATACCTATATTAGAAAATAAGAAAGGTATAAAATCAAGCACTTCTTCCATTTTAAGAAACTAGAAAATAAACTCTAAGTATATAACATAAAGGAAATAGTAAGAGTAGGAAGCAATAAAATAGAAAATTTAAATAGCCTTGTATAAAGAAATGAAATAATAGTACCAATCCTCCACAAACTCTTTCATAAAATAGAGGAAGTAGGAACACTTCTCAACTCATATCATGAGGCCATTTTAACCATAATAATAAAACAAAATAAGAACAATACAAGAAAATTACAGCCAGCATATCTTGTGAACCATAGACACAAAAATACTTACCAAAATACTAGCAAAAGAAATCCAGCTATATATAAAAAAGGTTATATACCGTGATCAAGTTTGACTTATCCCCAAAATGTGAGGTTGGCTTAACATATGGAAATCAATCAACATATCTCACCACACTGACAGGTCAAGAGAGAGAAATCATGTCCACGTGGTAAAAACAAAGAAGCCCAACCTCTACTTCACATTATGCACAAAATCCAATTTTAGATAGACCATAAACTTAAATTAAAGTAAAATTTTAAAAATTAATAAAAATGGGGAATAGAATAAAGCACAGAAGAATATCTTCATGAGCTTCAAGTAGAAGACTTCTTAGAAATGACAAATCATAAAAGAAAAAAATTGATTTCATCAAAATAAAAATTTCTGCACATCTACAAAAAAAAAAAAAAGTTCAAGAAAATAGACTGAGAAAATATATCCCAATACATGTATCTGACAAAAATTTGTACCTAAAATATATTAAAAATTTCTGTAACTCAAGAATTTTTTTAAAAAATGAATCAAACACCAAGTTGGGAGACTTAAAAAGCAAACATATCAATAATTACATTAAAGTAAATGGACTAAATACCCTGATTAAATGCAGACAGATTCAGACTAGATAAAAAAAGTGACATTCCACTATATATTGTTTACAAGAAACACACTTTAGACATAAGTTAAGAAGCAGGTTGAAAGTAAAAAAGACAGAAACAATAAGCAAATAAAGCTGGTGTGGCTATCTGAATACCATAATCCCACTGTGAGGTATTTGTCGAAGAGAAATAACTTGTGTGCCCAAAAAGTCTTTTACAAGACTATTTACAACAGCTTTATTCATAAATATTCAGTTATTGTTTCCAGACAGTAACTGGAAACAACAAGATGTACTTCAACAAGATAATGGAAAAATAAGCTGTGGTATATTCACTCAATTGAATACCAAGCAATAAAAAGAAATAAACTACTGACACAGGCAACTACCTGAATTCATCTTAAAAACTATGATGCTAAGTGGAAGGAGTTGAACACAATAATTACATATTGTATGATTCCATTGATGTAATATTCTAAAATAGTCCATCTGTGGTGACAGATCGGATTACTGACCAGCCTATATGTAGAGACATAGTAGTGGTAGGGAAACGGCTGAGAAAGGCAGAAGCAAACTTTCTGGAATGATGGAGTTGTTCTTTGTCTTGGCATGCGTTCCTCAAAATTGACTGAAAGATATGAGCATTTCACTGAATGTAAATTTTAGTGAAATTTTGAACCAAATAAATGACATTGAATAACTGTGTGTTTGAACATTATATTATTTCATCATGTTTTCAGAAATAGTATAACATAGGTTAGGAATATTATAAGAGGCCCAGGAGGCATTATAGTGAGTTAGGAAGAGAACTGGGCCCAGTGGGTGGGCACACCCACTGATTTGGGCCAGAACAAGGTCATGATAAGGGAATTTTCGTAACAATTTTCCGGATGAAGCCACGAGGGAAGGGAGAGTTTGAGAGAGAGGCAATTTGATCATCTCTTATAATGCTCCAATCCAGAATCTTCTTAAAGGAATTAATTAAATCAGTTTTAACTGTAGGGTAGCATATTAGGTATAATATGCTTTCAGGAGCTCTGCCTCCCTTGCTCCTCAAATTTCCCTTAGTCACACGCTGAAACCTGTTGTTTTAGAATAGAGGGAAATAATTCTTTTTTACTTTACAACTCAAAATAAAAGGCTTAAAATGCAAGTGCATGGTTAAAATAATACTTTAGGATAAATGAATTTCATTCCTGCATAATCAGCGGATGAATGCAAATAAGCACCGATCCTTCCTGTTTCTGATACTGTAAAAAGAACAGGAAAAAGGAACACTCCTGTTCAACACATACTTTCTGAGCATCTAGCATGTGCTAAATCAATAGTGTTCAAGCTTTTGTGACTGTGACCTTTAGTAAGAAATGAAATTTACATTGCAGTGCTGGATGGATGTACATATGTATAACTAAAACAGTGTTATAAAATAAAACCTATGCTTGCTAAATAAGATGCACTCTGTGTTTTCTATTCCAGTATATTCTGCTTCATGTACACAAAAATGTTTACAAAAATGCTGATAGTGACCCACTGACTCCATTGCACTACCCACTAATAAATTGTGAATTGTGATGGGAAAAATGCAGTGCTAACCTTGCTAGTCAAAATGTGGTCTGTGGACCAGCAGCATCAGTTACACCTCACACTTACTGAATCAGAATCTTCATTTTAACAAAACCTCCAGGTGCTTCCTGTGCACTTTAAAGTGACAGAAGTCCTGTGCTAGACATTCACTGCATGAGGAAGACGTTTGGGCCAGAGGAAGTCTTTTCAGTATTGTTTAGGGCAGATATTCTTAGGGATGTGTTTTTTAAAGTATACATATCCAAGCCTCGAGCCTACAAATTCAGTACCTCCTAGGATATCTCAGGGCATTTATCTAAAAAACAATACATAAATGAACGAACCAAATCTACCAGAGCTTCCGAGCCCACTCCTATTTAAGAATCTTGGTCTATAGTGTTAAATGAAGCAGTGTACTAATCTGTTTGTTTATTACAAAGGTGCAGATCTGTGCTTCAGGAAATATGGAAAGATTTTACTTTATTTTTCACTGTGATTGCTTCACATTTTATTCCCAGAACGTTTATTGATAGAGGTTTTGCTACTGCTACTTCTGGGTTTACTTCTCCATGTGGGAGAATTTCCAAACATCTCGAGTCTACCAATAACTGCCCTTTTATAGAAATGTAATGTGACTTCCAGTAGAATTATTATTGTTAGTTTTGCTGAGGTAGCACGATTCATCCCCTGGATTACTTCCAGTAGATCCCTAACCAAGGATCCCTGCTGCGAAAGAAGATAGGGCTACCCATAAATGGCTATAACTGTTCATTAAGGACCTTCCCGTTGTGTTAGTATGTTTCCTGAGTGATGGGAAACTTTAGTCTAGAAGCTGCTAATCTTGCTAACACTAAAAGGCTCTCTCTCCCATTAACAGCTTCTGTGTTGCATTAATAGTAAGAAAGTGATAAAGAGATGGACCTCAGCTGTTCAGTACCCCCTGAGGTTAGGTCCCCAGCTTCCTTCTTATCCCATAGTCCACTCTAATGGTCTTGCCTGTATTAAAATAATAGAGTGGATAAGAAGTGCTGTCTATTTTAGCAGAGTCTAAAATTCCTTCTTCTTTCTGGGGAGGAACACCATTTTTTTAGACTTCCAATTTTAAAACTATACCATCAATACTTTTGCAATTGAAGTTGATCTGTTTAATTCATAACTTTTTAAAAGTGCAGGGCAAATCAAGTACAGGGGAAAAAATGTTGCTTTGGAAAAAATAAATCTCTCTGTCTTTCCTGGAAAAACTATAAAATAGAGAACTCTCTTAGAGATGTCTTCTTGTTCTTTTTGTTTTCTCTGGTAAATCAGATCACTCATTTGCACAGCAGTAAATTGGAAAATCAAGGAATAAAGACCTTTGCTTTTGTAAATATTAATAATTCTCATGTTAATAGACAAAGAACAAATTATGAAAAATATCATATTAAAATAAAATAAGTAAGGTTAAATTTCTTAGGTTTAGGGTGCATGTTAATCAATGATGTTTTGTTAAAAACGTTATCTTATTAGGCTTCATAATGCTAGGAGCCAATGCCATACTTAATTGCCTCTGTTCTTTTTCTACTGAAAATGTATAACCTTTTGCAGAGTGTACGTTTTAAGGATCTCTTGATTTAAACACATGTTTTTAGTATATAAGATGTCCATGCAATAAGGTTATCTATGCAGTACTTAGGTTGTTGCAATTTTTCATCTATAAGCAAAACTATTTTTGCTTTCAACTACATATTTTTTTAATTGGGTAAACAGTAATCCATCATCTCAAAAGTGTTGCTCAGATTTTTATTTCTTGAACTCACATACTAAAATTTTTTTCTTGACTTACACTATTCTTTCCTGATTTGAAAGCTTAATTTTATAGTTAGGTTGTATATAGTATATTTTTACACTTGTAATTTATGTGTATAAAAAGGACCAATATCAATAATCATCATCAGCGACAGTATATATTTTTTAAATGAAATATATGTTCATAACCCTCATAGAAGAAATCACTATGATGAGCTCTGTGCAACATTTATGTACAATTCAAGAAATTACTGTAAAAACCAATTAAAAGATGTTTTCTGAAAACATAATTAATATATTTTTCCGTATAAGTACTTAGCACCTTGAGGCGGGGAAAAGACGTATCTAAAAAGTCAAGGCTGCCCATCTAAATTTTTAAATTATGTATTAAAGCCTTTGAATGAAAAAATATCTATAATTTAAGAATGAGAAAATGTCAAGTATTTTTTTATAGACACTAGGTTTTTCCTCTAGGCAAGTAACAATCTAAATCCCTTTTAATTAAGTAACTTTCATATGGTCTATTAGCCAAACAATTTTGATAAATCCAGTATTCTCGTTTATTTTTCTTGTAAAAAGAATTATTCACCACATACCAATGGCTAGCATATTATTGTTAATTTTCTTCAAATTTAGGGAAGAAGGGAGCCGAATATGACGATCTTAATGGAGCTCCAATAGCTCCATTGGAAAAGTAGCAGGTTTCATACAGAATAGTCTTGAAGTTGTTGGTATTGTGCACACTTATCTGAATTCTTTTTGTTCCCTTTCTTCTGTCCTATAGTCCATGAAGGCTCAGGAGAAACCAGTCAAAAGGAGACATCCACCTGTGATATTTGCCAGTTTGGTGCAGAATGTGATGAAGACGCTGAGGATGTCTGGTAATGTGCTATTTTATTCTTTTAAAGAAAATAATGACAATAATTAATTTCTTTTTACTTGATCAATTATTTCCTAAAAGAAGACATTTTCAGCAGTTTTTTTTTATGTTTTTTTTTTTAATCCAGTTCTCATGGGGGTAAAAAATGAGGGCTACAATAACAGAAAGGACTTTCTGAAGCTGAACTAAAAGTTGGGTCAGCCAAGCAACTGCCCAGGGCATTACTTGATAAGGTTACAATAAGATATCACCAAGACCCCCAAATACTGTCATGTTAAGAGATGGAGAGAAAAACTGTACGTATCAGAACATCTCTCAAAAAGCATGGTCAAGAAACAATGGATAGTTGCTCCTAAAATGGTGGATCTGGGCAACTGCACAGATTTTACTTAAAGGGTATGCATAGGCACTCTCATAGCTGAATTAGGGAGATGGTAGGGCAAGGAATAATCTTTGAGCCACCCCATAGGATCAACTTCTCCCTTCACCCAAGCAATACTCAGCTTCTCCTGTAAAGATATGCTGAACAGATTATGTATAATATTCATTATTTTGAATGGGTCCCAAAATGTTAGTCTTCTAGGGCGGCCACGTGTATTGGTCCTACCCTGATCTCATACGTAAAGTGAGCAACCCAAAGGTCTTTGTATGGCATGACAGTGGAAAGAGGCAGACTCTCTTTCTTTCTCTTTTTCTTTTACACACATAACTTCAGAAAAACAACCAGGTGTCCTTTCTTTTTTTTTTTCAATATGCAGACTGTGTTTGCCTAGAGCAGTTAACAATCATTTTGATCAAAGTGGGTAAGGGAGTAAATCTTAAATGTTCTCACCACACACACAAAATATTCGTAATTACGTGAGGCGATGGAGGTGTTAGCTAACACTATGGTGGTGACCACATTGCAATATATAAGTGTATCAAACATGTTGTACACCTTAAACTTATGCAAAGTTATATGCCAATTATATCTCAGTAAAGTTGAAGGAAAAACACAATCATTTTCATCAAACTTTTGTGGGTGGAGGGGGCAATTCATCTAAGAAACAGAAAGAAAAAATTAAGGCAAGATAATTTTGGCAAGAATGAAACAGTCTGCACTTAAAACATTTTAGAATATTTTTGAATGTAGATTAAATTGAGGATTCCAACTGAGCAAACTGAGATTCTTAGGGTAAATTAACTAAGTACTTACAATAAACACTGCTATTGACTAGCCACGTGAACTAGCCACCCATTAATAAAAGCAGATATCAGTAGGATTTCCATACCTGTTAAACATTTCTAACCAATGGTCAGCTAGGAGTCAAGTCAGGGAGTGTATGCACTGGTTTGACCATCTTGAGGTAAACAGACATATGTTTTCTTAGGAACCTCCTGGACTCTTAATGGCTGATGAACTTTATGGTTCCCAAACCTGGCTGGGAATTTTTAAAACACATCGATTCTTTAGTTCCATGTCAAAATTAATGAATCAGAATTTCAGAGAAGTGGGGCTTAAAACTTTACTTGTCTAAAACTCCCCCAGATGGTTGTATAAATACTGCTCTAAGATAAATGACTGACTCAGAGAATCTTTCTCCTCCCTAAATGCTTTAAGGCTCTGTATAGTCATAGTCATTATATATTAAGACACATTGATAAGAAATGTATCCTTAAAATATCTTGTTTTAATGTTTGCTGATGACTACATCTGTAGCTCAACTTTATTTTTAATGCTGTAAATTTTCTTGCTGTCAGCTATTTTACTTTTTAAAAATTCACATGGGTCCCTAATTTTTTCTTAAGAATTTTCCATTCCCCACTCTTTAATGATCACCTTTAAGTGACATGGTTTCACTTTACAACTGCAAAGATTTAAGGAATGAGACAATAATAGCAGATAAAAATGACTGATTTCTTACTATGAGCTTAGTCTATTTGTATGCATTCTTTTTTTTCCCTCAGTTATCTTCAAAATACCCTAGAGTAGATTCTATTATGATCACTTTACAAGGAGGAAACTGAGTTTTAAAATGTTTAAGTGGCAGGGCCAAGATGAAGATATGAGGTGAAAGTAACTAGAGGATGTTAGCATAACAATTCAACCAAAGATGCAATTAAAGTATTTCTTTCCTGTCATGTCTGGAAAAATGAGATGGCCAGATTGCAGGCAGCTTAGATCCAGTGACTGAAGACCTGCAGGGTTAGAGCTGGTGACAAGAGAGAAGCTTGCAGCAGGCAATGGGAAAATGTTCGGGCAAGCAGTGTCACTCCTGGTATTCTAGCAAAAGTTCAGATCTCTGGTATACAGGATAAGGAGACTTGGGCAAGGTAAGTGGCATCAGAAAGGTTCAACAGACGTGGGTACTGGAGTTAGGAAAAGAAATTTGGTTACAAAGGGAGCAAGGAGAAGGATAAGGCAGAACCTCAGTCATCAAGGAATTGGAAAGCTAATCAGGGGCAGATACTGGATAGATACCCACCTACCAGAACTGGTGTACAAAGCCAAGCCTTGGCTACAGAAGGCTGGGACAAGCCCCTAGATCTCAGAAATAAATTACAAGGTCAGAATGAAGCCAGCAGCAAGGATGACTGGTTGCTGAATCCGTTAGCTTTTGGCTAGGACATCTTGTATGCCCCCAGCCTAGAGACAAGATTAGTTCCAAAATGCAGAATAAGGCTGAGCCTCCAGATGAGGCTAAGTGGCCATAGCTGTGAAGATTAGAGGGATGCAGGGGGCAGGGAGCCAAGAAGATCATTATACTTCCCAGGCAAGAATGAAAAGTTGTTAGCGTTCAAATAAAATGTACTTAAAATGTCCAATGTAAGCAAGAAGGAATGGTGCTGAAATGATAAGCATATTGATTTTCATTTACATAAATACCTTTGCATGTTTACACACTGTATTTAGTTATGGCCATGAAGGGCAGACTGGAAACAGCTGAAGGACACAAGAATAAAGCAATAAATGAAATTAAATAGTCATGGAATGAAAGAGGCTATAAAGTAAGATAAGAAGCAATAGGGGAGGGATCTGACTCTAGTACTAGTCAACTGAATCAGGGGAGCTTGATGTGCTATTGATTCCAGATGAAACCATGGCCAGGTCCTCTCACAAACATAAAATACTGCATTTGCTATGTGGGAACAAAGAGTATAAGTCAGTGTTTAGTTTTATTTTTTTCCCTTGACATTAACTAAACTACAATTTTATGCATACAAGTTCCTCAACCATACATTATGAAATAATAACAAGATGTGGATAAGTAGTACTGAGAAATAATGTTACTATTGTAACTGCAATATTGAAACAAATGTAAAAGATTGATTCCTGATTTTTCTTTAACCCTAGCCTAAGAAATTAATACTTTACATTTTACCACAAGGGGTAAATCTAGCTATTCAAAGATGTTCAGGTATTTTCTAGATGAAGGTAAACCTCTGTTAGAATTAAAAAGCCAGTACACAATCAGCTGATCTTGTTTCCATAGTTAGATGAGTTTTTGAGTCAAGAAGCAAGGTACATTGGACACGGGAAAGAAAAAACAATAAAAGGGAGAAGGGTAAGGAGAGTAGAGGAAAAGGAGAAAAAATAATAGAGGATGACATTGATAAACCATGATACTAATAATGTAAAATTTAATGCCTTTATTTTGAGAAAAACAGATGGTTTATAAGCTTATACAAGCTCCTCCCTTATGTGCTATGATTTCCTTTCAAGGTTTTTCTCGTGCATTTTTCTTCTTCTTATGGAGAACATCAAGGCTGTAGAAATAAGAAACTGGTCAGATTTTCTCAAAAGGAAAGAAAGACCATTGCTACAAAAGATTCTTCAGTTATAGATATCTACCTATGTGTAGGAAAGGATCATGCTTTCAAAAGAGGGTTAAAAGTCCACATGGTGAGTGGTCCACACCACAGATATATCCACTCTCATATCAAGGCATCTCTTTATTTAGGATGGACCTCGAAAATAATTGGAACACCAGTGCAAAGGGATATGCATGCCTATTTATGGGGAAAGGGTTAAAAGGCAAAGAAAAGAAGGGCTTAAAAGACAGTTTCTCTTTATATCTAGACTGAAAAAAGGTCAAAACTAATATATTTATACATCAAAGAGACTCTCAGATACCTCCTGCCAAGTATAATTTATAAAGAAAAAGAAGGGCTTCTAAGCCAAACATAATAAATTTGACTCATAGCAAAGTAATAAAGCCCCATCTGATAGTACTGGGAATACTAACTTATGATTTCAACATATATTTCTGATACTTGCTTGGTTTTAGAAACAGCTTTATATTCCCTTAATTATCTTACCTGATAAATTATTTCAGTAAGTCCAAAGTAGGTCAGTAGTAACTCTTTGCACTGGGAACTAGTCCTAAGAAGTAATTATCCTAGAACTTTCTGTTGGTCCTGTCAGTCAGAAGTAGTTCAGAGCCCTGGGGTTGATACTTGATTTAATATAAGAAAAGAGCAAGCTGATAGCTGGGTCTGACCATAGAAATGACTGGGTATGAAATTGGCTGCAGGCCTAACATTTCCAGGGTATCAAGATAGATCAAGGAAGGGAGCACAGGTGTAAGAGCAGATGCAGCTGGGTGACAAATGACATAAAGGGACAACTTAAATCATTATGTGTATTTGCTTCATATGTAGGCTTTATAGCTCCTGTGCCCATTTTAACTTTGCTCTTGTATTATTCTCAACATGCCACTTAGGCCCCATTAGCGAAATCATATTGGCTTAAATGCTATTAATTCCTCAGTAGTCATTCATTTTGTCTTTGAAAGCATTAATAATGTTTTCCAGTTTTAGTGCATCACATCCTAGTGTTTGACTGCAATGGTAAGAAAGGAGAAAAGCAAAGTAGTTCAGTAAAAAGAGTTCAGAAGAGAAAATGAATGAGCATCTATTTTTTCCTTTATTTCATTGATGTTCATAACTGAAACAGGGTGTGAGATTTGGCATTACTTTTTGAGCCTCTCTTACAAAGACAGTTTAGTTTGAAGTCTTTTAACATCTTGCTCCTTTGATCTAAGAAGGCTCCTTGTCACTAGGAAGACTGTGTGTTGCTGGCATCATTCCCACCTTTAATGCTTTTTGGACTGTAGAGAATCATGAATATTTGAAGTGGGGCAATGGTCAAGGATGATCCTTGGCACTAGATTTCACCATACATATAAGCAAATTAGGCATTAGGTCCTGCTGACTTCAGTATTGGGTTATGAGTTTGATAGGGAAAAATAAGACACCTCTGAGTCTTAAGATTTAGAAATGATTTCTTTTTAAAACTACTACTGGTCGACAATTGAACAAAAAAGATTGTGTTGCAACTGGAAAGTTTCCAACTGTTTTCTACTAAGTAAAAAGAATATCATTTGGGGTTGTATGTGGGCTCTAAAGAAGAAGATGCTGATTAGTCACAGAATTTTACTGAACTACGAGTTCATTCAGTCTTCCCCTATGGTGTTTTCTTTATATTGATTTCCTTTACTCTCTTGCCTTAGAACTGTAAAAGCGGTTACCATAATTAGGACTGACTTCTAATGTGAGTTTACTCATGGAGAGAATAAAACACACACACACACACACACACACACACAAACAGAAAATAGGTCTGTCTAGTCCAGAAAATCTAAGGTTTGGGTGGGTTGTAGGCTTTATGATAAAACCTTCTTAGTTCTAAGACTCCCGTAGTTAGGATGCTGCCTCCCTCAAATTGCCTTTCCTTCACCATGAAGAGTGTTGTCGCCTGTGAAAACTGCCATAGTATTGTCTGTTTGTATAGATGGGGTCTGAAGAGTAAAGACATCTCCCTTTCCTTTAATACTTCCATTTGCCCAGAAACTTTTTCCAGAGAAGAGGGCAATATACAGCTTCTGCTGTATATTTGGGGAAACACACCTCTTCCCACTCCCATAATTTCAAGAGAAAAATGTTGACATTTTTAGCAAATCTATGGCTTAATGTAAAAATTTGAGTTTGATTTTATTTCCTTCTTTTATATATTTATCCACCTATCTTAAACAAGAAAAAATAATTTGTACTTTTAAAAAATTTCACACAATTTAGAAGTGCAATTATAAATAATACTAGTATTTGTAACATGGTCTGTACAATGGTCTGTGCCTACAAACGCCATGTCTGTGACCCAGACTTCCCTCTGCCGATAGCTGCCAATAGCCAAGTCTGCAAATTGAATCTAAACACTTTAAGTGTTACTTAGAAAGATGAATAAATAATGATGCCACTTCAAATGCACAGCAGGCCATTCCAAAAAGAGACAAACAAAAAAATATACAACTAACCCACCCTCCAAATTTGGGTTGAGCTTTGTGAAAAGTACGATTTTTTTAAATAAAACTGAAATTTGAAAATAAATCATGGTCTTTCAAACAAAGACATACCTCAGGTCTTCTATGTACTGGGCTACTTTACTTAGAAAGGAATTGGATTTTCACATAAGTTCTGAAGAGTCTTTTGAATTTTTCTCAGTAATTATGTATGCCTCAACTGTGCTAGTTATCGCACAATGATTAATGAAACTTAATTAGGATGTGATGGGTGCAGATGTGGATCTGGTGTAGAGTATCGAAAAATACAGGAATAAAGTATTGAAAACTTTAATACGTTTTATATGTTTTTGCAATTTTTATTTAGCTCAGACATTAGAAATCAGGTAACTTCGATTTTATATAAAAATAATGAAATACTACCTGAAGGCAGAACAAAGGAAACAAAACTCCAAAGCATAGATTGTATTTCTCCCACTAACTTAACTGTTTTCATTACTTGTTTCTCTTTTACCTGTTTGTGTAGACTATACCCTGTTACTCCTGCCTTACTTCTGGTGCTCACTCACCAAACTCTCACCCACAATTTTGTGTTGAGTTTTCTAAGTCTCAGTTTCTAGTATATTCCGAGTCAGAGACTCCTGTGCCTTAAAACCAGGAAATACACGCTCCATGTTCCAACATCACAACATAACATCCCAGTCTCAGAGATAAAAACATGAATCTCATTGTGATCATCAAAAGATGACAGAATTTTCACAAGCATGTGTTTCCTATGCAGCAGGTACCATGGTATTGTTTACATTCATGGAGCCATTTAATCCTCCTGCTAATCTTATGAAGTTAGATACACTAATAATTCTCATTTTACATGGAAGGAGACACAGAGAGGTTAAGCAAACCACCCAAAGCCAAAGAGTAAGTGGAAGAGCTAGGATTTGAACCCTGCCAGGCTGACTCCAGACACCATGCTCTTAACCACCACTCAGTATCTTCTCATATGTTTAATAACATAAATTATGTGTCTGCATGTGTGTGTGTGTGTGTGTGTGTAGCGTGCATTAGGTGTATATCATACACGTATAACATGTTGGATATATTCAGTACAGAATTTCACACTTTTCTGTTGTTGAAATAGAAAATACAACCTCTTTGTGATAAAGTCTACCACTAACAGGTTCACATCACCTATGATGTCCTTTGAAATATTTTTTTCCCATTAGATATATACACCTTATTTTTGGCAGACTGTGTGGGTTTTATGTGTTTTTTTGTAGAGGTATCGAATTATTATCTATAGAGCATATCCTTATGACTATATGTGTGCCCAATTAGGTTGAGAAGGTTATTAACCATGAGGTTGCAGAGAAGAGACATATCTTCACCAAAACCTGGTTCTTTGAGCCGTTTCAACTTCAATTTGCTTGTTTTGAGTAAGGCAATAGCAACTCTGATTATGAACCAGGATGAACATTATTTATAACTAGTGATAGGCTTTAGATTTTTATCCAGAAAAGAGGCACATAACATGGAGAGTGGCCATTATAATACTCCCCCTTCCTTTAATGCTGGTGCCACTACTAGCAATATTTCAAAGGGCTGTGCAAAAGGCAGAGGAGCATTGGGGAACCCAGAAGAGCACGGGCACTGCTCAGTAAGCCATTTGTTAAGAAAGGTGGGACTTCATTCCTTAGTATCTTTGAGAATAGCTGATGGACTACATGCTCCTTTCCAAGTGGTAGAGGAAGGTTTATTACAAATGCATATTCTTGCTGCAAGAATAGAAATTATGAGATATAAAGAAATAGGGAAGAATCAGCAAATTAAATGGCAAATAAATATGGCCCATATGCCAGTGGATTTTAATCCCTATCTCAGTACAATGCTCTGCTATATCTTTTTATTTAACACTTAAAAATATAATGCCAAGCCTCTTATTTCCCAATCTAATGTATGTTTTAATGGTTACATTAAAATGGAATTTGCTGTGGCTTTTTCTGATTATAAAAGTTGCACATGTTTATCATAGAAATTTCAAAAGCCTAGAAATATTACAATGTCATCCCACCATTCCAAGATAATTACCATAAAATTTTGAGGTGTGTTTTCCTCCTATGTGTGTGTGTACATGCACATGTGTGTGTATGTATTTTTGATGAGTCGAATCATATTTTATATATCAACAAAGCCTCTCTCTTGAAAATTTTACTTAACCTTGAGGTTGTGCTTGGAGATTATTACAAATGCTAAACAAATTTATGAGTAATATATTTAGATTTGAACATAATTTCTGTGGGCCCAAATTCTAATTATTCTTTCAAAATTTTTGCCTTTCTCAAGACACATGGAGTTGAGGGCAGTGTCCTAACATTTGCGATCTAAAGAATTTACCAAAACCTAAATCCCCTCTAAGTCTACCTTAGACATTTTTCTTGGTTAACTCCAAGAGGTTAGACAGTATGTGTACTGAAAACACTTCCTTTGTCTGTATCCAGAGTGTTCATAATAAATAGCTTTCTAAGGTATAAGCATTATTTACTGAGAAACTGTCCTCCCACAGGTGTTTTAAATTGGGTAGAAACCGCTCCTGGCCTTCGGTGGTTTACTCCCAAATAGTAATATACTGTATATGTTGGTTCATCTAAACAACAAATCAGCAAGCAGTCCTCGGCAGCCCACATCAGTTTGTTCCAGAAATATGCCCCTATAAGCAGTATGTGTAATATCTAATAAGTGATTGAACAAATTGTAAAATTATATGCAACATCCAATTGAAAAAAATCAATACTGCTGAAGAACTAAATGCTTATTATAGTATAAAGAAAAAAATAAATAAAGGAAACAAATATCTGTTTTTTCTAGCTTCCCCCCAATGCAAAGTAAAATTAATCAGGAGTGGGTCCATTCATCCCTTCACTACTAAGCTCTGAGTGAAACATAAGAACTCAGGACTATGCACTTGGGACGAGTGATCTTCTGAAGTTTGTTTACCACAGCTCTTTTTTATTCATTGCAGTCTTTTCGAAGTCTTTACATAATAGTTTACTCTGTTCTCTGAACTCATCCTAAAATGAGCTTTCTATAATCAAAATTGTATTATTCAGGGTAATAAAAGCAATGCTCAGTTCCAAGTAGTCATAAGTGCCTATAATCAGCAGATATTAAAAGATGTATATCAGGGAGAAGTGTGCAACAACTGAGGAAAAAGCAAGAAATGAAGTAAAATATTATCTTCACTTTAGCAGAAATTAGTGATGTATTTCTGTTTAAACATTGATATGTACATAAATGTGATACTTTAAGACATTCAAATATAACATCAAATTATCAATTATGACAAAGAAATAAAAATATTATATTTGAATGAAGTATGCAGTTTAATTTTAATTGAATATGTTTTTCCTCCTCTAAAAGATTTGTTGATTTGGGAAAAAGAGAATACAACAGAGATGCTTGCATTACAGTGACATCGGATGGTCAGACTTGGGAGGGGAAATACATTAAAAGAAGCCCTGTATTGATCAGTATATCTGTACCTGACATTTTTGTGTATTATTACATGCTTAGGAGATATGTTATGGTATGTTTTACACTGAATTCATAAGTCTTTTAACAATTGTCTTTTGTTGGAGAAAATATTTCCCTTTTGAGATGCACATGGCTTTTAAGGGACAGCCAGATGAAAAGGGAAACCTTCTAACATATTAAAACCTAATTCTTTTCAGCCTACTTTCTCCTCTCCTTTGATCCTCTGATATCTCTAGGATGTAGTTAGGGCAGGTAATGTTATCTTCATTTGACAGGTAAATACACGAAGCCCCTGGGAATTCCCTGGCGGTCCAGTGGTTAGGACTCCATGCTTCCACTGCATGGGGCATGTGTTTGATCCTTGGTTGGGGAACTAAGATTCCACAAGCTGCGCAGCGTGGCCAAAAAAAAAATACATGAAACCCCTGAAAGGTTAAGGGTAATCAACATGTAGTAAAGAGAACGGCTCAAGTGATTTATGCCACTATCTCATCAAAGCTACCCAAGAGAGATTTTAAAAAGAGAGAGAGAAAAGAGTTGGTATGACATAGTGGAAAGGCCACTGGGTTCAGAGAAGTGAGGCCTCATCTTGGATAAAATCACATCATTTCCCTTGGTCTCTGTTTTTTTTTTTTTTTTCTTCCTATAGACGAATTAGATTACATAGATAATTAGATGATAGATAGATTTATAGTCATTTTGTAGTACAATTCACATAAAACTCATTCATTTAAAGTATACAATTCAATTGTTTTTAGTATAGTCACCAAGTTGTGCGCCCATCAACACAATCAATTTCATAATATTTTTATCACTTCAAAAAGAAACTTGTACACTTTAGCAGCCCCTCCCCATTTCCTCCCCAAGTTTCCCTCCTCCATCCTTAGGCAACAACTAATCTACTTTATGTCTCTATAGATTTCCTTATTCCAATATTTCATATAAATGGAATCATTCAACAGGTTGTCCTTTGTGACTGGGCTTCTTTCACTTAGAATATTTTCAAGGTTCATTGTATCATGTATCAGTATTTCATTTTTTGATTGATGAAAAGTATTTAATTGTGTAGATATACCACATTTTGTTTATGCATTTATCAGTTAGTTGATGAACATTTGGGTTGTTTCCAATTTTGGGTTCTGATAAATAATGCTGTTATGAACATTTGTATACAAATTTGTGTGTTTGTATATGTGTGTAAGTACAAGTTTATTTTGGACATATGTTTTTATTTCTCTTGGTATATACCTAGGAGTAGAATTGTTAGATTAAATGGTAACCTCATGATTAACTTTTTGAGGCACTGCCAGACAGTTTTCCAAAGTGGCTGCACCATTTATATTTCTAGCAGCAATGTATGAGGATCCAAATTTCTCCACATCCTTGCCAACACTTATTATTACCATCTTTTTGAATAATACAATCCAAGTGGGTATAAAGTGGTCTCTGATAGTGGTTTTGATTAACGTTTTCCAGATGGCTAATTGTGTTGAGTCTCTTTTCAGTGTGCTTACTGATCATTTGTATGTCTTTGGATAAACATCTCTTCATATTTTTACCCATTTTTTAATTGAGGTATTTATCACTAAGTTGTAGGAGTTTTTTTTTAATTGTAGGTATAAGCCTCTTACCAAATATATATGATATGAAAAGAGTTTCTCCATTCTGTGGAGTTGTCTTTTCATTTTTGTGGCGATACCTTTCAAAACACAAAAGTTTTTAATATTGATGAATTTCAATTTGTCTGTCTTTCGTCATTTGTGTTTTTGGTGTCACAATTAGGAAGGTTTTGCTTAACCCAAGGTCACAAAGATTTACTCCTATATTTTCTCCTAAGGGATTTATAGCTTTGGCTCTTATATTTAGGTCTCTGATTCATTTTGAGTTAATTTTTTATATGGAGGGAGGAAAGGGTCAAGAATCATTTTTTTACTTGTAGATAATCAGTTATTTCAACACCATTTATTGAAAAAACTATCCTTTCTCCACTGAATTTTCTTGGCACCCTTGTAGAAAATCAACTGACCCTGTATGTGCGGGTTTATTTTTGAGTTCTCATTTTATTCCATTGATGTATATGTATATCCTTATGCCAGAATAAACTCCATTTTCTCATAGGTAAAATATAGGAAATAAGGGTGTTGGTCTAGATAATGTCCGTGGTTCTTTTGAATCCAAACATCACCTAAGATAGGAACAGAATTACTGTGAGCTATATAGACCTACTTCACAAGCATCCCCAGTGGCCCCAGTGGCATTGTTCCTCTTTCCTTTTCAACCTAAAATTTTCACTGTCAGTTTTAAATTAGAAAAGATGGTCTATTGTGTCCAGAAGGTAGCATTTACAACTCTGTATTTTAACCCTCATGCAGAAATAAGATTTTCATACTGGCTAATCATCTCTTTAGAAAGCTCAGAAAACAGGAGGCTCTTCAAAGGATATGAATCAGTGGTAGCAAAAGGTAGAAATACAATGAAGTTATTTAAATAAGAGAAAAAATTCAAGAATTTAATAATAAAACAATGTTGAGAAGAAAGGAGAAAAGTAGGATAGAAAAAGTAATTTTAAAGAAAAATCAAACTAAGAGAATATGCTAAAACTGTATTTCTGAGTATCCCTGATTCAAGGTAAGGAAGAAAAAGAATAATTCTCATGATGTAATTAGAAAAGACACTAGTTCATCAAAAGATACTTTAAGAAGTTCTGAACTCCACAAGGATTTATACTCTATGACTTTAATAACATTTTGAACAAAATAAAATACAACATCCTTGACAACTCCCTTATAAATTATACAAAATTACTTATATTGGATCCTAATGTAATATATTAATGATAAAATTCTAAAGTTGTAAGATTATATCTGTAGACGTGATTCTCTGTAAGACCTGAATAATGATATCCAGATATGTTATTGTTATGGTATCTGATTCGGTGCAGGGTTAAAACAAGATCGATGGCCAATGTGTCTGTTAGTCTTTTTCTCTTAATTATTGTTATCTCAGGCAGAGATTAGGCAGAACTCCTAAAATATTTCATATGAGTTTCTAGGATTATAGTTCCCAAGTACAGATATCAAAACTAAGCAGTTGTTGAGAGAAAAATCATTTGTTCAAGCAGCAGAGAAAGGAAGAGTGCCAGGTCTTCAGATGGTCCTAGAAGAGTGTTTCTTGAACAATTCTCTGATTTACTATAAGCCATTTATGAAAAAATTGGAAATCAGATGACTTGGTTTGTGACAATAAAGTGTCATTTCCTTATATCATTGTTTTCTGTAAATACTTTATTTTACTATTAATTAAGAGTAAAAGATGTGGTTGTTACACAAGTTCATGCCAAGTGGGAAAACATTGATCAGATTTTTATGACAAATATCCTACCTTTGATCATATTTAGTTAAAAGATTATAAGTAGAAATGAGAAGCAAAGATAAAAATATGCAAAACAATAGCAATATATCATAATATAGAGCCTAACAATTATGATTATGGGTTTAGAATACGAAATGTGACTTAAGATATACAGTTGCTTATAAGACTTCCTACTATCAATTCTGCTTTTTCTATTTTTCCTCAGATAACCAATATAAAACCAATAATTTGCTAGATATATTTGACTATATATTTTTTAAATCTTCATAATGGGATTTGTAGCCCTTTATTAGTATAATCAAGCTTCTGGGACTTTTAACCCACTTATTCATTGATTGCACCTTTTTCCCCAAATTTTGTTTGTCCCAAATCAAAGTATAGTTTCAAATTAATATCTTGTACTGCAGTGTTAAAAGAGAAAAAAATCTTTGCACTAAGGATGAAACAACACATTGTAATAAAGTACAGTGCACAAGGTCAGTAGGCTCGCATTTTCTTTTCTTCTTTTTTTAACGTTTTTATTGGAGTATAATTGCTTTACAATGGTGTGTTAGTTTCTGCTTTATAACAAGGTGAATCAGTTACACATATACATATATCCCCATATCTCTTCCCTCTTGCGTCTCCCTCCCTCGCACCCTCCCTATCCCACCCTTCTAGCTGGTCACAAAGCATCAAGCTGATCTCCCTGTGCTATGCGAACGCTTCCCACTAGCTATCTATTTTACATTTGGTAGTGTATATATGTCCATATATACACTACCACTCTCTCACTTTGTCCCAGCTTACGCTTCCCCCTCCCCATATCCTCAAGTCCATTCTCTAGTAGGTCTGTGTCTTTATTCCCGTCTTGCCCCTAGGTTCTTCATGACCATATTTTCTTTTTTTTAGATTCCATATCTATGTGTTAGCATACAGTATTTGTTTTTCTCTTTCTGACTTACTTCACTCTGTACGACAGACTCTAGGTCAATCCACCTCACTACAAATAACTCACTTTCGTTTCTTTTTATGGCTGAGCAATATTCCATTGTACATATGTGCCACATCTTCTTTATCCATTCATCTGTCAATGGACACTTAGGTTGCTTCCATGTCCTGGCTATTGTAAATAGAGCTGCAATGAACATTGTGGTACATAACTGTTTTTGAATTATGGTTTTCTCAGGGTATATGCCCAGTAGTGGGATTGCTGGGTCATATGTTAGTTCTATTTGTAGTTTTTTAAGGAACCTCCATACTGTTCTCCATAGTGGCTGTATCAATTTACATTCCCACCAACAGTGTATGAGGGTTCCCTTTTCTCCACACCCTCTCCAGCATTTATTGTTTGTAGATTTTTTGATGATGGCCATTCTGACCAGTGTGAGATGATATCACATTGTAGCTTTGATATGCATTTCTCTGATGATTAATGATGTTGAGCATTCTTTCATGTGTTTCTTGGAAATCTGTGTATGTTCCTTGGAGAAATGTCTATTTGGGTCTTCCGCCCATTTTTGGATTGGGTTGTTTGTTTTTTTTTGATACTGAGCTGCATGTAAATTTTGGAGATTAATCCTTTGTCAGTTGCTTCATTTGCAAATATTTTCTCCTATTCTGAGGGTTGTATTTTCGTCTTATTTATGGTTTCCTTTGCTGTGCAAAAGTTTTTAAGTTTCATTAGGTCCCATGTGTTTATTTTTGTTTTTATTTCCATTTCTCTAGGAGGTGGGTCAAAAAGGATCTTGCTGTGATTTATGTCATAGAGTGTTCTGCCTATGTTTTCCTCTAAGAGTTTGATAGTGTCTGGCCTTACATTTATGTCTTTAATCCATTTTGAGTTTATTTTTGTGTTTGGTGTTAGGGAGTGTTCTAATTTCATTCTTTTACATGTAGCTGTCCAGTTTTTCCGGCACTACTTATTGAAGAGGCTGTCTTTTCTCCATTGTATATTCTTGCCTCCTTTATCAAAGGTAAGGTGACCATATGTGCGTCGGTTTATCTCTGGGCTTTCTCTCCTGTTCCATTGATCTATATTTCTGTTTTTGTGCCAGTACCCTACTGTCTTGATTACTGTAGCTTTGTAGTATAGCCCAAAGTCAGGGAGCCTGATTCCTCCAGCTCCGTTTTTCTTTCTCAAGGTTGCTTTGTCTATTCGGGGTCTTTTGTGTTTCCATACAAATTGTGAAACTTTTTGTTCTAGTTCTGTGAAAACTGCCAGTGGTAGTTTGATAGGATTGCATTGAATCTGTAGATTGCTTTGCGTAGTATAGTCATTTTCACAATGTTGATTCTTCCAATGCAAGAACATGGTATATCTCTCCATCTATTTGTATCATCTTTAATTTCTTTCATCAGTGTCTTATAATTTTCTGCATACAGGTTTTTTGTCTCCTTAGGTAGGTTTATTCATAGGTATTTTATTTTTTTTGTTGCAATGGTAAATGGGAGTGTTTTCTTAATTTCACTTTCAGATTTTTCATCATTAGTATATAGGAATGGAAGAGATTTCTGTGCATTAATTTTGTATCCTGCTACTTTACCAAATTCATTGATTAGCTCTAGTAGTTTTCTGGTAGCATCTTTAGGATTCTCTATGTATAGAATCATGTCATCTGCAAACATTGACAGTTTTACTTCTTTTCCAATATGGATTCCTTTTATTTCTTTTTCTTCTCTGATTGCTGTGGCTAAAAGTTCCAAAATTATGTTGAATAATACAGGTGAGAGTGGGCAACCTTGTCTTTTTCCTGATCTTAGTGGAAATGCTTTCAGTTTTTCACCATTGAGGATGATGTTGGCTGTGGGTATGTCATATATGGCCTTTATTATGTTGAGGAAAGTTCCCTCTGTGTCTACTTTCTGGAGGGTTTTTATCATAAATGGGTGTTGAATTTTTTCAAAAGCTTTCTCTGCATCTATTGAGATGATCATATGCATTTCTCCTTCTATTTGTTAATATGGTGTATCACTTTGATTGATTTGCATGTATTGAAGAATCCTTGCATTCCTGGGATGAACCCCATTTGATCATGGTGTCTGATCCTTTTAATGTGCTGCTGGATTGTGTTTGCTAGTATTTTGTTGAGGATTTTTGCATCTATGTTCATCAGTGACATTGGCCTGTAGTTTTCTTTTTTTGTGACATCTTTGTCTGGTTTTGGTATCAGGGTGATGGTGGCCTCGTACAGTGAGTTTGGGAGTGTTCCTCCCTCTGCTATATTTTGGAAGAGTTTGAGAATGATAGGTGTTAGCTCTTCTCTAAATGTTTGATATAATTTGCCTATGAAGCCATCTGGTCCTTGGCTTTTGTTTGCTGGAAAATTTTTAATCACAGTTTCAATTTCAGTGCTTGTGATTGGTTCATATTTTCTATTTCTCCCTGGTTCAGTCTCAGAAGGTTGTGTATTTCTCATAATTTGTCCATTTCTTCCAGGTTGTCCATTTTATTGGCAAATAGTCGCTTGTAGTAATCTCACATGATCCTTTGTATTTCTGCAGTGTCAGTTGTTACTTCCCCTTTTTCATTTCTAATTCTATTGATTTGAGTCTTCTCCCTTTTTTTCTTGATGAGTCTGGCTAATGGTTTATCAATTTTGTTTATCTTCTCAAAGAACCAGCTTTTAGTTTTATTAATTTTGCTATCATTTACTTCATTTCTTTTTCATTTATTTCTGATCTGATTTTTACAATTTCTTTCCTTCTGCTAAATTTGGGGTTTTTTTGTTCTTCTTTCTCTAATTGCTTTAGGTGTAAGGTTAGGTTGTTTATTTGAGATGTTTCTTGTTTCTTGAGGTAGGATTGTATTGCTATGAACGTCCCTCTTAGAACCACTTTTGCTGCATCCCGTAGGTTTTGGGTCGTCGTGTTTTCATTGTCATTTGTTTCTAGGTATTTTTTGATTTCCTCTTCGATTTTTTCAGTGATCCCTTCATTATTAAGTAGTGTATTGTTTAGCCTCCATGCGTTTGTATTTTTACAGATTTTTTCCTGTAATTGATATCTAGTCTCATAGCATTGTGCTCAGAAAAGATACTTGGTACGATTTCAATTTTCTTAAGTTTACCAAGGCTTGACTTGCAACCCAAGATATGATCTATCCTGGAGAATGTTCCATGAACACTTGAGAAGAAAGTGTATTCTGTTGTTTTTGGATGGACTGTCCTATAAATATCAATTAAGTCCATCTTGTTTAATGTATCATTTAAAGCTTGTGTTTCCTTATTTATTTTCATTTTGGATGATCTGTCCATGGGTGAAAGTGGGGTGTTAAAGTCCGCTACTATGATTGTGTTACCCTCGATTTCCCCTTTTATGGCTGTTAGTATTTGCCTTGTGTGTTGAGGTGCTCCTATGTTGGGTGCATAAATATTTACAATTGTTATATTTTCTTGGATTGATCCCTTGATCATTATGTAGTGTCCTTCTTTGTCTCTTGTAGTAGTCTTTGTTTTAAAGTCTATTTTGTCTGATATGAGAATTGCTACTCCAGCTTCCTTTTGATTTCCATTTGCATGGAATATCTTTTTCCATCCCCTCACTTTCAGTCTGTATGTGTCCCTAGGTCTGAAGTGGGTCTCTTTTAGCCAGCATATATACAGGTCTTGTTTTTGTATCCATTCAGCCAGCCTATGTCTTTCGGTTGCAGCATGCATTTTTTAAAATGGAATTTAGTTTAATTTTATTTGTGCTGCCTAACGTTGGCTGTTAGGGTCATTGTAGAGAACTATGGATACTGAAAACTATAGCCTGCAAAGTTACTAGTCAAGAAGATTTTCTTTTTAATGGGAAGTAATACAATGGACACAAGTATCTTAACTATAGAGAAGAGCAGTGTCAGCATGAGCTGGGATAATTAGGTTCGAAAGTTTTGGAAGAATAATTTAAAAATAACCACTAAGCACTAGTGAACACTTACTTTGTGCCCTGCTCTCCTCCAAGGGTTTTGCATTCATTAATTCATTTAACATTAACTGGAACACTAAAAGTTAGGTACTAGGATGATTCCAGGTTTAAATAGGATGGAACTTAGGCACAAAGGTGTTAAGTAACTTGTCTAAGTTTACTTGTCTAGCAAGGGTCAAAGTCAAGCTTTGAACCCAGAGGCCAACTTGGGGAACAGTGGAGAACTTACAAGACTCAGAGGAGTTTTACAGGTATAGAGAAGGGGAAACAGATAAAGAAAGGCATGTTTAATTAGCATGGAAGTCAAGTACACCATCTTATTTCATTCTTCACAACAGTGTGGTGAGCTAGGTATTATTTTCCTCCATTTATACACAGGATGGAACTGGTTTTGGGGAGGTTAATAACATGACAAGTGTATGTTGCTAGGTAGGGGCAATTCTTGAATTCAACCTCAGATTTTTCTAAGATAATTCCAAGGTCCATGCACTTTCTTTGTTTAACACTAGAGGGAAGATATTAAGGTAGAATTAAGGTAGTTAAAGAAAGGAATAGCTTATGACTGAGAATGTGTGTAGTACCTGAAGAGCTAGAAAGGTACCTGTAACCAAATGATTGAAGACTTAGTTGTCAAGTACATTAGGATAAGTAACACTAAATGTTAAAACAGATAAATGCTAAATTTTCAGAGGTATAACACATGCGCGTGCGCACACACACACACACACACACACACACACACACATATTTATTTCTTGTTCTCATCACAGTTCAAGGCAAGTGTTCCTAATCAGGTAATCTTACACATGGTTTGTTAGGAACCATATCTCTTTCCATATCATGGGCCTGACATTCCCTAAATCATTAAGGTCCTATTCATTTACTTAATAGAAAACAAAAGAGAAGGAATGATCATACATGGGAGTTTTTATCGGCCAGTCTTGGAAGTGGCATTCCTCCCTTCTACATAGGTCCTTCTGGCCAGAACACGTTACACAGTCAAAGGAGCATTAAGGAGAAAGAACCCAGTAATGAAGTTTGGTAATTGTCATTAAAAGAGAGAAAGATTGGAGCCAAGGAAGCTGTACAGTAGCAGTGTATATTTAGTTAGTACATGTGATGTGTCACGCTCTGTCTCAGCCTTGGTGATACAGTGTATAACACAGACCAGGTCCACACCTGCAAAGAGCTTACATCCTGGGGAGGTTCTGGTTCACGATGGTGACATAGACATCCTGAGAAGAGGAGGGGGAGATAGGTGATATAGAAATAAACAAGTGAGCAAGTAAGATGCTTCCAGATAAGTTTTTTTAAAAAAAATACAAGAGTTCTGAACAACAACGTCCTGGGAAAGGGGGATGCTATTTAAGATCGGGTATTTAGGAAATGCCTCTCTGAGGATTGCCATTGGAGTCAAACAGCAAGCAAGGACCAGCCATACAAAGATCTGTAGAAAAGGAATTCTGAGCAGAGAACCTCTGGTCCAAAGACACAATAATGCTGACAAGCTTGGTGTGCTGAAGGAACTGGCAGAAGATTAGTGTGGCTAGAGCCCAAAAAATAAGAAAGCCTTAGATGAAATTGAAAAGGTCCTTGATCATGAAGATTCTAGTAACCTTTAATGGAGTGAGCTGTTTTTATTCTAAGTATGCTGAGAGGCCTCCAGATGTTTTCATCTGCGAGTAATTGATTTAGTCATCTGCCATCTGCTGGAGGCTTACTAGACCCTTCCAGAACATCACCATTGCCCCCTTCTCCAGATCTCAGAGCATTTTCCCTCGTTTCAATCCTATCAGTACCTAGTTACCCCAGAAATATGGATACGAGATTTCTTCAACCAGAAAGTAGCCTCCTGGAGAGCAGAGACTTATATTTAATTTGTGGCTCCCTCGGTAACAAGCACAGTTCCAAGGAAGCACTTAGGTCCAGTATAAGTGCATGCATAAATGAATGATGAATAAATAAATGAAGGAGGGAATGAAAAGTAGTTAAAGGAAGAGAGAGCACTATCCCCTTGACGTAGAGCCTGCAACATGCTTCTCACTTTCACTATGTCATTTGATCCACACGAGCACAATGGGTGCATGGGGAAGCATTTGGCAACTGCACAATTATGAGAAGCAAGACATTAGAAAAAGAGTCAGAGAGAAATGAAGATTTTGAGGCTGAGTGCTGGGAAGAATAATGGAACAACTTTGGAAATAGGGGTTGGGAGGTAGAGTCAATTTGGAGTAGGGGAGGGAGGTGGTGAGAGAAAGTTATGTTCTGCTTCAGCTGACAAAAGGCAGAACCAATTGCAATGCCCAGTAGGCAAATAATTAAAGGTTAAGTTGTGTGGTACAGACAAAAAGAGCTGCAGGAGTTCAGAGGAATCTAATAAAGAAAATGGATTTGGGGCTGAGGAATGAGAATAGACACTGGGCAGCAAAAAGTTAGATTACTGGGCAAAAGGACACAAAATATTTACTGAAAATAACATGAGACTGGAAAGAAAGGGCAAACTAAGTAATGGAAAATAGAAAGATATTAGGATATTTTAATTAAGAGACAATAAATTAGAAAGAGACCAAAGGGGGGAAAAAAAACCCTGAAGAACTGCTATCCTCTACTTGTTTAATTAAAAGATAAAATTACTGCCCTGCTGCTCACTGAACATTTCTGATTTCCCACCTCCAGAGTAAGGGAAATAGGTCTACATTACAGATTGTACTTTTGGCTCCCTTGAAGTTGGGGAAGCTCATGTAACTAGTTCAAGACCCTGACCTGGGGCTGAATATTTGATTGCCAATACACGACTCTGCAGTGTTCTTTCCTCTTTCTGGCACAGTAACTGGCACTGTTCAAGTAGGCGCCTTCTTCGTCATCCTGGGTCCTTGGGTGACAGGTAGCATGAATAAGAAATAGATCTCTGTTGTTTTAAGGCACTGAGATGTAAAGGTTGTTTGTTGCTGCAGCATAACATCGTACCATAACTGATGAATCCAACATCAGTGAGAAAAGATAGATTTGGAGTGAGAAAGACTCTTGATCACAAGTAGTGGAGAAACTGAGTTGTTAAGGCAGAGACACAGGTTGGCAAATGATAACTGACTGCTATAGTCTGAATGTTTGCATCCCCCTGCAAAATTCATATGTTGAAACCCCAAGGTGATGATGGTGTTAAGAGGTCTTTGGAAATGATTAGATCATAAGGGTGAAGCCCTCAAGAATGGGATTGGTGTCCTAATCAGAGACCATAGAGAGCTAGTGCACCCCTTCTGCTATATGACATTATAGCAAAAAGACGGCCGTCCATGAGAAAGTGGCTCTCACCAGATACCAAATCTGCTGCGGCCACGATGTGGGACTTCCCAGCCTCCAGAGCTATGAGAAATA
Source organism: Aethalodelphis obliquidens (assembly GCF_003676395.1). Lineage (NCBI taxonomy): Eukaryota > Metazoa > Chordata > Mammalia > Artiodactyla > Delphinidae > Aethalodelphis > Aethalodelphis obliquidens. Next base: position 42,046,888 of record NW_020837946.1, read on the forward strand.
AATTTCTGTTGTTATAAGCCACCCAGTTTATGGTATTCTTGTTAAAGCAGCCCATTGACTAAACCCATGACTAAGACATTGACCAAGCTTCTAACCTGCTTATCCTCAAAGGCCTTGCAACAGCGTGGCCCTGGAAACGCAGCTGCAGGTGAGCTCACCCACTCATCCATGCTTCACCCAGTGAAAAGTAGGATAAGCCATCTCCTTCAGGGCCTCTGGTCAGCTCTCTGAGTGCTGGCTGTGTCATTTTCCTTGCCTCCTCTTCACAGCTAACATGAGTTAGGTTGACTTACCTGAGGATCAAAAAGTTGAGAGGACAGCTAGTGGGGCTTCCAGATCTCCAGTTCCACAGTGCCTACGACAAAGGCGAGAAAGGAAACAGAGATAATCAGAACCAAAAGTATAAAGTAGAACAATTTATAAACAGGGAGAACAAAATGCTTGATTGGCTTCTGACAAGAAGGATATATTTAGGAAGATAAAACCAAGCTTACAAGAATAAAGCAGGAGTTGATTTTCCATATGATGCCTACAAATATAGGGACTAGTAAAAGGAAAAGAGATGTGCAATGTGCAACATGGAGGGATGAGGAGGAGGGTGAAAGGGCAAGGAAATGAATGTCTTTTTTAGCTCAATCTTTGACTACTTGTAGTGACCTAATTTTAGATTTGAGGAATTATACTTAAAACTGTATTTGAGATAGTGTTTTTCATATTTTAGATGGAATTCTAAGATTCATTGTAGACTTTAAATAAGAAACATTTATCAGTTCTTATTTTTAAATCTCAAAATCATGTTTTTAAAAAAGAAAACTTTTTTCTTCTTTTTAAAAGAGGAAAGTGGAACAAACTAGTAAAACTCATTCTGTTAGCAAATTCCTTTCACAAGAAGAGAATTCTCACTGCCTAACAAAAAGGCCCACCAGGGCAGATGCTCAATTTGCCATTGAATTGTACCTAAATCACATGTGTGTTGATCACACTGTATCAGTCAGAGTCTAACACATCATTCTCACTTTACTCATCAGCCTTGAACAAAGAATTCAAATCCTGCTGATCATATTTTAATAGACAAAGACATGCTTTGATAGATGGATGGATGGATGGACAAGTATATGGACAGATTTATATAATGAGGCAGCTTCATGTCTTGAAACAGCATAGACTGTGTAAAACAAACCTGAACGAGGGTCTCTTGTGCTTAAAAGCCATCTAATTAAGAGCTCAAAGCAGATGCTGAAGTCAGACTGCCTTAAATTTTGGTGCTGCCATTTACTCCTGTGTGGCCCTCAGCAAGTTCCTTAACCTATCTGAGTCTCCACGTTCTCGTCCATATAAGGAGAATTTGAACATCTATTATATGAGGGTGTGTGGAAGATATATAATAACTATTGTCATTAACCTCAGTTTTCTTTGAATTTCTTATTTAAAAACTTGTATCTCAAAAGTGTTTCTCTTGCCTATATTATAATTTATTGCTGATACTGTGATTTGGAGGAATGTCACTCGTTCTCTCATTGTTGGTGACCTGTAAGATGTGTCCTAGCTTATCTCAGAAATTCTTCTTACGTCTCCAAAGCATCTGTTTAAATAAGCCTCAACTTCCCAACCTGGGGGTCCGGCGACGGGAGGAGGAATTCCTAGAGAATCAAACTTTGAAGCCTAGTGGGATTTGATTGCAGGACTTTGACAGGACTGGGGGAAACAGAGACTTCATGCTTGGAGGGCACACACAAAGTAGTGTGCGCATCAGGACCCAGAGGGAAGGAGCAGTGACTCCATAGGAGACTGAACCAGACCTACCTGCTAGTGTTGGAGGGTCTCCTGCAGAGGCAGGGAGTGGCTATGGCTCACCATGGGGACAAGGACACTGGAAGCAGAAGTTCTGGGAAGCACTCCTTGGTGTGAGCCCTACCAGAGTCTGTCATTAGCCCCACCAAACAGCCCAGGTAGGCTGCAGAGTTGGGTTGCCTGATGACAAACAACCAACAGGGAGGGAACCCAGCCCCACCCATCAGCAGTCAAGAGAATTAAAGTTTTATTGAGCTCTACCCCACAAGAGCAACAGTCAGCTCTACCCACCACCAGTCCCTCCCATCAGGAAACTTACACAAGCCTCTAAGATAGTCTCATCCACCAGAGGGCAGACAGCAGAAGCAAGAAGAAATACAATCCTGCAGCCTCTGGAACAAAACCCACATTCACAGAAAGATAGACAAGATGAAAAGGCAGAGGGCTATGTACCAGATGAAGGAACAAGATAAAACCCCAGAAAAACAACTAAATGAAGTGGAGATAGGCAACCTTCCAGAAAAAGAATTCAGAATAATGATGGTGAAGATGATCCAGGACCTCGGAAAAAGAAGGGAGGCAAAGATTGAGAAGATGCAAGAAATGTTCAACAAAGACCTAGAAGAATTAAAGAACAAACAAAGAGAGATGAACCATAACTGAAATGAAAACTACACTAGAAGGAATCAATAGCAGAATAACTGAAGCAGAAGAACGGATAAGTGACCTGGAAGACAGAATGGTGGAATTCACTGCTGTGGAACAGAATAAAGAAAAAAGAATGAAAAGAAATAAAGACAGCCTAAGAGACCTCTGGGACAACATTAAACACAACAACATTCACATTATAGGGGTCCAAGAAGGAGAAGAGAGAGAGAAAAGACCAGAGAAAATATCTGAAGAGATTATAGTCAAAAATTTCCCTAACATGGGAAAGGAAATAGCCACCCAAGTCTAGGAAGTGCAGTGACTCCCATACAGGATAAACCCAAGGAGAAACACACCGAGATACATAGTAATCAAATTGGCAAAAACTAAAGACAAAGAAAAATTATTGAAAGCAGCAAGGGAAAAATGACAAATAACATACAAGAGAACTCCCATAAGGTTAACAGCTGATTTCTCAGCAGAAACTCTTCAAGGCAGAAGGGAGTGGCATGATATACTTAAAATGATGGAAGGGAAGATCCTACAACCAAGATTACTCTACCCGGCAAGGATCTCATTCAGATTCGATGGAGAAATCAAAAGCTTTAAAGGCAAGCAAAAGCTAAGAGTATTCAGCACCACCAAACCAGCTCTATAAAAAATGCTAAAGGAACTTCTCTAAGTGGGAAACACAAGAGAAGAAAAGGACCTACAAAAATGAACCCAAAACAATTAAGAAAATGGTCATAGGAACATACATATTGATAATTACCTTAAACATGAATGGATTAAATACTAAAACCAAAAGACACAGACTTGCTGAATGGATACAAAAACAAGACCCATATATGCTGTCTACAAGAGACCCACTTCAGACCTAGGGACACATACAGACTGAAATTAAGGGGATGGAAAAAGATATTCCATGCAAAAGGAAATCAAAAGAAAGGTGGAGTAACAATACTCATATCAGATAAAATTCACTTTAAAATAAAGGATGTTACAAGAGACAAGGAACGACACTACATAATGATCAAGGGATCAATCCAAGAAGGTATAACAATTATAAATATATATGCACCCAACACAGGAGCACCTCAATACATAAGGCAACTGCTAACAGATATAAAAGAGAAAATTGACAGTAACACAGTAATAGTGGAGGACTTTACCACCCCACTTACACCAATAGACAGATCACCCAAAATGAAAATAAATAAGGAAACAGAAGCTTTAAATGACACAATAGACCAGATAGATTTAATTGATATTTATAGGACATTCCATCCCAAAACAGCAGGTTACACTTTCTTCTCAAGTGTACACGGAACATTCTCCAGGATAGATCACATCTTGGGTCACAAATCAAGACTCAGTAAATTTAAAAAAATTGAAATCATATCAAGCATCTTTTCTGACCACAACGCTATGAGATTAGAAATGAATTACAGGGAAAAAAACGTAAAAAACACAAACACATGGAGGTTAAAAAATATGTTATTAAATAACCAAGGGATCACTGAAGAAATCAAAGAGGAAATCAAAAAATACCTAGAGACAAATGACAATGAAAACACGACAATCCAAAACCTATGGGATGCAGCAAAAGCAGTTGTAAGAGGGAAGTTTATAGCTATACAAGCCTATCTCAAGAAACAAGAAAAATCTCAAATAAACAATCTAACCTTACACCTAAAGGAACTAGAGAAAGAAGAACAAACAAAACCCAAAGTTAGCAGAAGGAAAGAAATCATAAAGACCAGAGCAGAAATAAATGAAATAGAAACAAAGAAAACAATAGCAAAGATCAATAAAACTAAAAGCTGGTTCTTTGAGAAGATAAACAAAATTGATAAACCATTAGCCAGACTCATCAAGAAAAAGAGGGAGAGGACTCAAATCAATAAAATTAGAAATGAAAAATGAGAAGTTAAAGCAGACACCGCAAAAATACACAGCATCCTAAGAGACTACTACAAGCAACTCTATGCCAATAAAAATGGACAACCTGGAAGAAGTGGACAAATTCTTAGAAAGGTATAACCTTCCAAGACTGAACCAGGAAGAAATAGAAAATATGAACAGACCAATCACAAGTAATGAAATTGAAACTGTAATTAAAGTCTTCCAGCAAACAAAAGTCCGGGACCAGAGGCTTCACAGGTAAATTCTATCACACATTTAGAGAAGAGCTAACACCCATCCTTCTCAAACTCTTCCAAAAAATTGCAGAGGAAGGAACACTCCCAAACTCATTCTATGAGGCCACCATCACCCTGATACCAAAACCAGACAAAGATACTACAAAAAAAGAAAATTACAGACCAATATCACTGATGAATATAGATGCAAAAGTCCTCAACAAAATACCAGCAAACAGAATGAAACAACATATTAAAAGGATCATACACCATGACCAAGTGGGATTTATCCCAGAGATGCGAAGATTCTTCAATATACGCAAATCAATCAATGTGATACACCATATTAACAAACTGAAGAAGAAAAAACATATGATCATCTCAATAGATGCAGAAAAAGCTTTTGACAAAATTCAACACCCATTTATGATAAAAACTCTGCAGAAAGTGGGCATAGAGGGAACCTACTTCAACAAAATAAATGCCATATATGACAAACCCACAGCAAACATCGTTCTCAATGGTGAAAAACTGAAAGCATTCCCACTAAGATCAGGAACAAGACAAGGATATCCACTCTCACCACTATTATTCAACATAGTTTTGGAAGTCCTAGCCACAGAAATCAGAGAAGAAAAAGAAATAAAAGGAATACAAATCAGAAAAGAAGAACTAAAACTGTCACTGTTTGCAGATGACATGATACTATAATTAGAGAATCCTAAAGATGCCACCAGGAAACTACTAGAGCTAATCAATGAATTTGGTAAAGTTGCAGAATACAAAATTAATGCACAGAAATCTCTTGCATTCCTATACACTAATGATGAAAAATATGAAAGAGAAATTAAGAAAATATTCCCATTTACCACTGCAACAAAAAGAATAAAATACCTAGGAATAAACCTACCTAGGAAGACAAAAGACCTGCATGCAGAAAACTATATGACACTGTTGAAAGAAATTAAAGATGATACCAACAGATGGAGAGGTATACCATGTTCTTGGATTGGAAGAATCAATATTGTGAAAATGATTATACTATCCAAAGCAATCTACAGATTCAATGCAATCCCTGTCAAATTACCAATGGCATTTTTTATGGAACTAGAACAAAAAATCTTAAAATGTGTATGGAGACACAAAAGACCCCGAATAGCCAAAGCAATCTTGAGAAAGAAAAATGGAGCTGGAGGAATCAGGCTCCCTGACTTCTGACTATACTACAAAGCTACAGTAATCAAGACAATATGGTGGCACAAAAACAGAAACATAGATCAATGGAACAAGATAGAAAGCCTAGAGATAAACCCACGCACCTATAATCTATGACAAAGGAAGCAAGGATATACAATGGAGAAAAGACAGTCTCTTCAATAAGTGGTGCTGGGAAAACTGGACAGCTACATGTAAAAGAATGAAATTAGAACATGCCCTAACACCATACACAAAAATAAACTCAAAATGGGTTAGAGACCTAAATGTAAGACCAGACACTAAAAAACTCTTAGAGGAAATCATAGGAAGAACACACTTGGACATAAATCACAGCAAGATCTTTTTTGATCCACCTCCTAGAGTAATGGAAATAAAAACAAAAATAAACAAATGGGACCTAAGGAAACTTAAAAGCTTTTGCACAGCAAAGGAAACCATAAACAAGACAAAAAGACAACCCTCAGAATGGGAGAAAATATTTGCAAATGAAGCTACTAACAAAGGATTAATGTCCAAAATTTACTAGCAGCTCATGCAGCTCAATGCCAAAAAAACAAACAACCCAATCCAAAAATGGGCAGAAGACCTAAATAGACATTTCTCCAAAGAACATATACAGATTGCCGACAAACACTTGAAAGAATGCTCAACATCATTTATCATCAGAGAAATGCATATCAAAACTACAATGCGATATCATCTCACACCAGTCAGAATGGCCATCATCAAAAAATCTAGAAACAATAAATGCTGGAGAGGGTGTGGAGAAAAGGCAACCCTCATACACTGTTGGTGGGAATGTAAATTGATACGGCCACTATGGAGAACAGTATGGAGGTTCCTTAAAAAACTAAAAATAGAATTACCATATGATCAACCAATCCCACTACTGGACATATACCCTGAGAAAACCATAATTCAAAAAGACACATGCACCCCAATGTTCATTGAAGCACTATTTACAATAGCCAGGTCATGGAAGCAACCTAAATGCCCATGGACAGACGAATGGATAAAGAAGTTGTGGTACATATATACAATGGAATATTACTCAGCCATAAGAAGGAACAAAATTGGGTCATTTGTTGAGATGTGGATGGATCTAGAGACTGTCATACAGAGTGATGTAAGTCAGAAAAACAAATATCATATATTAATGCACTTATGTGTAACATAGAAAAATGGTACAGATGAGCCAGTTTGCAGGGCAGAAGTTGAAACACAGATGTAGAGAACAAACGTATGGACACCAAGGGGGGAAAGCCGCGGGTGGGTGGGGATGGTGATGTGCTGAATTGGGCGATTGGGATTGATATGTATACACCAATGTGTATAAAACTGATGACTAATAAGAACCTGCTGTATAAAAAAATAAAATAAAATAAAAAAATAAAATAAAATAAAAATAAATAAGCCTCGAATCTTAACAACTATTCTCCTGAGGTGGGGATGGTGGAGGAAGTGAAAGCAATCAAGCCAATTGTTCGGGACTGTATAAATGAAATTAATGTTTTGCCTTTTTTTTTATACTTCCAATATTAGTGTAATAGTTAAATAGATTTTTATTTTTTTTGCGGTACGCAGGTCTCTCACTGTTGTGGCTTCTCCCGTTGCGGAGCACAGGCTCCGGATGCGCAGGCTCAGCGGCCATGGCTCACGGACCCAGCTGCTCTGCAGCATGTGGGATCTTCCCGGACGGGGCACGAACCCACGTCCCCTGCATCAGCAGGCGGACTCTCAACCACTGCGCCACCAGGGAAACCCTAAATAGATTTTTTAAACAGTGTAAATATGTTAGAGTTTGACCAAGAAAGATCATACCATCCTGTATTCTTAAGAAAGTTTTTGTTGGAGCTTCCCTGGTGGCTCAGTGGTTAAGGATCTGCCCACTGTGCAGGGGCCATGAGTTCCAGCCCTAGTCTGGGAAGATCCCACATGCTGCAGAGCAACTAAGCCTGTGCGCCACAACTACTGAAGCTCACGCACCCTAGTGCCTGTGCTCCGTAACAAGAGAAGCCACCGCAATGAGAAGCCCACGCATCACAACGAAGAGTGGCCCCCACTCTCCACAACTAGAGAAAGCCTGTGCACAGCAACAAAGACCCAACGCAGTCAAAAATAAATAAATTAAAATAAATAAATTAAAAAGAAAAATTTTTGTTGTTGTTAGAGGGTAAAAAAAAGTTTAAGTTATAAATAGCAGTTGTTCACAATACTGTTTATTGATTCCTTACTGAATCCAATGCTAAATAGTTTACAATGATGATTATGTTTAATGCTCAAAAAGATCGTACAAGGGTTGCTATCCTCATCTTGACAAAAAGGAGCCTGAGGTTTAAAGGGTTACAGCGTACCCACATCATGTCATATGACTAGAAAGTGAAGTGAAGCAGGATCTAAACATAGGCAGGCTGGTTCCAGAGCCCAGGCTGCTTACTACTACACTAAATTGCCTCTCAAATAATCATAGTGTGTTAAATCCATCTGGACGGGACCTTGGAGATCATATAATCCTGTCTCTTTGTATTACTGCTTGTAAATGTAAAAGTAGAGAGAAGTTAAACGATCTGCCCAAGGTTATATACTTCTGTCTTTTCCTCAACATAATACACTCTCGTTTGAAACACATTTCTAGGATTTATACAAACTAATGGCATAGTCATGGTATTTTTTAATTGAATACCAATAAAAGAATCATTTCATCTTGTTTTTCCATCTCATGCCCATGAACGAAATGTAAAACTGTATTGCAAAGCCAACAGTCCTTATCTTCACTGATAGCCTGCTTTTTCATAGAAGGAGGAAAACCATCCTTAGGCTGAGTCTGTTTTAAATGAAATAAGTGTGTGGTCATTTTCTTGTGAAGAACATCTCTGAAGCATTAAGGAAAAAGATATGCTGACTCGCCTTCAACATCATGTAACTTTAACTTACAGCCAACACATTGACTTTAAGAAAAGTACAATCTCTCCTACACAGCTAGTGTTATGCATTTTATAAGGTCCCCCAATATCACTTCGCTATAGTTCCAGCCAGAAAACCAATGGGGCTAAAAATGCTTTGCCTTTTCAATAGGCAAATTGATTTTGTTTTTAACTTTAAATTTTTTTCATTTGATCAATTTTTACTCTTGTTTTATTCAGACACTAGAAGAGATGTTTACAAGGATGTATAGTTATCTGAATGAGCTTCTGATTTTAAAGTCTGGGATTATTTTTCTTGAAAGTTTAAGAAAGGAGTGACTTCTGCTTTATACAAAGCCAGAAAGCAAGAACAACTCTGGATCATTTTCCTTGAAAACTACACACCATGACTGAACATAATTTAAAATGCCATCCATTAGATAAAATTTGTTAAAAGTTCTGCATAAGAGCTTATCTTGGTCTTTTACTTAAAGGACTAGTTCCTTCACTAATTTTTTAACCTTAGTTGAGTTACTGACCTCTCTGAACCTCAGCTTCTCTACCTATAAAGTGGGAGAGATAACTGTCTACCCATAAAATTTTTATAAGGGTTAACTGCTCAGCTGTATATAATAAAATGTTTAAGACGATCCTGTTACTCAATAAATATCTGGTGTTATCTTTGTGAGTTCAGTGTTCAATTACCATACATTCATCTAGTCCTGAGGCTTCAATTGCTACCTTTAGGCATATGATGGACAAATATTTTTGCAGGCCTGACTCTCATGCTCTGAGTATTTATTCACTCCTTTAATACGTATTTATTATCAACTAAGTGTCAGGTGTTGGTCTGGGTGCTGGAGTTACAGCAGTGAACGAAACAGATAAAAAGTTCCATTATTGAGCTTACTTTCTATTAGGAAAACATGATAAGTAAGTAAACATATATATAGTTCATTAGATAAGTGCTCAGGTAAGAAAAAAAAAGAGCGTACAAATGACATAGGACTTATTAAGACATTTCGGACGAATGTTAAGAAGTGAAGCATGAATATTATAATTTTAGATAGAGTGATCAAAAAAGGCTTCCATAAGAAGGCAACATTTTAGTGAAAGTGTGAAGGAAGCAAGCCCTAAGGATATCAGATTAATTTTGTCCTATATCACAACAGACATTTATTGAGTACCAACCATGCACCATGTATTTTAGGTTATCTCCTTCACTCCATATGTCCAAATTTAATCCATCATCTTCCCTCCCAAACCTATTACATGTGCAGTGTTTCTGGCACCACTGTTCTTCTAATTACCCAGGCAGGCAATTAACTGTGTCATGGCTGACGCTTCCTTTCCATCCCCCGTCCACACACACCAATATCCATCTATTCAGCAGCCAAGTCCTACAAAATTTACCTCTACTATTCTTTCATGTCTATTCTATTCTTTTCTGTTTCTGTTGATAACCAGTGTATTTCAGACCCATATTACCTTTACCTGGACTATTTTAATAACCACCTAGCTGGTGCCTCAAAGCCAAGTCGATGGCAGTCAGTTCAATCTCCACATATGTCGACGGGCTTGTCAGTTCACAGTTCCAAAATCTTCAACAACTCAGTGGCTCCGCAGTACCCACGCTCTGGGTCAGCTCACTCAGATTTCCTGGGCCTCCTCATCATTGAAACGGTGGTTACAACATCCTATTCTTTCAGCACAGTGTCCAAGGTCAGAAAGGAGCAAGCTCTGTCTCAACGAAAACTTACACATTGCCATGAACACATGCAACAGCAGACTTTTTTTATTGCCATGGCTGTGTCACATGTTTGCACTTATAGCAATCATGGGAAAAAGGAAGCCCAATTAACATGCATCCCCTCAATACTCACACTTCCAATATCTGAATAGAATCAAGGATTCTTTAGCAAGGAAGGAGAGCAAGAACGGCTTTTGGATTGACATCAAATAATTTCTGCCAAACCCTTTATTGCATAAGCTATTGAGTATGATATTCAAGCCTTCTGAGATCTACCTTCCTGAGATTTTCTTTCTATAGCATACTCCAGCCAATGTGTGCTCTGAACTCTCCCATCTCCATGCCTGAGATCAGTTGTTCTCAATGTGTGGTCCAGGGACTAGGATATTATTTGCCTTTTTCATTCTCATTCTTACGCAAATGCACAGTGGAGTTTTCCAGAGGCTACTTGATATGTGTTATCCAACAGTTTCAATGCAGAAGCAGGCATTAGAATCTAGCATTCTTCTATTAAGCCAAACAGTGAAGGGATTTTCAAAAATGTACACATTGCCATTCTTCTCATTATATTTTTAGAAAATATACTTATTTTTACAAAAATATGTTAATGTCAATATGCAATGCATATATTATTGCTTTTAAATGAAATAAATACAAAAATTTTAATGCCTGTTTTACTTTCCAGTATGATAAATATCAATAGATATAATTTTCATAAATAAGAGCTCTTTGAGGTTCTCAATATTTTTTAACATTACAAAGGGCTCTTGAGAACCACAGGCTTGAGAAGTGTTGCCCTAGCCCAAATTACACAGCCTCCTCTACCTCAAAGCTGTGTCCTCCATCACTAAATGCTTATCACAAAAGACATGTCAGGGCTTCCCTGGTGGTGCACTGGTTGAGAGTCCGCCTGCCGATGCAGGGGACATGGGTTCATGCGCCGGTCCAGGAGGATCCCACATGCCGCGGAGCGGCTGGGCCCGTGGGCCGTGGCCGCTGGGCCTGCACATCCGGAGCCTGTGCTCCTCAGCGGGAGAGGCCACAGCAGTGAGAGGCCCGCGTACCGCAAAAAAAAACAAAAACTAAAACAAAACAAAACAAAAAAAAGACATGTCAAATGATCTTCCTCAGTCCTTAGAAGTAAGCTCTTATTCCACTGAATCCCAGTGCATTCATTTTCTATTGCTGCAAAAGAAATTACCCCAAAATTCATCAGCTTGAAACAACAATATTTACCTCATAGCTTGTGTTGGTCGGGAATCTGAGTGTGGCTTAGCCATGTGCTTCTGACTCAGGGTCCCTCCCAAGCCTGCAGTCAGGATGTCAGCTGGGGTTGCAGTCGTCTCAAGGCTCAACTGGGGGAAGATGAGGTCCACGCTCACTCCCATGGCTGCTGACAAGACACGGGTCCTTCTGCGCTCTTGGCTAAGTCTCCTCACAAAATGGTAGCTTGCTCTCTACCTCAACCCCCAGAGAAAGATTTCACATAGAAGGGGAAAGAGAGAGAGAGACAGAGAGAGACAGAGAGAAAGAACGAGAGAAAGAAAGATTGAAGCCAGGGCCTGCTGTTTGTGGGACCCAAGGCAAAAGGAAAATGTAAAGCCCATAGTTCAAAGAGCAGGAAAAAAGTTCTATCAAAAGCTTTTTTCCTTTCTTTTGTTAGTCTCTTTCTTCAGTTGTCATGGTGATTTTTATTTGCTCTGCCATTCTGAATAGAGAAAGGTTAAATTTTTTAATTATTAGCATGACTTTTACTGTTAATTTTTATATTGTACAAAGCCAGGATTAAATGCAAGTGTAAGAACATTAAATTTGTATACAGAATCTCTACAGGATCATACTTTGTAGCTCATACAGGCACATACATTTTGTTCCTTCAAGAACAGTAGAAACTATTGCATAAAACTAACTCAAATGTTTTTAATTCATTGCTTGATATTTACACATTGTACCAACCCTCTCTACCTTCAGTGTACTGATGAGTAAGAAAGGACTGAAAAGAACAGGAATTATGGGTTGTCTTTTCTCTTTCTTATCAAGTCATAATTTTTAGCACGAGTGGCTGGCTAACCCAGAAGAGTAACATGAAAAAAAAATATGGTAGAGTTCCTTGGTCATTCATTGCCTTCTTCGTATTTGCTAAAAAAAGTTCTGGGTTGAAAGGAAAGGACATCTTGTCGGGCTGTCGGGGCCTCCACTTACTCAGTTGTAGAAGTAGGCCATTTACTGCGTACTTGCTTTGAGTCTCATGAGCTCCTGTGAATCACAGACTCCTGTGCCTATGTATATTGAGAACACCTATATAGGAATGGGGTGGCCGAGAAGGCAGGCAGACACACATATTGAATCTACCTCTTCTGTTCATGTGCACACTCCACTGCGTCACTGGACTCTGCTATGAAATTCGAAGATAAAATTTCAAGTTGATGACAGCAGAACATTAAACCAAATGCAGGTCCCTGTGTGGGCAGTCCACATGCCCATGAAGTCAGCCCTGCCCACCACTTTTGCTGTATTAGAGGAGAGTTGCTGGGCCCAGCCCATACTCAGGTGGAGGGAATTACACAAGGGCATGAATACCAGGAGGCAGGGGTCATTAAGGGCCATGTTAGATGCTTCCTACATCATCCAATATCATTTTTCTCTCTTGATTTGTTCCTTTCTTCCTTGTACGCTATAGTTACTTTCGTGCGTATTATCTTAGGTACTGTACCTGATGGTAACCTCCTAAAGGACAAGGTCCCTCTCTGATATATATCCTGGCACTCCTTTGTCTTATATAATATGCAACACTTAGCAAGCCCTGAAAACATGCTTATGGAATGAGTGAATGGATGAATGAATAAATGATGCAATGGAAGTTTGATTAATATTCTGATGAGTGGTCTTTGTTAAAAACAATCAGTATGAGAACCTGACCTTCATATTTTCCTCAGGTGTTGTCAGATCTTATGACTGACTGCCTTTATGATTTCAGATTTTTATCTTTCCACAAACCACATATTCTAATTTCTCTTTTTACCCCTTTGTTGTGAACAGTCCTCTCTCCAAGCATAGGCTCTTTCTGACCTCTAAAAAATCTTATTTAGGTTATTGTCATGGGTGAATTATTGTATTTGAGAAGAGAATTAATGATACAAAAGACAGCTGGAGCATATCTGGAGAAACTGTTCCATTAGCATTTACATTTTTATTTTGGGCCGCATCAAAATGGCAGGGGAGCTACGCCCTTTTAATGGTTCGCACATGTGGTCAGGCATTGTGTGAGCAAATAATGCTTCCCAGAGCTTGTATTCAATTTTCAGAAAAAGAAAATAAAAATGGGCAGAAGCCTTTGTAGATCTAAGCATTTTCTTCAGTTTTCTTCATCGGTCTATCCCACAATGCATAAGCTTTCACTTCCAGATCTGTTTCAAGGGTCTTTTATAATGACAGAAGCTAAGTCTTTGTTTCCAAGGATCAGAATACAAAATGCATCAGTGTGCCATTTAAGAAGAACTATTTTGTCAATCTTATTTATGCACTCAAGATAATACAGTGTTTTTAAAAAAAGCTGGACCCAGCCTCTGCCTGTTTATTCAGTATAAACAGAAGCATCCCTTTTGACGTTGTAAGGACAGGGTGTGTGCTAATTTCACCAAGTAAAAGCCACGGCACTTGGCCATAGAAATCCTTGTCTAGAACAGCCTTACCGCTTTCCAATATTGTGAACGTGCACATAAAGGATAATATGATGATGCACATCAAATATTAATATGCATTGACACACAGTCATCTATTACAGCAGCAAAGTGCCCATACTGAGCCGGGTTATGAGTAGGGCTATGCCTCCTTTCACCTTTGTCTTCACACTTCAGCCTTCCCTCCTCTCCTATGTCAAAGCAAAACACTCTGTACCCTTACCAGCAACTCCAAGGAAGTGCTGGCAGCACAGTAACTGGTGTCCTCATGTTGGCCTATTTACGTACAATAGAACACCTATCAACTAATGTGTGATCAAGAGAGGAATGGTACTTATTGTTTCGGATTTATGATACTGAGAACTGAGCAAAAGTGAGAGCCACGCAAGGGATTGGGAGAGAGGGGCAGAAGTTCACAAGCAATGTATATTTATTTCTTTAGCAACTTCTCACCAGCATTTTAGCGATAAATGCATTGCAGTTTTATCATGGTTCATGTAAGAATGTATGAATAACCAAGCAACAATTCAACTCTGTAGTTTGGAAATAAGTGTTAGTTAAATAGTTCAATCGAGTATGTATTTTTCTCTTTGTACAAAGCTACAAAAGCAGTTGTGCTGCAGCCATTTGCTGCATTCAGACGTTCCTCCTCCCTACTGTGTATCACACCCCCTCGAGCAGGCACCCATCCCATATCCTGTTTCGTTTAAGACTAGCACCACCCCTAGATAGGAAGGAAACACTAGGAATCTGTTTATGCATTTCTAAATCTCCCAGTTTAAAAAGATATATGCCAAAATCAGTGTACTGCTTCCAGACAGATTTTTCTATTACTGTGGCACAACTTCAGATCTCTTCCCAGGGAAAATGCAAGTACTGAATTCTATACCCCATGATAATATGCTCAAGCAGAAATTTTGCTTTTCATTACACAGAAAAACATTTCTACCCTTTATAACTGTGCCTGAGTAATTTTCACCAACTTCTTAGATTTGAACTGTGCTGTTTTCCATGTCTTCCCCATCCAGCAGTTTTTTTCTTTCTCCAACAAAAACCCTGTATCATAATGAAAGCCCTTCCTGTGCCTGTGAATTTCTTCCTCAGATAAGACCTTACCCAGCACCAACTTAACTAGTAACCTCATACTTGATCATAGGCACATCCCTTATCATCCCTGCTCAATAATTCAAAAGCTCAATAGAAATGCTTTAAATTGAAATTGAACCACCATTAACAGTCCTAGAAAAGTGGGCATCATTCAAGCAAAACAACCATCAGCACCCTCTTAGTCACCAACTCAACGCCCGACATAGCTGGAAGTCTGGATTTCTCACTGACTACCACTGCATTTTCTCCAGATCAATTATTTAGTCCTGACTGAGTAAACTTCTGATCACTTCCCTTCATCTGGACATTAGTGTATTTCCTTTACATTAGGCAATAGTATACCTCATTCCTTCCCTCTTTTTTCAGGCTTCTCTGCTGCTCATTAATTTTCTCGCAGTCAACCAGCCAGCTCTGCCCCCTGTGGTTATAGGAAATTATCCATGCAATGAACCTAATTTAGAAAACTCAGCTGCATAAAGAAGCGGCAACATTATTCTTCTCAGAGTCCCATCTATGTTTACTTTCATGCTGAAGCTTCTCAGTGGTCACTGACAAAGAAATAGATATTGGATTTAGAATCTTTTTGCAGAAGCCACTGGACAACTAATAAAGAAATCTGAGGATAGAGTCTAAATTAAGTGCTTAAAAAAGCAAAACTCTAGCATCCATCTTCCTTATCCTTAATGTGGAAAGACTCGTATAAAACATTGACCATATACTCTGAGATGATATATTTTAAAACTTGTGTCTTTAATATTAGAAAATATTAAACAAAATTTACAATCTGCTACACACAATTTACAATAGGTAAATTCTAACTCAAATTTTGAAGTTTTACTGTAGGATAACTGTTTTAAAGTTCTGTTCAAGAACTGCCAGTGTTCACATGCCTGACACAGCTCTATGGAGTATGACACTAACATTGAGAAAACATTCCACTTAATTTGATACATTTCACAGCTTCTCTTTGATTCTACTCTTGAAAAGACAAGAGCCTACCATATTTATTAATAAATAAATATATAACAAAACACTGAAGGGCACTCATGATTTTTTTACAGACTGCAACCCTATGCTATATTTAAATTGAAATAATGTGTTGACTTAGTCTGTGTTGACTTAATGCAAATTGTAGCAAAATGAAGAGCAGGAAGTATACATAAAATAGAATTCCATTTTAGTGTATATGATAAATCAACTACGGATAACCTTTATGTATGGGAGATATATTCAAAATTATCCCATGAATAAAGAAATATGGGAATATTCTGCTTTTACAATAAATACATGTATAAGAGATATTTGACTGTCACAAAGTATATCTGTAAGCTGGTCATGCTTTGATCCCAAATTCTTCCCCTCTGCAGTGTTCTTTCACAGAATTTCAGAGGAAAGACTCATTTTGTTAATCTTTCTTTAACATCCTTCTTAATTACTTTGAAATGTGTGATTATCTTTAATCAATGAGAGTTTCTAGGCCTTCCTCCAACAAGTATAGTCTGTCCCAAATTCATGTAATCTAAGGATAATAGAAACATCACTAAAAAGGAGATTATAGATGTGGTGAGGGGAAAGATCTCCCAGTTTAATATTGTGTCCAGCTAGCAAAGCTAATGAAACTTTTCCTCACTAATAAAACAACTGGAAATATAGATGGATGTTAGATAGATAGGTAGATAGACAGCTATTTTTTTAACTATCAAAAGCTGCAGATATTTTACTAACTAAAAGACCAATAAAATGGAATTTTAAAATGAGATCAACATCTACCAATTCTTTGCCTGAAGAAACAAAGACTACCCACCCCTACATCCAGGCTGTTTTGAAAAACATAAGGACAAACCAGTCAGAGAACTGGGTGGCCTTCTCCATGTAGATCAGTGATGCTTTCGTAGAAAGCCAAAGTGCTGCTATGCCCCTCTTCTTTCCCATGACCACCTCTTTCCCTCTCAATGTGCAGGCAGAAACCACAATTCCTAGAATATAAGTAGGCAAGAAGTGGGTATACCAGCAGTTGGTGTAGTTCCCACAAAAAAAAAAATGCCACAGGCACAGAAGGGTCATGGATGACCCTGCCTGTGGCATACAGAGAGAGTCATGGATGCTGGGCATATCCATGATTGTCGATTTTTGTGTCTGAATCTATTCAAAGTGTCTTAGAGAAAAGGTGGGAAGGCTGTCTCTTTTAGATAAAAGCCTAGGTACTGGACATTGGACTAGGAGATGTGGCCATCAACCCACCACTCAGATGTAGACACGAAAAAGCAGTATGTAGACATGAAAAAGGAGTATGTAGACGTGAAAAAGGACAGGGAATAGGATAAATCACAATCCACACACTTTGCATATTGGCAAACTAGTTTTAGGTAAATCAAGACATGTTCTAAAGATGAATAAGCAAGCCAACAAACCAACCAAAAAAATTCCCAACATCTTCTCATTTTTCATACTCTATAACATAGGGAAATCCAACATAATATTTAATTTGCTCATTGGGAGATATCTACATCATTTTTATTGTAATGAGATCAAGAATATAATGCATCTAAAGCATTTGGCTCCTGGCAAGTAGTAAATCTGATAAACAGTATTATTATTGATAATAATAATAAAACAGATAATCAAAAACTACTTCCTTGAGTGTAAATGAACAATTCCCAAAACAACTGAGTACAGATTAAAAGAAAAATTCCCACTCCACAACAAGAGAAGCCACCACAATGGGAATATCCCACATGCCACAGAGCAACTAAGCCCGTGCACCACAACTATTGAGCCTGCGCTCTAGAGCCCACAAGCTGCAACTACTGAAGCCTGCATACCTAGAGCCCGTGCTCCTCAACAAGAGAAGCCGCCACAATGAGAAGCCTGCATACCACAACAAACAGTAAGAGTAGCCCCTGCTCGCCACAACTAGAGAAAGCCCACGCGCAGCAATGAAGACCCAATGCAGCCAAAAATAAATTAATTAATTAATTTAAGAAAAAAAGACAAATTCCCAGGCAGAATCAATGAATTAGTGAATACATGCCCACTCCAGACATATCCCGGAAAATGTTTTTAATCATAAAAATAGAAGAAGAAAAAAAAAAACCCTGAAAACATCCAGGTAGAGACAAGTTACCTACTCCCTCAAAAGGGTTCAATAAAAAAAAAACAAAACAGTGTTACTATGAATGTTACAGAATTAGGAATTTTTTTATAGGAATAAGACCTTATGCATTTGTGGGAGCTGCTGAAGAAGTAAGAAGTCTGCTGCTACTGTATCTGGTGTTGGTCCTGATAGTGCTATGGGTCAGCAAGGGCACTGGTCAGGAAGAGAAGCTGGGTATGAGATAGGGAAGACAGCAAGGACCAACTGGAATGCATCTCTGCCGCTCACAGCCTCCAACATCAGTGATGTGGGTAACTTGCAGAAGAAGTTGTTACCTTTTATTATGGAGCTGCCTACCCACTGGCTCAGGACTCAGAGAAACCGATGGAGGAAATCTAGTGGGAGCTTGAGATGCTGCAGCCTCCACTGCTGCCTCACAATAATGAAGTGAGGTACCAGCAGATCAGCAACAATCATTGCGGCCTGAAGCTGCTTCTGGTACCTTTTATGAACCTTCACCGTAAAATAGCTGCTGCTTTACTTCCAGCTGATTCTCCTGTGGCCCAGAACCAATGTAGGAAAGCAAATTCTGGGAAATGTAATTCCATTTTTATTCCAGTAAATTTCATGTAATTCCAGTTTATGTGCCTGCAAAAGAACAAAATGAGAATAACCTCAGACTTCTCCTCTGCAAATTTAAATTCCAGAAGCCAGTGGAACAGTAACAACTGAATTAGGAGAGAAATAAGCTATGAGCTAAGGATTTAGTTCCTGTATTAGTTATTTTTTTCCTGTTTGAAGACATCTGTCATCTTCAGCTCACTCAGATTTTCAGAATGTTCTCAGGCTTCCCACACCTTCATCTGCCATTGTTCTTTCTCTGTTTGAAATCCTTTTCCAATAGCTCAGTGTTACCATATATGATGATGCTCCTGGGGCAGTTCTCCAAACTTCACACTTCTACTTGTGTCTTATCACTCTTAGTTATGGTACATGGAGTACTGAATCTTACTAATAAAATTTATCTTTCTATCTTTTCTCTCCATTTCATGTTCAGCCACAGTCATCCTTTAAATCAGCTTCTGGTATACTACGGTTCTTTCAGTCAGGGGCCCAGGTTTACCACAAAATCAGTCTTTAGGTCATCCAAGCTTTGTTCATTAACAAAATCCCAGGTCCTCTTGAGTAATTGCCTTTTTGATCCCAATTCCTGCCCTGCTTTTCTTCATGTGATTCTTAAACTTTGTTTCCCAGTTTGACACCATATTTACCCCACAAATTATAGATATCTATAATGTATGTTTGTTTTTATTTTTATCCTCCTTAAATCAGTTAACTTAATGTAGAAGTTAAATACTGAATTTTAGGAGGAAAAAAACTAGCAGATTCATTCGCTCCGAATTACAATCAATGAGATGCATCAGCAAGATACCATTAATTAAATCTCCCCCTTTTAAACTAACAACAACAACAGCAAGAAAATAGAGTATAAATCAATTTTGTATGATTTTTGTTTGTAATATGAACTTTGATTTGTATAATACTAAGGCTTAGCTCTTTCTTTGGTGTCACTTGGGAGCTGTATGGAAGCTTTTCTCACCAACGTTCAAATAGTTCTGACTGCCTGCTGGTAACAAACAACTGACAAATTCAGTTTCATTTTCTACTTAGGAAGTTAAATTAACAAAAATATTCCTAAAATATTTATATCCTCCAGGCAAAGTACCCTAGGTAGTCAGCCTGCAGTCCCCATGCCTTATCTGTTGCTCCCACTGGGGCTAACTCCACCACCAGGAAAGGACTCACTCTCCATGACCCTGCCGACCTGGAGCAGATTCCCAGGACGCCCTCATTTAATCCTTCTTTCAGACCAGACTTTGAGAAACACTATTGTGAAAGACGATTTATTGTATATTTTCTGGCTGATCAACAAAGGATAAGGACTGCTGAGTCTGTTTTGAAAAATGATAGTTCTCTGGGCACCCAAAATGTTTAATCTATTTTGTCCTTCAGCTTTTACCATATACTCTCATTTTTCTTTCTCTTCAAAATTTTTTTCTTAATTTCTACACTTCTTTAAAGAAGTAGAGAACTCTGGAAGCTTCAATAATCAAAATTTCTCTTTCTTCCCTTGACATCCTGCTTCACCCTATTTCTTCTAAGAGTCCTGTGATCAGTCCTCCTGGAAAGTGACTGGTAAAATAAAAGGAAGTTGAGTAAGCAACCCTTCCAATCCCAGAATAGGATTAGTGCAATAATATAGAAAGAAAGACAGCACCTGTGTTTGGAAAGATATAGCCTCTCTTTAAGATACGAATAAGGAATATTTATTCTTGAGCTTTTAAAAATGCTTTTACAACAACTTGAGATGATCAGAAGATAAGAAGACAAATGCCTAAAAATACTATTTAATAGATAAAGGACAGGAGTATTACACATTTGAGAGGTCACTTTAAAATGGAACAAAAGTTAAAAAATAAAACAAGACATATATTTTGCCCTTTAAGTGTTAGCATACAATTCAATATGCTGTTGAAAGCACAGGGATGGTTGCAAGTCAAATGAAGGTTATGTTATAATTGATACTCTGAATTGTTAAGGAGAAGCAAAGGTGAAATAGAATGCTTTTTATTATTTCTTTTGTGGAAATCTTATTAAAAACTTAATGGAATGCAAACTAGAGACCATCTTCAAGGTCTCAAGTTAGGTTAGATGTGCAGCCATTAATAGTATCGCTTAATATAAAGCTTTTTGAAAATAACTTTGCCAACACAGACATGGGCTAACATGCTTTCTATCTTCTTTGTATTTTCTTCGCTATTACAGAGAAAGTTTTGAGCCCAAACAATATAAAGTATGATCATCATAATCAATCCTGATTCTGAAATATAGCTGAAAATCTCCGGATTACAATTTACACTCAAAAAATAAAAACTAGTAAATAAATTTAGCATTTTAATTCAGTGGTTCTCAGTCATGCTTAAATGTTCAAACACCTGAAAATTTATGACATTCTTTGCAGATTTCCATGAAGTAATGATATTTTGATTGAGTTGAAGGAATAAGGAAGAAATTCACCTGCAGAAATATGACAGTTTGTATATGTATGCAAGTCTCTACATGTAAAAAGTAATGATTCATAACATATACTTGAGAATTAACACATACAAGGTTTTGTGTCATTGCGTATGTGTTCTTGGCTCATTCACTTTGTCAACTTACAGCAGCACATGTCACTAGACAAATTGAAGAAGCAATGAAACAAAAAAAGGGAGGGGTGTAGGAGAAAAATTTAAAAATCAGAAAAAAATCTTTTCTGTTTTTCTTAAGGAATTGGAAAAGAAGCTGTTATTATTTTATTTTAGTGGCAGAACATCTTGATTGAGCTCCCAACAGAATTGTTTCCTAGAAGCAGAGTATGAAACCTACTATTTTAGTCTGTATTTGTTCAGACACATTTCCAAAAGAGAACACTTTATATGAGCAAGCAAAAATAGCATAATTACACCAAGTTTCTTCACATTATGAAAAGTGAAGGCCTTTAAAATAATTTTCATCATGTAAAACCAATTCCCCATGTAATATTCTGATCATTTTGAACACAGTTTATATATTATTCTAATTATTTGACTAACCTTGTCTGTCCTATTGAATCACCATCTAACGACTTCTCAATGCCCTTTATTCTTAGTAAAGAAAAATGTGCAAACTTTAATACAGATATGCTATCATGAAAAGCCAATGCAAAATACAAGGACCCTGACGAGAAAAAAAGAAACAAAGACAATATTTATAAATGCAATATCTTGTGCATGTTATAATCATCATTTCAGAGGAAGGAAGCAATTCTGAAAACAAATTTTCAAAGCTATTTTTACACTAACATTATTTTTTTCTAAATGTACACCCATTATGGTAGAGTTATCTTTTCCTTCCTTAAGTTCAGAATTGTCAAAGTTAATTTCCTGGTATGCAGTGTGCCTTTATTTTTTGTTATTTAAATGGTTTAGCTAAAGTTAGATTAGAGTGCCCATTTATTTATACATTTGAAGGCATTGTGAGCTGAAAAGGCAAATTCTGTATAACATTTCCATGTGAAGATCCTCCCAGTACTTCCAACAATGCTTCTGATGAAGTGTGTTCAGTAATTTATTAATACTTTTTATGCTTTAAGAGTTCTAACAATAAAAGTTTAAAAAAAAGGTATCATCCACTTTGGGTGACTCTCTTATACTGAAATCAAATAGTTGCCAGATGATCGTTAATGTAAAAAAGAACTCATTAAACATAATATTTTGGGATAGTAATAGTAACCATCTCCATAGTGACAAGCAGTGAAACATCAATCTTCTAGATATTTATTTACTTTTGTTTATAATATAATTTATTTTTATAAATAAAACAAAAGTAAATAAGTATTAGCATGACAATTTCACCAGTGTTTTCCTTCCAGAAGAATTATTTCCAAGAATATTTTGCCTTAAAATAAATACCAAGCATTATAGTGATGTTGTGGGAATATGTGTAAGGGAGAATCACAATATCATGTAATAATATTACTATTATTGCCCTTAAAAGGAATTGGTTTGATCACATAGATACAGTGAATTAAGTAATAAGATCTTAGCATATCCTGGCTACTTCCTAAGTGCAGCAAAGTTAATTTTGCTACCTTAAAAGACTGCAAATAAACCAAAAACATAATTTGTCTAAATTCACAAAAAAACTGTAATTTTGCTAGTTATGAGTTTTTCAAATTCATAACTTTGAAATGTTTAAATACTTAATTATACTTCTGCTGCATGAAAATATATTGGATCAAAGTTTCACACAGAAATCATCAGAGGGCTTGAATGGGGAAGGGCAAGAGGGGAGAAAGGAAAGAGAAGATCTAGCACCACGCCCACCTCCCCGCATCTGGCGCTGCCAAGCTGCAGGATGCCAATTCAATAGGACAGAGTCAATCAAATCCCCTTTTAAATAGCGATTGAAGAAAATAAAATGAGAGGAAGAAAGACAAGTACACTAGATTAAATGCTCAAAAATAAGTGCAAATAAATGAAAAATGCTTGCAAAACTGAGAAGGAAGGAGAACCAGGAAGTGGATATTTATGGTATCTTAATGTGTAAGGGTAAAAAGAAATTAAGTATACTAAGGATAAGCTAAATCAAAGGGAAAATGTTGAACCACTTTAACTTTTTGCTGAGTAAAAAGTCCAACACAGTTACATAGAATTATTTTCCTGGCTATCTCAAATGACTTTACCAGTTAGAAAGAATATCTGTTTATTGACAGAGAATAGAAACCTAAGGCTCAGAGAAACTAGAACTGCCTCTAACAGAGCTTGCATTTTTACAGGCTCCGATAAAACTTATCGTCCTCATAGAATCAAATAGTACAAATTCTCCCAACCAGTGTCCCCCTCTAGTCCCTTGCTCTCATCTGTCAACCAGCCAGAGGCTTACTCTCTCAGATGAGCTTGTCATCTTAGGCAGCAGGGAAGTGAAGAGAGGAGTAGGTTTGGTGAAAGATTAGGGTAAGAGGTGAGAGAGAGTATCAATCCTGACCCCTAGGCTTCTGGCTTTCCCACTTGGTTAATGTAGGTGCGAATTACTGAGGTGGGAAAACCGAAATAGAAGTAAATTTCTTGGAAAAGAGCAAGAGTTTAATTTTTAAGGTTAGTTGTCGGTGCCTAGGAGGCACCCAAGTGGGTGTGTCAAGTAGGCAGTTGGATTCTAGCGGTTGAATTCTAGTGGATGCTAGGCTAGAGAAACCAATTTGAGCTTGTCAGACTGAATAGAAGAGATTGCCTAGAGAAAGACTATAAAGAGAGAAGAATGGGGAAATTAGGACTGAGCTTTGAAGAGCACCAACTTGTAGAGTGTGAGAGAGAAAGAGACATTAAATAGGCTGAGAAGGGGGAGCCAGAGAAGTCCAAGAGAAACCAGAAGTGAAAAGAAGCAAAGAACAGTCAACAGAGTGAATGCTCTAACAGCTGTAATCAGGTCACTCAGGCCTCATCATTTCTCCTCTGTATTGATACATAGCCTTTGAACTGATCTCCCTGCTTCCAGTCCCAGTCTCTCCAGACCATTCCCATTACTCCTGTCACACTTCTGCTTCCATTCTTCAAAGCTCTCTGAGCCTTCACAGTAAAGTTCAATGTCCTCTTCTGCTTCCATTCTTCAAAGCTCTCTAAGCCTTCACAGTAAAGTTCAATGTCCTTAGCAGGTCCCAGATCTGCCTCAGGATCTGGCCCCACCTCTTCAGCCTCACTCTACTACTTCCCTGGCACACTGGGACCTCCAGGTCTACTAAGCCACCTGCAGCTCCTTGACCAAGCCTTCATGTCTCTGTGCTTGGGCACAAACTCTTCCCTCTTGCTGGAAGATTTATTTGTCTCCCACACCTGTGCCCAACCATGTCCTACTCAACCTTCATTCCTTCTCTGTGAAACCTGGACACTCCACCATGCCCAAGCTCAGTTAATCTCAGCCCTGTTTCTGCCTCTAAATCAGTTGTGATTAATTTTTGTCCCTTGCTCTTCACTCTAGGTAGCGTCCTGTTCACCTTTGTATCCCCTAAACCAGTGCTTCCACACGTTAGATGTTCAGCACAAATCTACTGAATAAATGACTGAACGAATGAGTACACCAAAATTCTGCCTTTTGTAATTTCTTCAGAGCTTTTGGCCATGCTGCTTTATTGTTACTTATTTGGAAGATGTAATATTTAGAAATGCTAAAGAAAATATAACTTAGTTTCTTTCTTTCTCCCTCCAGTTGAGGAAAGCACCTTTTGGACTCTGAACCCCATTCATTGGCTGAAATAGAGGAATGTCCAATTTCACTGAACTTCTAATAACTAGCTTATAAAAGAACATAGGGGAAAGTATGAAAGGCTCTGAGATGGACTCACAGGATCCTAGGTATATTTCACTGATTGAGAGCAGGGTCTCAGGCTAGGAGTGAGTATCAGTGTTTCACAGTTCATGTCTCAGCTGATGAGTCACGGGATTAAAATGATATTAGTTATTTGACTGAGTGCCATATGCAGATAGTTTCCTAAGAATTTGGGGTTACCGTGGTCAAACTGTAGTGTTCAAAGTGATTCCAAGAATAAATGAACCTTGACCAATATAATCTAATTATGAATTGTTAATAAACAAAGGTAGATATGTAATCACTAGGTAATTAGACTATGTTGAATTGAAATGAGTCATCCCATTCAGTTCCTTGTAGCCTGATACCTCTGTATATTTCTAGTAATTTTTTTTTAACAGAGTTAATTTAATCATATCTCAATTCATGGGATTCTGTCATGTTTGGTCCATGCACAAGTTCTTTCTTACGATGTGGCCACCCCTCCAAAAATTGGTAGCATCATCATTATCCATTTAAAGTAGTCTTTAGAATTTATAAGTTAAAAGTGAGTATTTACCAGTGTGACTTAAGGTCTGGTATAGATATATTGGCTCATTTCTGTACAGTCCTTATATTTAGCGAACATTCATTTTCAGTGTCATGTCCTGTGAAACTTTTTATTATCTCTGACCGCAAGCATACACTGCAGTTAGGTTAGGCTGACATAGTGATTGCTTGAACTATGGCACTGTGTTATGGTATAGTGAGACAACACCAACATTTTGTGACACTGGCATTATGCTTCAAGGAAAAGAGAATGGACCCGAGTCTCTCAAGCTGACAGCTCTGGTTCCACTTTCCTGTATGTGATACCAAGTAAAAGGGTGTGTACCTTCTCATAGAAAGGAGACATCTTCTAAATGTCACATTTATTGTTCAAAAGGCTTGAGTTACTTAAGTGAACACCATTGTTTTCTGCATATACATTATTCTTTTAAAGATATAGTAGTCCTTTTATTTAGTGTTGATGGTTTGAATAAGATTCCTTCAAAGTGTATTATATTTAACAGGCTTGTGTTTCCTGCTATTTAAAAACATTACCAAAGGATGATCATTTTTTTAGCCTTTAAAAAATAGACTACAAATTGTGCGATTTAGCCACAGCTTTGGTCTTTAATCATAAATTCTTTCAAAGGGCACACATATTGAAGAATATGTAGCCAGGTGGAACAAGTTCAGAATTAGCATCTAAAACCCTGTAACTGTTTTAGTCCTTACCAGCCTGGCAAAGAAAGCATCAATGACAGCCTCGAGAATGCCATGCGACCATTTTAATGTCCCTCTGTCAACAAAAATATTCTAATGACAAGTCACAGCTATAAATTTTAGATTTTTTATAAATTATTTTTGTAGATAAAACTGTATAGAGCGACATATAGTCCAATCCCTAATATTAACTAACCACCACCCTAACAGCATGCTGTCTGCCCAGGCACAGCATATGTATTAAGAAAGCAAAAGAGCATTGCTGCCTACGAAATCTTGCTAAGCAAAGAGAGGTACTGTCTGCTTTGCACTTGCTTTCCTTATTACCCACACATACTGCAGAGCATACCCTCTGACTAGTAGTCTCCAGAAACCATAGTCAAAATGAAAACAATGCCTGGGAAAAGGCAAAACCTTTCACTTCAAAATGTATATGCAATATTTAACATGTCTACTGATTCCAATTCATGAGTTAGTAATAGCTGCATATAAGCCATAAATTGATATACATTTCCTCCTCGTTCTATGTAAATATCTGAATCTACAGAAAGCGCTTTCAACTGGTACAGGCCCATTTATTCAGTTTTCAGTAGCTGCTGCTGCATCTTTGAAATGAAATAGATCTGTTGATACAAGTATAATTGGAAGTTAGATCAGAATGATCAAATGATCAAATGACTTAAATTAGACACATAATGAATTGCCTAAAGATGAAGAAACTGCTTGATTGGCAAAGGCTTACAGCAGACAGTAACCTTCAATCATTTCCTACCTCTGCAGTAAACACTGACTCATAGTTTGAAGGAAAGGTGATATAAAGGATAGTAATATCAAAGGTTGGTACAAATTAAATAATCATTAAAAGAAACAACACTGATGGAGTT
Organism: Aethalodelphis obliquidens; assembly: GCF_003676395.1. Taxonomy (NCBI): domain Eukaryota; kingdom Metazoa; phylum Chordata; class Mammalia; order Artiodactyla; family Delphinidae; genus Aethalodelphis; species Aethalodelphis obliquidens. The sequence goes on from NW_020837946.1 coordinate 42,074,234, forward strand.
TTTGTTCAGAATAAGAAGATTCTGACAGACAGGAAGTCTAAATCATTTTGAGCATCCCAAGGAAAAAAAAAAAGAAGATAGAAGTGGTATAATATGGATTTCAGTGCCCAAAATGTACATAGATAATGAAAAGGCAAATTGTATGCACTGCATGTAGCCAGGGACTGTCAAACTGTGGGGGCCTTTACCATTGCTACTGATTATTGAACACTGATCCTTGGGACACGAAATTCATCATCATGTTTAAAATAACCTAGTCCACGTAACAGGGAGATGTGGTCTATTTTCTTTTTGGTAATTAAATACCAAAATGTCTAATAACTTGTACATGGTAAGCACTCCATTTATTCAGCAAATATTTGTTGCACATCCACTACGAGCTAAGCATTTAACAAAAATTAATAAATATTAATTTTACATAAGAATGAAGAAATGCTTTTCTTGAAAATTGAAGCAAAATAATATGAATCCATCAATTACCTATATAATTCAAATCAAAACTTTTGTCATGGGGGGTGGTGGTGGGATGAATTGGGAGATTGGGATTGACAGGTATACACTAATATGTATAAAATAGATAACTGATAAAAAAGATTTAAAAAACACTTTGTCTAAACTACTAAAATATAAACATATTTTAAGTCAGAAATTTATTCATTTATTTACTCATTTATTCAACATTTATTTAGTGTTTATTAGGTACCAGATATTGTTCTAGGCCTGAAGAATATAACAATGAACAGAACAGACTAAGCCGCTTTCCACATGTAGCATATATTGAACTGGAGGAAACAGACAATTTAAAAAACTCAAGTATGTGATATAATGTCAGGATTCAGAAATAGAAGTGCTGATTTTGATAGGGTAGTCAGGGAAGGCTTCTCTGAAAAGGTCATATTTGAGTCACGCAAATATCTGATTTAAGAGCACTCCAGACAGAGGGAACAGTAAGTGAAAAATCCTGGTGCCACAAGCATATTTGGTGTGTCCTCAGAACAGTAAAAAGTCCAGTGTGGTTGGAGCATGGAAAGGGCGGACAAGACTGATAGGAAATGAAATTGAATAGGTAGCCAAGGGCCAGATCATGTAGGGCCTCATAAACCATGGTAGGAACCATCGAATTTATCCTATGGCCCATGGGAAGACTTTGCTGGGTTTTGAGCAAGGAAATGATTTGATCTCGTTTATGTTTTTATTTATTTAACATCTTTATTGGAGTATAATTGCTTTACAATGGTGTGTTAGTTCCTGCTTTATAACAAAGTGAATCAGTTATACGTATACATATATCCCCATATCCCCTCCTTCTTGTGTCTCCCTCCCACCCTCCCTATCCCACCTCTCTAGGTGGTCACAAAGCACCACCGAGCTGATCTCCCTGTGCTATGCGACTGCTTCCCACATAAGCTCACTTTGTCCCAGCTTACCGTTTTGAAAGCATCACCCTGGCTATTCTGTGAACTGACTCTAGAGAGGCAGAGTAGAAACACAGAGAGCAGTTCAGAGGCTCGTTCATTTCCCTGGTGATCTGGAGTAGATGCACACTAATCTTTAGCTGTTTTTTAATTCCTAGCATCTTAGTGTCCTAACTCTGGATTAGCCTCTATTTCTTTTCTCTGTCAGAGGAGAGAATTTTTAATTTGCATGCACTTTTACTAATTTTTCTATACTTTGTCATTCCAATTTATATACTGATAATTTTTCTCAGTACAATATTTTAAATCTCTTATGATCCAAATTACTCTTTGATCTATATGAGTATGAATACAAAGCTAAAGTCACCCCAGTTCTTTCCAGATATAAATATATTTTTAATTATATTGTTACTTTTGATTAGAACTTTACATTTAAAAAGTATTTTTCATATTAGAAAAACCCCAAATTTAAGAACAGACCAGTTCACTTATTTAGGGCTAGCATGTTATCAGGGAAAATAGAGCTTAAACTCCAATTCTTGTTCAGGGGCCCCCTGACTGATACAACATCTGGATGAGTAATGAAAGCATCCTGTATGGTTTGTTGGCACTGGTCTCTTTGGTGCCTTGATATGAGTCTGATAATGATCTCAGCAAGCCCCAAGTCTGCCTGGCTGACAGATGTCAAATCTTGGTAGATCATTTGGGAGCTAGAAAGGTACAGAATACATGCTATTCAGTGGCATAAACAGAAGTTATCATCCAATGACTTTAAATTGTAATCAACTATAGGCTGATTTATTTAAATAGAATTTATGTTTTTTATATGCTCATTCATAGTGTGGAACATAAATGTACTTATTTTGAAAAAAATAAAATGTGATAATAAGAAATATTGTTTTGAATTCAAAGAAATTATAATTTAGGTTGCTTAAGATAGAAGACTGGCAACTTATGAAATGGATGGGTAGAATGGGTAAGGATAAATTAAATCCCTAATATAGACTGTATGTAATATATAGTCACCATAAAGTTAAAAATATTGCCAAGTTTCAGATAATAACTTATGATAGCCCCAGTATTTGTTATAGTCAATAGCTTGTTGACTTTTCCTCTTAGAAAAGTTCAAAATAGTTTTTTTTACAAAACATAATGTATTCCTGTAGTGGCCACATACTATTACTATTACTGAAAGAAAAGTCCACATTTGATTATGCAGCCTCAAAAGCCTTCTGAGATGAAGCCAAGAGCAGGACCATTTTGCACGGCTATGCTTAAGAATAGAAATGCTGATATCTTAATTAGAATAAAAAGAATAGCACTGTTAGCGAATAACTCTAGCATGAAAAAATAAATGAGAGCAAAAGAATTCAATGTGGCTTTATGCATGTTGCTACACGTACATTTATCTAAAATCTATAAATTGAGTTTGCTTCTACTATGTTTGAGAGTATAAGTAGATTCATTTCTCATTTCATGTATATTGTCTCTGCATATAAATACATCTTATAGACACTATATTAAAAACATGCTTTTCTACATTTTTATCAAGAATTTTGAACCTTCCCATGTTCTAAATAGCAAGCTTCTCTGCTAGATAGTAAGAGCTCCATGAATGGCAGGGGACTTTTTCCTAAGTACTGTTGACTGAAAAAAAATACACAACCTGAAAGTTGAGAATTATGTTATTCGGTGGCCTTACCGAGGACTGTAGCCCAGAATAAGCGTCTCAGATAGCTCTGAGGAACTGTTCCAGAGAGGTAAGGGAGGAGCCAGGAAATACAGGAGCTTTTGCTGAAAAAACAAACAAAAACACATGTTGAACATCAAAAGATTATGGCTAATCACACACACAAAAAAACCCAGCCATCTCAAGTTAATGATTTTAGTGCCTTTTTATGTATGGGAAGATGCAAGAGTCTGGTATCATTGAAATGATTCTTTTGATATGCGTCTTAACTATCTAGGGCCAGTATGTTATTTTTCTCCACCCTGAATTCCACTCAGGGAGCACCAGTAGGGGCGGCTGCCGTGGCTGATAGCTTGATGGTGGGCAACATTAGTTGTTTATCGGAATGGCAGGCAACATTCTTTGTTTACTGAAATGGCAGGTAATATTTTTTGTCCACAGTACTTAGATTGTATACTTGGCTTAAATATTTGAAGAGAGAGAAAGCAATAAAAAAATAGAGAACAGTAAGGAAGAAGTGAAGGACAGAGATAACAAGGACTAGAAAAAATGGCAGTAGGAGTGAATGAACTTATTTTTAGCATTACTCAGTACGATGATATTCTTAGAATTTCCAAGAATGTGTAATATTTCTGGAAAATCAGATAAATAAGCTAATGGTTTCTGTATTTTGAAAATTATATAAAGTTAAAAATTATTAAAATCTATAGGACAATGCCAAATATCTCATCTTTAAAATAGAATATACTGGAGATGTTATCTGTTAACAGTTTCTGTTTTAAGCAAAAAAAAAAAGGAAGAAAGAAAAAGAAAGAAACGTTAGTCTTGTACTTCCAAACACGGCAGAAAAAAACTCAATTTATAGATTTTAGATAAATATGCATGGCAAATAGTCTTTTTATCCAACTGATCAAAGCTTATTTGCAGTTGATTAATCAGGTGTAGGTGGAAAGGTAATATAGTGATGGCCAGCCTGGAATGGACACTAGACCAATTTAATACAAGATGAAGAATGAACTCTTCATGAGCATGGGAAGCAACAGAACCTGCTATGCACCAAATATCATATGAAGTTATTTTCATTTGTTCTCCACTCATACCCTCAGACAACCTTTAGAGGTAGGTATTATGATGAGCTAAGAGTTATTTTCCACATTTTATGAATCAGTCAACTAACTTGCAAAATTAAGATTTTTAACTCAATGGCATATGATCCTGCAATCCCACTCCTGGGCATATATCCAGAGAAAACTATAATTCAAAAAGATACATGCGCTCCAATGTTCATTGCAGCACTGTTTATAATAGCCAAGACATGGAAGCAACTTAAATGTCCATTGACAGAAGAATGGATAAAGAAGATGTGGTACATATATACAATGGAATATTAGCCATAAAAAAAGAATGAAATAATGCCACTTGCAGCAACATGGATGGACCTAAAGATTATCATAGTAAGTGAAGTAAGTCAGAAAGAGAAAGACAAATACCATATGATATCACTTGTATATAGAATCTAAACTATGACACAAATGAACTTATCTACAAAACAGAAACAGACTCACAGACAGAGAACAGACTTGTGGTTGCCAAGCAGGGGAAGGAAGGGATGGATTGGGAGTTTGGGATTAGAAGATACAAACTATTATATAAGGTCCTACTGTATAGCACAAGGAACTATATTCAGTATCCTATGATAAACCATAATGGAAAAGAATATGAAAAAGAATGTATATATATGTATAACTGAATCATTTGCTATACAACAGAAATTAACACAACTATACTTCAACTATACTTCAATAAAATAAATTTTTTAAAAAAGATTTTAACTCAGGTCTGCTGTTCATTCAACAAGCATTTATTAGGTACAGCTAACCGGCTAAGACCCTAATAATATCCAAAGGTCCATGTTCTTTCCACTAAACTGTGGGGACATGTGACAGAGGACAGGATGGAGAGCAAGTGAGTAAGGCTATAGATGATGAAATAGCCAGCAACCTAGTAGAAGCAGCAGTCCCAGGAAGGAAGCACTCTCAGATGACACACAGCATGGCTGGAGCCCTGGAGAGTTAGGAATCACTGAGTAACTCACCGATTAGAAGGACATTAAGAAAACATTGAAAAATCAGACAGGAATCCTCATTCATTCATTCAACAATTATATGTGGAATGTCTATTATGTGCAAATCACTGAGCTAGGGGCCAGGGAGGGCAGGGGAGAATGCCAAGTTCATTTAGTAGAGGCTTTAACAGAGAAGAAGCTACAAAAACGGGGAAGATGGTAGGAAAATGAGGATGTGCTGGATAAACAGAAGTAATAGGTAATATGAATGTAAGGAAATAAAGTATCAGAATTTTAGAACTGACCACCCTAGACATCATCTTATTTGGTCAGCTTGTCCTCCAGTAACCTGCGGCCAGATACCCAGCAGCTAGAGAGGAAGAATGCCCAAACCAGAGTCCTGACTCCTGGTGTAAGTTCCCTTCAATGACCTGATCTGATTTGCAGAAGCCTCTAGGGCTCTGGGTTCCAAACAGGAGGCGTATGTTGTCATTTCTAACATGAAACAGGGAGACATGAGTTTTAGGGAAGAAGAAAGATGTTTTATCATGCACACCGAGGAGAGAGTCAACAGAGGGAAGAGAATAAGAAATGATATTGTTATGGAGGTAACTTCAGTGCAGTAAAGGATTTAGAAGTTCTCTTGCTACAAGTCACCATGGAAACCACCTGTTAAAATTCTACTCCTCCTTCAAGTTCTAGTTCAAGCATCATATTCTCCCTGAAACCTTTCAAGATCCTCCAGGTAGAAGTCATTGTTTCTCCTCAGTGCTCTCAAAACACATTGTTTATGCCAACTTTGATGACAGTTTTGTGGATACTATTTTTTCTCATTTCACTGTGATCTCTGTTGCCAGCTGGGATCACATGGGCCATCTTGGTGTCTGTGATATTTAGCCCAGTACCTAGCACCAAGTAGATGGTCAACTACACGAAAGGGGTTAGACTGAATTCAGTGAGATCCCTGATAAATGAAAATGCATGTGCCTAGGAATGAAAGACAAACAAAAACACAAAAATAGTGTGGCAGTAATAGTTGCAGACCCCCAAACACCTTTAACAAGAGGAACTTATTGGGAGTTCGCAGCAGGGAGGTATTCACACATCCTGTAACTTTTTACCTTTTAAAGCTTAATATGTTTGAGAAACTCTAAAGTATTCTTATTTCAAGGCAAAATGTTCAAACACTTCTACTTAAAGTCCTTCATCTCAAGGGTTTCGGAATAGCTCACGACTATTTCTGGCTGCCAACACTGCCATACAGCCCTGTTTCAGAGCATCAGAACTCACTGGCAACACTGCAGGAAGTCAATGAAGAACGCTGGCTTGGCCTGTAAACTAAAATGCCACCATGTGTTTGCAAGTTTAACATTTCAGTGGATGAACAAGTTAAGATGAGGAGAGAGAGAGAGAGAAGGACGGAAATGACTCCCTTCATATAACAAACTCTACTTGAAAGTCACTTTTATATAGACATAAACAGTTGTTATTTACAAAGACACATTTTAGTCTACTGGAATTTCTCCATGCTCATATTATTTTTTTCAAATGTGGTTTAAACAATTTAGAAATAGATTATCTAGATCTAAATCGATGCAAGAAATATTTACTAAGCTTGACATTTAAGCAAAATGTCAAATCTAATATTTTTATATTTAATTATATTTTGAAACTATCAAAAATATAACATATGTGTATCCACCACCTAGTTTTAACAAACATTTTACCATATTTATTTTTGATCTTTTCTTAAGAGATACAACATTATGGATAAAGTTAAAGGCATCTTCCTTCCTTAATCATATTTCCTAACTTCTCTTTCCAGGATTGGTATATAACATCCTTATGAATATTTTAATCATATTTTTCATTATTCAAATAATGAAATTTATGATAGCATGTTATAATATGTATTAAATATTATTTTAAAAACAAATTTAAATTAAATTGACACTAAAATTAATAAGTGAAAGATAAAGGATGATATAATCATAAAGGGAGATTATTTGATACAAGTTTTAATTATGAATGTATTTAGTTCATGCCAGCATAACTTAATCAACACTTTATTTTTATACTCAATTATAACAGCATAAACTTTTGTGGACATCAGTCTGGAAAAAAAACATGTTATAAAAGCACCGAGAATTAATTTCATGAGGAAACGCTGCAAGTATACAAAGGTCACCTTATTTTCCTACCTTTATATCATAAGATCAATAAAACTGACTGAAACTTGTTGGATAGGTATTTTATTGTTCCCATTTATCACCCATCATTTATATACACACACGCACACGCGCATGTGCGCGCGCGCGCGCGCACACACACACACACACACACACACACACACACTCTTACTCACTTACTGTTCTTAGCTCCCTGAGAGCCAAGGAGTAAAGGAAAACACATCAGGTCTTAAGGTGACATTACCTAATAAAAGGAGATATGCCATACCATCAAGTAACACGACCTTTTTTCTTTGAAAAGAATTATCATGAGTGTCCTTATAGGAAACTAAATAAAAATTAAACAGACAAATGAAAACCACCTGAACGATGTAATGGACAGTGTTTTCAAACTAGCAATTTTACCACAATGCAGAGTTATTTTTCATCTACTGTTTCTTATATCTCATGGATAAAATCCTAGGGCATGATATGAAATTGCAGCTTTCTGGAAAATCTAAACTGTAATGATGTTCATGCATATTTACTCCTGAAAGTCCTTTGGCAAAGGAAAGCATACCAGAGGGCCAGTTTGTAAAATATCAACATGAAGCCACCCCACTGGCTGCAGTGGGTGTGGGAATCCCACAGCTGGTCCTAAAGGAAGGTGCTAAAACAGTCAACATGGATTGTGACAGAAAGGAGTGAGTGGGAATTCAGTCTATCACGTTATTCAAATGCGATTTTTTCATTATATTGTTTTTCCTTCCAATTTTTTATTCTGGGGTTTTCATGCTTTCTGACTCTGTTGTGTACTAAGACCCATCTAGTCAGAGCAACCATGCTTCTTAGTAATCAGAGTCACCCTTGGTTATTGAATATGTTTTCCAGCTTAATGACCAAGAGCATACACATGATGCTAATGAGGGATTTTTGCTTCAAGATACTTTTAAAAATGTATATGAGTAAGAAGAATTGTTTACTCAGATTATTTTAAGATGTAAATGCAGCTGCTTCAAAAAGGAAAAAATAATCCTGAGAAAAATGCAACTGTGATACATGAAAATGGATCACGAGCTCGATCCTGCTTCAACTACATCCTATATACTGAAGAGGGGTGTGGGAGCACTTGAGGCCTCGGAGGGAGCCTTGTTTGCTCTCCAAAGCAGTGGCACTAATCGTAGCTGCTGCCACAGTCCTCATCAATCAGTCCTGGAATCAGGCCAGGTGTATGTTAAAAATCCAAGGAATAATTCTCTAAACCACAATTAAGGGTGCTTACATGATATCTACATCATGACAGAACCCTGTTTGCCTCTGTCCCAGTAGCGAAGAAAGAAAATTCTCCATACCGGGAGAGGAAAAGATGCCTTCCTGAATCCCACATGCAGCTGCCACCCTGAGCCTGGCTGCTCTTCTCTAAAGTTTCCGATTTGGAACAGAACGCAGGTCAGGAAAAAAAAAGGAGGAAAGGGTAGAGCAGGAAATGCATAGGGGTGACATTTTTTACCTTAGTGCTTCGCTACAATATGCCTTAAGTATCAAGCCACTAAGCCCTATTGATTCTTCCTTCGAGTGACTGCCTCACTCTTGCGCTTTCCTTTGCTAGTCCCTCTAGCTGATGGTGATAGCCTGGTGACTAGTCCCCCTGCCCACACTCCACTACCAGCTAATCTTCCTAAAGCACCCCTTTCATCACGTTGACCTTCTCATCACCCTGTGCTCAGAAAGCTTTCTGGACTCCCCACTGACTAGAAGATAAAGGCCACTCTTTGGACTGGAATTGAGGCCCTTTATAATCTGTCTATAGACTGCTGGACTCGGCCACTTTTATTGGGAAGAGTTCATTTCAATCAGACTGATTTATTCCTGTTCCCCAGCACCCGGTGCACTGTCTGCCTCCACACATTTCCCCATGTCGTTTCTTCCATCACAATTCTGTTAAATCCTACCCATCTTTTGAGATAGTTCAGTTTCCATGGTTTCCTCCCTACCTTGTGAGCATTAAACCTGGGAGTCATGTGGAAGTTGGAGCTAAGTGCCTGGCACTGGGGGCCCCTCCAGACTTTCATCTCCTTTCTCACCACTCCATCTTGGTTTTGCTTGATGAATCAGTCCTTCTGACTTCTCCACTACTGATGTTTTTCAATCAGTGCATTTAATCACCTGTTCCTGTCACCTGAAACCACACACATACCACCTGAAGCATGTGGAGGAATACGTGTCACTGAAGCATGTACATTAAACAAGAATATTAAACTCCTTATAGTGGAATAAAAGAGAAAGAGAAAAAGGGTGTCGCTGAGATTTGTCAGTAGGCTGTGCAAGCTATCTGCCTTAGAAAGAGCTAAGGAACTTGCTTAAAATGTTGATTCTGAGTCCCATCCCAGAAGTATCGCGTCCGAATTTCTCATGGCGAATCTTACACACACTAAATTTGGAAAATCTCTTAGTCTTAGAGGGTAAGAAAGAGTATTTACTATGGTCACAACTCATCACAGCTGCACATCAGAATCACATTTTGTAGCATTTTGACAACTGCAGTTACCTTGGCCTCATACCAGACCTCCTAAGTGAGAATCCTTGTGTTGGCACCCAAGGTCAAAATATCCCACAAGAGGTTTTGCTCTGCATCCAGGATTGGAAACCACTAAGCCAAAAGTTAATGATGACCAATATTTATTAGGTAATTACAACTTCGAGAAATAGTGTTAAGCAGTTTATGTACATTTATAAATGATTTCCATAGGTTTGGAGAAGTGAAATAACTAGTCCAGTGCCATACAACTAGTAAGTGATCAAGCCTCAGTTAAACACAGGTCTATTTGATACAAAACTCCGAACTCTAATCTCACTCCCATCTACCTTTATTATTTGAGACATTATTTTAATACATGGCCGTCGGTCTCTTTCCCTGGAATCGTTCCTCCTGCTAAATATGTGATTCTGGTTTTGAAAGTTCTGACATCACCTAGGGGAAGGGTTCCTCAGCTTAGTTTCCCTTCGTTCACACACCCATTGACTGGCTATCTGTAGTTCTAGACATTTTCTCAATCCTTTCCATCTAACAAGCCAATTTCTATGCTTTAATCCTTATAAAAAGATAGGTATTAATAGCAACTGAACTTTTTCCATGTACAAGAGAAGCCTGGTCCCCCTCACTGTAATCCTAGGTTACATGTCTGGAGAAGGGCATTGCTCCTTCCTCTTAGGTTTTGAAACAAAAAGGACTGCCGTTCTCAAATTAAAAAAAAAAAAAAATTATTGGCCCAAGCTTACATATGTCACCTGAGTAACAATATGGTAGACTTCCTCACCTTACCTCTCAGTCAACACTCTTCCACCCTTTGTATAGAGGGTTTAACTTTTCAATGAATTTTCACATCTCTTACCTTATTTTTTTCCCCACAACTCAGTCGTTCCTGAATTGTAGCTTCTTTACAGGTAAAATATTTATAATCAAATTCCATCAAAAGGAGTGACATGAAAATTAATGAGTAAATGGATTTAAAGTATCACAGGAGTCTTGAGTGAAAGGTACACACTGTTTTTACTGTTACTACTATAATGCAGCTCACCCATGACAGTTCTGACGGAGAACACTGACAGCAGCTCTGACCTCATTTACTGGCCAGGCCAGAAGGGGTCTGCATCGTAACCTCAGAGACAGACAAGCTCCAGGGAAACAAACCAGCCAAGGTCCAAAACAACCCCGGAACCACCGTCACTGCCATGCAACTGAGTGCTTTAAAACTGATTAGGAATGTTGTATGGTCAAAATTCTGAATGGACATCAGATCAAGAACCTTGGGAGAGGAATAAGTGACAGGCATGTTTGATAGATGAAACAAAATCTAGTGAAATTAGAGGGCAGCCACAAACCAGACACATGAATAAGTAATTTGCTACCTAGAAGCGTCTGCATCCTCACACTCTGGTGGATGACAAGACATTCTTAAATACACGGGAAAGGCTTATTTAACTCATTTCAGAACATTCTTGGAAGAGGCATTTCAAGAGAGGCAGGGAATTGAATTAATGTCAAATCCTCCAAAATATTCATGAAATAATTATAAATGTATGTGAGTTTTACTTCCTATAATTTAGATTCTTCGCTCCATCAAGCGGTCTTTTAAGCTTATTGGATATTTCTCTTCTTTCTTACAATTCAGAGAGTTAAGGTTTTCAGTCAATGCTAATTTTCTCTGAAGGATTTTCAGAGGGGAGTATTTCCACATAGAGACCCCTGAAATTATTATTTTCAAGTAGGGCTGATTCTTTCTCTTTGTAGCCTAGAAGAAAAGAGATCTATGTAATCGCAGTGTCAAAGTGTCAAAAGACTGAGATAGGTTGAAAAAAAGAAGAAAAGAAAAGAAAACACAAAAAACCTTCAAGGCATCCATGCAGTTCTCAGCCTTACAAATCCTTGGCTCACATAAAATACTTGTGACATGCTGTAATTAACTAGTTACTCCTCTCAGAATGAATAATAATGCAATTATTTGCCAAAAGCAGGGAAGAAGGGATAGTTTCTGTTTTTAAAAATGTTCGCCTTTCATTTCTGTAGAAAGCAAAACCCTGGATTAGTTTACACAGGCTGTGAAAGCACAGAGTAACCTGCATTCTCACTATTACACTATATGATAATTCTGTCACCTTTTTATCAGAGCCTTATACTTTTCAATGGTTTGAAACAGTACTAAACTGACAAGTCAGGACCACATTCAAATTGTATTGGTTCTTAAAAACAGCACCCAAATACCACAGAATGTAAGTAGTAACCTGGCTGGTGAAAACATTTTTGTATTTGGACTGCTATGCCATTGAGGAGGCTAAGGGCTAGCGAGGGCTCTGTTTCCTTTGTCTGTGCAGACACAAATAAAAGGAGGAAGGTGAACCTTAGTTCTTCAAGGTCCTTCTCCTTCCTTACAGATGCCATGTGCCAAGTAACACAAAGTTAGGTGAGAGTTTATCTGAATATATCACTGGTTCTCTCGCCTATGTGTTAATATCTAGACAATGACTGTTTTCTTTAAATTTTTCCAACTCCATCCTGTCACAATTTCAGTAATTCATTCAGCAAGCATTTATTAAAGCCTTGCTATGATGCACCGTACTAGGTACCAGGAATTCAAAGGTAAAAAAAGACACATCGCCCTTGAGAAGGTTGCAGAAAAGTAAAAATATGAACTAGAGAGCAGGCACATTAACAATGGAGTAAATGCCACCAGGGAGCCCCCTCTCCACACACACATACACAAATTCATCCACTGATATAAAGACACAAAACCCTGCTGCCCGATGAATATGAACTTCCAAAATATTTTAAAAGTTTTGAAGCAGAGACTTTGGTTTTGTGCTAAAACGTAACAAGTTTGTAATTTCAGTAGAGTCAGCTGGAGTGTGTTTGTATGTGTGTCTGTCTGTGTGTGTTTTTATGTGGAGCCAACTTTATATAGAGTTTCATTAAGGATAAAATGTTCTGAACAACTGATGCCTTACATAAACAGATTAATTTAACATGTATCAGTTACGCATTCTAATACCAAGTGTTAGTTCAGAATTTTTTAAAACTAATATTCTCTGATATATCCTCATGACCCTATGATACTAAAAAGCCTGGATCACTTGTTTGGGAAGACAGAGACTGAGTCAATGTTATTTAAATTCATAAAATCATGATAAATATTCCAAAAGTAGACACAGCCTTGTTTTTTCAAGCCCTATTCACCCAAAGCATTCGTTTAATTAGTTAATAGTAGGCATTTGGATCTTTCTTGTTTTTCATTGTACTGAACAGTATGTAGAACAGTGCCGGCTTTGGCATCAGACTGCCTATATTCGAAATTGGGTTCTTCCGCATACAAGCTGTGTGACTTCTCCAAGTCTACATATTCTTATCTGTAAGATGGAGAGAGTAAAAGTAACTACCTCATAGAGATAGAAGGATGAAAGGAGTAATAACATATAAAGCACATAACACTAGGACAAGCACTATCATTAAATAAGCTAGTATAATTATCCTCAAATTCAATTGAATATTCATTTGATCTCAGTGAGGACATTTAATATTTGCCAAGAAAATTATTTAGCTACCCTATGTCTATTTCTAAGGCAGTAGAGTGATGAGAATTTATATTAATTTTATCCTTTCTTTGAAAATATAAAATCATGTTTCTGTATTCATTCGTTTCATTTATGTATGTATTGAAACCACAGTTACTGAAAGTTTAGTGTGTGAAAGGTATTGGGCAGGACAGGGAACACAAAGATGATTGAGCCACTACTGATAAAAATCAAGACAGACTTAACAGTTTGAGACCACGGTCCTGAAATCTTGCATGGTTTTCTAATGAATTAAGCCTAATAAACTTAGGTACAAAAAATATATAGTAAGTAACGATCATATAATCAGAGTTCATTGGTCTTTCATAAACGTAGAAATGGTAGGTCTTTGTAAGCCAGTCCCAACATTCCCCTTTCCCTAAGCTACACAGTTTTAAAGCCATTTCAGCAATCAATGAAGCTTTTTCCACTTATTCAAAGAAAGAAAAACATTCTTCACAGACTTCCAATTTCCAACTGTTGCTGAAATTCATGAGCAAATTTATTATACTCATGCACTTATTTAATATATGCAAGGCCCAAAGAGGAGGGAGGAAGGAGAAGGTATGATAACACTATACAGTAGAGAAAAAGATAATTATAACCCATGCTTTCCTAAAGCTTATAGCCCAGCAAAACTCCATCTTACTTTCACCTCAAAGAATCTAGGTCCTCCTTTTGAGATGAGAATAGAAATGCCAAATGTCTACACTTTTATCTTAGGCATTTCCTGAAAGGCTTTATTTGAGGCAGTAAGAATGAGGAATTGCCAAAGGGGAAACAAACCTTGAAAGGAGATACCTGAATGAGCAATGCTAGAAAAGGAAAGGGAAGAAGATGTCGGCATCAAAAAGTCTGTGGGACTAAGATCAGATCAGTCAAACTAAAAAAAAAAAAAAAGCCAACTGGAAAAGGAAGATCTTGTAAGATATCCTGAACAATTGTTTAATTTGGTGCTGTAGCTTAATTAAGTGAATTCTTCACTGAAATGTTGAATCTGGCCAGTTCAATTCAATCAAATTTTCTCTTTCCATCTCTATTCTCATTTCACTATTTTGTTATGATTATCAAATGGACTTCTGAATTGCCAGTCATTTTTTGTCAAGATTATATATGGCGTACATCCCTGAATTTCTTTGTGTTCAATTTGGAGAAACCTGAAAAGCCCTCGATATCTTACACAGTTTACTCCAGATGGACAGAGGTTCTCACATACCTTCCTCTCTGTTTTGCTGCTGCTAACAGATAATTATTTCAGTGTCTTTCAAGGAGATAGTCTCTAGAGTCTAACACAACAACAGTCAAAACCTAAACTGTCTTCAACATAAATGAAGCTGTCTTTTTAAAAGTACAAAAAAAGTCAGCCTCTTCCCCTCTTTATTTACTACAAATGGTTAAGGAGAACAAGCCTGAGCTACAAGTCACTTCACCAAATCCTTTATGAAAAGGACCCAAAGCTCTTTGAACATGTAGGAGCTCCTGATCTCAGATTTTTCAGATGCCAAGAGTCAGCCAAGGAAGCAATGTCACGATCCCAGTAGCTGTCATCATGTAGCGCCATCACGGCCAAGGTAGGAACACCACTCTCAATGACTTAAGCATGTAGGGATGCTTACCATCTGTCTTGTTTGTATCTAAATAAGTGAAATATTAAAAATAACCAAGTGTTCCTAAAGCAATTCTCTTACCAAAAAAATATTAAATGAATGAGTACAGTATCTGCCAACACTTTTAACAGAGATCTAGGTAATTCTGATACAGATGGTTTAAAGACTACGCTCTGAGAAGCACTGATGTGTAGACAAACCCTCTCGCACTCAGCCAACAAAGCGATCAAGCAGTGATTCCTAGGAAGTGAGTCTGGTGCCAGGCTGACTGCTTAAGAATACAGAATCCTAGGCTTTTCCCCTAGACTTACAGAGGCCCAGAAGTCTGCTTATAAATAGCTGTGTTTAAATTTTTCCGGGAAACATACACAGCCTGCAGTAAGAGGAAAGGGGTTGTACTTTACTTTAACACATCTGTGGGGGTCCTTGTTCCACAATTTACTAGCTCTCTGACATTATGTAATATCACTGGACTGAAAAATGGCTGTTTTGAAGATTAAAGGAAGCAATGCATGTTTAGAACCCAGCATGTAGTCAGCTGCTTGTTTTTGTTATCACTATATCCTATGCTCAGCTCCAAGTAGATATACAAAACTAAAATGTGCGATTCATCACTTCAAGAAGCATATCATCTATTTAGAAAAGTAATAGAAATATTAATAAAAATTTTAAATGGGTTTATATTCTAAGGCACTAACATATTTGCACACATAAACACGATATTCTGAGTGACAAAGTAGATTGTAAAATACAGAGAATTATAAGGACATAGGAAAAATCATAAGAAGCTTGCTTTAAATGTCTAATTCTCTTAATTCAGGTGACCTAATTTTCATTAATTCACCAAATTTTTATTTCTATTAGTAAAAATATTAAAATCATGAGCGATAATCAACTTATAATTATTTAAAACTGAAAATAGAAAGAGTAGTATGTATCTGGGAAAGGGCTCCATGGGATAGACTTCAAGGGGCCCATGAAACCCCTAAAATATTATGCAGAGTTGTTTATATGAATATAGGTATTTCTGAGGAGAGATCCATACCTTTTACTTGATTCTCAAAGGGTTTGGTTATCTCCTCAAAACGTTAAGGACCACTGAAGATTCCTGTTTAGCACATCTTATGTGTATCCTCCTATATGCTGAAGAAATTTAACTCCTGATTGTATTCCAAATAATCTCCGTGTGTACTTTCTCTTAAATGTTCTCTGAATCATTTTCCTCAAGCTTTCACCATTCAAATATCCTGAGAAAAGAAGTAACACAGCAAGATTTCATTTAAGGAAATTGTAAAGCAGAGTTTCATGGCTACTTCAGCTTATTCAAATTCTGCAGGCATCAGCACGGAAGTTTATGTACATGTTTTAAAAGTTCCAGTGGCAGAGATTAACTGATGATTATTTTCTGAGTTTTCCCTTTTTATTTTTTATCCATTGCTCAGTCTTTTGAATTATTTTTGATTTGTTCTGTTTCTTTTCACCTCAGGTAGAAGAGTGAAGGAACTTCCCCTGGAAGGATAAAATTCAATTTTGCCAACTTGCATTTTGCCAACCTAGCAATTCTTCCACTTTGTGTTTTATTTATAATGTGGTAACAACACTATTGATGTCACACATTTTTATTTCTCTCTTCCTTTAGGTGTGTGTGCAACATTGACTGTTCTCAAACCAACTTCAATCCCCTCTGTGCTTCTGATGGGAAATCTTATGATAATGCATGTCAAATCAAAGAAGCATCATGTCAGAAACAGGAGAAAATCGAAGTCATGTCGTTGGGTCGATGTCAAGGTAATGTTCACACCAAAATTAATTTTAAACAATGTCTTTAGTCTTTGTGTAGAAATGAAAAGTGGAGATAACTCCTTATTAGGCAGCAGCTTCATTTTTGAAAGACAATTCTGACCTACAATGGGCAGTAAATTTTACTGCAGCAATTGTGGTGATTATAGGAGTTTGAGGGCCTATTGGCAACAGTCCATATTTTTTTCTATATAATGGGACTGTATCTTCACAGTGCCATCAACCCAGAGGCCAATATTCAGAAGATAGCAGATATACTCCTTGCACAGGGAAAAAAGAAAGTGAAAATCATTTTTAGCAAAGAATCTAAAGATTATTAGACAACCTTGAAATCAAAAGCAAATCATACCACTTTTAGGTATTAACTCAACAGAAATATTTCAAGTACATTTTTATAAGCAGTATGTACTGGAACGTTCTATTTTGTTTCTTGTTGAGAAACAAACATCTTTTTTGTTTTTGATTGGTTATTCTTTTACCCAACTTATCTCAGTTATAACTGTGAACCTTCTCCTTGCCCTAAACCTTAGAAAGCCTATATCCTTCTATTATTCACTCTTGAACAGAAATTGACCTTGTAAATCTGCTTTGTATAAAGATTGCTTAGAAATATAGTTGAAAATTCCTTAATTGTAGTGAAGATACTGTTAGAAGGATATCTAGGAAACAGGTAATCTTTATTGTTAATTTTTTAACACAGATAACACAACTACAGCTACTAAATCTGAAGATGGGCATTATGCAAGAACAGATTATACAGGTACGTAATATTTTCTACTACAAAATATGAGCACTGCTATTAAAGAGTTCTGGGGAACCACTGTTTACCATTGATCCTAAGATGATCTTGCAAGACTTCTGACATGTGCTAGTCTTCTCTTGCTTAGTTCAAATTTTCAATAGACAAGACTGAATTTTTGTCGAAGCAAATAAGACACTTTTTTTTTTTGCCACAGTTAAAGCAATTGTCAAAAATGTCAGTAAGATATAATTAACTTGTTTTGACAGTGCAAACGGTACAAACGACAAAACATTTATCAAATTAATGGGCATCAATGGAAATTAATGCAATTTTTGGCAGTATATTATAATTAATGCAAATGTTCTTGTTTGAATTTTTATAAAAGTCAACAATAAAAAAGTTTAGAAAGAAAGGACATCTATAAATAGTAATACAGGCTGTCTATTTTGATGCAAAGTTAAAAAGGTATAGGTAATTTATTTTAAAAAATAATAAAATTCTTTATTTAGAAACTAAAATGAAAAATTATACAGAGTAAAATTATACTCTGACACATGCAAAATTATAAAGCATTTAATGTAGACATGTAAATCTTATTTAGCAATTACAGAATATTATTTTGAGGAATATTTTTACCTAATATAGTTTTCCTGAGTGAGAAATAACTTATGGGTATTCAAATAAGATTTTAACAGATTCTTAAATTTCATAGAAATTTAGGATAAAAAATATAATATAATAAAAATAAAATTATTGAGGTTGATAATGATAAGCAGTTTTTTTTAAAAAAAGCAGTTTTCCATTTAGCTATTAAACATTTATAACTAGATTTATGGCTAATATTCAATCAAAAAATGCTTATCTTTTGAAATATGGATTACTATTCACTCTTTTTGAAATTACACTTCCTTTAACACTATTTCTGCCATTATATTTATACACATGATAAATCTTGATGAAACTTTTTAAAGTTAGTCAATCAGATGTTTTACTCATAGATACCTCAAACATTTCAGAATTTGGAAATAACAAAAGGATTCTTTTTTTTAATTTTCCATTTTTATCTTAATGATTTTCAACAATGTAAATAAAATTTTCATGTGCTAGAAGTCTAGAATTATCATGGACGATGATACATGAAAACACATTAGTTCTACGTAGATATTGTATAGCTGTTCCCAAAGGGTCCAGGAGAGATATTAATAGGTGTTCCTTGAAAGGAAGAGTCCATGGTCAGTAGGTTTGGGAAGAGTCCAGATAAACAAATGAATTTTTTACCCAAAACTCTTCATGGCTCTTATATGCACTGTAAAATTTTTAAGAGATGTGCATCTTTTATTTATTTAATGTTTTTTATGTTTTATTGTGCAGAATTTCTAATACATACAAAATACACACAAATGTAGGCTGTATAGTAAAATGAACCCCCATGTACTCATCACTCAAACTGAGTAACATCAACCCATGGCTAACCTAGCCCCATCCCCACACCCATCTTTCTCCACTTTCAAAATATGTGGAAATAATTCCAGAAATTATGTTATTTTATTCATAAATACTTCAACTTGCATCTCTAAAAGATTAATCCTTTTTAAATAAAACTGTCATTATCACACCTAAAATAATTATGAATAATTCCTAATAACACATAGCTTTTATCAAACTTATTCGATGAATAGCACATTTTTTGTGGCACATTTTTCATTACTAGTGTCACCAAGAATGCACTTTGGAATATGCTGATCTACAGGAAAATATTAAAAGTGATAAAAGATAATAATGAAAAATTGAGGTCTGAAGCTAATAGCATATATTTTAAATTTTAAATGATATAAAAGTTAAATTCTATATTTTATTAAAAATAGTAACTATATATTGGCATTTTAAGTCACTACCTGACATACTTAATTTTACTGTAGCCTAAAATATTTGGAAATTTTACAATGATCTCACTTTTATACAAGGAGTAACTTAACACACTGCACTTAAAATACATTTATACCTGTTTTGCAAAGTAATTCATTTTGAAAAAAATCTTCAAAAATGTAACATATTGTGAATATCTTCTCCATTGAGCTCACAGCAGAATCAAACATCTCCCTGAGAATTCTGTCCCTGAAACAAAGAACTCTTCAAGTTGATTAGCATCAATGTGCAAATATATTTGCATTTATAAAATTGCACCAATAAATACAATGGAGTTTCCTATTCTCTCTATATTATGCATACTGCATATTAACGGTTTGTCCATTTTCAAAGAGTTTGGGGAGTTGAACTTTTATTCCAAAAAATATTTTATATTTGAGTTTGGTTTCAAACAGATCATCTCTGATCTTCAGTGTCGATGCTTTTAATTGACATTGTTTCCTATCTTAGGTCTTTATTGAACGTGAGAATGTGTTTTTAAATACATGCAAATGAAAACTATCTAGACACTCAGTGTTGTCCAAGATGTTCTAATTTGACATCAGATTTATCTAGTAGATCCCAAAGAAAAACCTCTGAGATAAAAGTAAAGTTTAAAAATACATGTTTGTTGAAATCCAAATTTAAGACAGGAACAAAGATAATGTCAATTGAAGCTTGCAATTTCTAATTAAACATTGATTGCACACTTTAAAATTCCCCTGGATTTAATTTATATGTCTGTCTTCATCGATGATCTTATTAAAATGCAATATATACCCTTTTTTAGACATTATTTAAATAACAGTCAGGTCCCTCAGCATTTCCAGGCTTCTAGTAGTATTTGCATTTCCCGAATTTTGGGACTCAAACTTTGGAAAAAAGTAAAAAGAACCAAATGGAGACTCAGTATGTCATTGTCCTCTTAATTTCTGTTCCACATGCTCAAAACTCCCCAGGAGGGAAAACAGGAACTAGAACTTCATGGTTTCCAGAAGTTTGCTATGTGCTCACAGCTAATTTAATGTCAGTCACTTCCCTCGTTGAACAAACATTCATGCGCTCTCCCACCACAGGGAGGTACAGATCTTAAAGCACTCTCATTTTTCCCCTAACATGTCCTTAATACTATAGTTTTTAAACTTTTAGCTTCCCCCCCGCCCTTTTTTTCCTTTGAGCCTACCTTGCAGCTATTAATACAAGAACATGTATTTCTGATTACAAAAATGGAAACATACTTTAAAGAAAGCTTAAATCTAAAAATAAATATGCTGTGTCTCATTTTTTATATCACTTTAGAAAGAGAGACTCCAAGTAAGGACAAGCAGGGGCTAATTTACAAAAAAATAAATGCAAACTAAGAGAGCCACGCCCCTAACATGATTAGGGCTTGACTGAACTTATGCAGCGCTGTGAATTCCATGAACCTCATAGGCACATAACTGAAGTGGATGCTAGGAAACCAAAGAATTTGCCAAATCATCCCTGCCAGCATTACTTTCCAATTGTGTCTGACTTTGGTCTCTATTTTGCCCTCTCTCCTTTAATGAGACCCAAGGCATTAGTGAGTCCTGAATCAAGAGCTTTGGACCTCTTTGTTTCAAGGCAGACAAGGATCCCTGTCTGATAAGCTAAACAAGCCACTTAATGCTATTCTCCCTTCATCAGTCTAAGACGGGCTTAGATTTAGGTCTTTCTCTTCACTCACAGAAAGGTTCAGAGAACACAATTTTATAACCACAAAGCTAAGGCTTTCAGGGATTTCCATTGTTTCAAAATGCTAATATTAAACTTTCCTTCTGGAAGTTTTTAAATAGAAAATGTTTTATACCTCTTGAAATTTGCAACATTTTCTTTAAAAAAAAAAAAAAATATATATATATATATATACACACACACACACATATATTCCCTCATGTCTTATAATGAAAAAAAAATGAAGTGCAACTCTTTTGTTTTTCTTCATCTGGTATGTGTATTTTCTGATTGGGTTGCTTTTCTGTCTAAAAGTCTGGTCATGCTTCATAAAAGTGGCTGTATTTTTTTCTGATAAAAATATACTTAATTTTATAAGTTATTAGATGTAAGAAAAAACCAAACAAGCAAAACAGTCATGTAGTTAAACTAGTCTGTGTTTTATCATCTAGAAAATAAAATGTATTTTTAAATGCCATTCTGTACCAGTTTCCGAAAGTATTTGCAGAGACTTATAATTAAAATATATTCAACAAAATTTTTTAAAGAGAAATTGAAAACATAAAAGCAGAACTGTTGAGGAAAATAAACATATTAGCAACATAGACTATTATCGTTACTGCATTTAGCCCTAAGTGTTCTTGCAACCAATATAAAAAGAGAAATTATGATTGAATCAATTCATTCAACAAATATTTTCAGAGTCCTTGCCATACACACTCTGCTGTCCTGGGCTTTACAAAGGTGAATATATCAACCGAGATCTCTGTTAAAATGGAACTTAGGTCTTTTATTGTCTGATAAAAATAAATAATCAGTTCAGAGACCAAAGACAAAGTTTCTCCAGAACTAAATTCTAAAGGAAATATTTAGCATAGATCTCTTTATAAGGCATCACTGGAAAATATAGAATGGATAAGATCTTCAACAGTGATTTTTACAAAATATGCCAAAAGGCTCTTCATATAGCTGGGGATTTTTTAAAATCAATTTTTGATAACATTCTAGAGCATAGCATTAAAATATGTATAACTCAATGATAGAGTTCTATGGCAGACTAAAGTTACGAGTTACATTTATGTATATTTTCAAATTGGAAAAAGATAACCCAGAATACTGAGGAAAATGGTTGCGAGAGAAAGCACGCTCAGTCTGTCTTCCTCGTGTATCTACAGGTTCAACGGGAACTGGATAATAGAACAGTCAGAAAGCTTGAGTAAAGATACAGAATATGTTAGATTATAGCCCGAATATGGGAAGAGAAACTTCCCGTTTTTATTAGTTGTTAATGAGAAAAGTAAGCCCTGAGTCATTCCCACTCTTGGGAGGGAGCCAGGGTCTCCCTACCTCTGAGTCTAGATACAGACACGCATGGAGTCCATGTGTTTACTTGGTGTACATTACAGTGTGGCTATTCACCATTTTTTATAATATTTAGGCAGGATTAATTTTTAGGAAATGTTCTCTTTAGAAACCTTTTCCTTATGTTTAAGCAATAATTTAGATATTAAGCTCAGGTCTGAAATATGGAAGAAAGTAACCAGAAATACACATCTAAACCAAATTCCATCCATCCTATTATTATTCCATCAGCCCATTTCTCCACACTGAGAGGAAACTGACATCTTGAAAGGGTATCTAGATAGCCTAAGCAAATTGTCATAATAACTTGTTCTCTGTAGAAGCCATTGCAATTTACAAAGGCTTTTCACATGTATTGTCTCCTTCAGTCTTAACAACTGAAATGTGAGGCAGATATTATATGTGTTTGACAGGTGAGAAATGGAGGTTCAGGAAGAGTAAGTAAAAAGATTACGTGATAGAGCTAAGGTTCAAACCATCATCGCTAATTTCAGAAACCAGCAAAATGTCAACGGTCAGGGATCAGGGGAGAAGTGTCACTACCTAACATTCTTAGAGGTTTGGGGATGCACTCTGCACCTTAAAGGTTAACCCCTTGTGAGTTCCAGAGTCAAAAATGTTTCACCATGATAACCCCATTGCTGTGAGATGCTCCAGAGTTACTCTTCTCTTTGAATTTATGTCTATATATTATAAGCACTGTATTGTTTGGTTTTAAAATTCTCCTCTTCTGTGTCCTATTTATCCATACACACAAGAGAAGCCAAAGAGAACAGGATTTGTTACCAAGTAATCCTACATAAATAGAAAATGTGTGTGTGATACTTTGTAGTTTTACAAAGATCCATTCACATTACCTTATCCGCTCTAGCGTCAATTCAATAAAACAGGGTTACAAATACTAGGGGGAATAAAATTGAGGCTCAAAGAAGCTAAGTGGCTGACCTGGAGCTGGTCACAGTATTTTGACATATTGACCAGCCACCCATGCAAATAGGGCACTTGCTTGATTTATTTACTGTTTGCCTCGATTGCTCTTCCACTATACATATACAGACACGAATAGCAAGTGGTCACATATCATATTTACAATACGAATTAATTCAGTCTTGTGGCAAAAATCTGCATTTAAAATGGAAGCTTTTCCATTTGCTCGTGGACACAAGGAGCACTTCACCGGAAAGCATGTTATGTCTACGCCAATAATTTGATCTGTAGGAAATAAATAAATAGCAGCAAATGCAGGCAGCAGCTTGTAGCACAAATATTGGTATCAACAGTGAAATAAATAAAAACGTTTTCCCAGGCTATTACAGTGCCACCAGACTGGCCTAGAATATTTAAGCTCAGGAAGTGAATTAAGATGTCAAGATTTTCTCAAGATTTCTGGGGGAAAGTGTCTCAATTCGAGTATTTTCCCCTCTGGGATTTACTTCAGAGTGCTGCAAAATTCATAAAGCTTTCTATGAACTCTAACTCACAATTTTTCCTGCTCTCTTGAACTTCTGTGCTTTCATTGTTTTCCCCATAAAATCATGTAGCCAGTCATCTGTAATATGATGTTATGTTCATGGTTATAGATAAACACAGAAATAGTATTTGCAATACAGATGAAGGTTTTCTACTGAAGAGTTGCCTTGGGCCCTGCTAGACACTCTGGAAAA
Organism: Aethalodelphis obliquidens; assembly: GCF_003676395.1. Taxonomy (NCBI): domain Eukaryota; kingdom Metazoa; phylum Chordata; class Mammalia; order Artiodactyla; family Delphinidae; genus Aethalodelphis; species Aethalodelphis obliquidens. The sequence continues at coordinate 42,098,452 of NW_020837946.1, forward strand.
CTTTGTGTTTATGCCCCAGTTCATAAGTGAATCCTGCATCATTTATGTGCACTTTTTCCTATTTGAAACGCTCCTTTCTGGAACAAACTGTTCACCAGGAGGTGTTACTTACCTACTTTTCTCTTCCATAAAGGTGTGGCAGCCAGTTTAGTGGTTAAAGCCATTAAAAATCAGACAGCGCTGAGTTGAAACGCTGGTCATGCTATTACTGATTATTTTACCTTGAACCAATTAGTTGACCATTCTGAGCCTCAGTTTCTTCATCTGTTCAATGAAACTAATAAGCCTACTTCTACAGAGTTGAAGTTTGAATTAAAAGATGTTACATAAGGCATTAGCAAGCAACAAGTGAGCTAGCTATTGCTGTTCTTTTTCTTTGGGTCTGACAACTGAAAAGAATTTATTTTTACGGGAAGTGTAACACATTGTATGGGATATGGTCTGTTCATGTAATGTTGTTCAGAGTTTTTATACATATATTGTCACTTATGAGGTCATAAAATTACAAAAGGTTTATCTTTTTCCTACCCAAGTCATATAACAACTTTTTGCGAGATACTTTGGCTGAGTTTTTAGTTCACCTATAAAGAAATATTTATTGACCGTCTACCATTTGTGTCTTCGACACCTCAGTATGTCAAATTTTTCACGTGGCCATTTTTTTTTTTTCAGTTTTCCTCCAGTCAACATAATGTTATGTATGGTATATTTTGATCATTTTAAAACAACAGGGTCACCAGATTATTACAACATGAGATTCACATAGGAATTTAATGAGGACATAACATTTGAAAGAACTGCAAGATCATGATATCACTTATATTTCTTTTCCAGTTGAGCTTTAAATTAGTCATTTATACCCCACAGTGTATGTCTGAAGGACCTAGACATTCATTATTTAAAAGAAAACCTGTGTAATGGGTGACCATAGTGATGGAGAGGTATCAAGCAAAAATAACAGGAATGTGGTATTAAGAATTTATTTCTGTTTGTGCAAAACATTTAGGGAAAGCGTTAAAGTCAGAACAAATATTTTCAACAAAAACTGATCATCAAGGAAGAACAAGTCTTCTTGGCATAAGAGGCAAACATCTAGATATCACTGGTGAAAGTGACATAAATCTCCACCATGGTTTACCTTTTTACCTCAAACATATTATTTCTGTTCCTAAGGAACAGTAGTATGATTATGGGTAGAAGGTGTGAAACTGAAAGAAGTGTAGGATATGTCCAAGTGCTCTGTATAATTTCAAGACACATAGTTCTCCATAAAACTAACATATAGAATTCAAGCAGTTTCCAAAAAACCCCAAAATATCCAGAGTGCTTTGATTTGCTGCTTTTGTTAATGAGTTTGACATGCCCCCAATATATGAACCCACATTATCACGCACATTAAAAATTCAGTTCTCACATCTTGACAATTTGAGACTATGTACAAACATAACTAAAAATATTTTTAAATATCCGTGAAACTAAAATCTCTCAGAGAAATTGCATTTCTAAACACTGCTACTTGTTTCATGGGTCATAGCTTATTCCCTCTAGTTGTTCATTTGGAAAACACTCAGACTTTTAGTTTGAACTCAAATGTAATCAAGAGAAATCTAACTTATGAGACAAGCTCCAGGCATAAAGGTGTATGAAAATCAGTGATAAGGCTTGAGGGAAGAGGTGGTCCAGTAAACTGAAAATAGTAATGAGGACCAAAGAGGACAGAACCCCATCCTCACCTCTGAGTCCTGAGATGGGGGAGTGGAGGAGAAGGGTAGAGAATATGGCCACCTTGTGAGAAAGCTGAAGGGACTTGGTATTCTCAGGGAAAGCTAGTGCTTCAGTATGCAAGAAGAGAGATGAGAATTTCAGTGAAGCATCTGAGGATAGAGGGGAATTTGCCAATCATGGAGCACAGTTACACGTGAGCTTTGGGAAGTGGTTGGAAGTTGGGGGCACAGAGATGTTTAGTCAAGGGCAGAGAACCAACAAGGGCAGCACATCATAGAGATGATGATTCGGTGGAGATGGAGAACTGGGACGAGACAGGGCAAGAATTGGATATTGAGTAAATTCATGACAAATCTCTTGGACTTATGGACTCAGAAATCTACATTTTTACCACACTAAGAGTAAGCTGTTGCTCCCCAGTGAACTGAGATTAACCAAATTCAATGTCTGTATGTGGATTTGCAATGAGAAAGAGTTACCTAGAGGATTTGGTTCTCTGCCCAATACATTCTCTTCTTAGAGTCGAATTCTCTGAGAAGCCCAGTTATAATGAGGTCACTTAGTGAACATGAATAGAGCATATATTCTTTGGATGTTTAAGACATCAAGCTAAGACAGCTTGATGAAAAAGGCTATACAATAGAGATACTCCTGTTCTCAAATTTATATAGATAATAAATGACTTTGGCCAGGACTTCCTCTTCCATGGTTAGAGCTTACAGAAACACTATTGGCCTATGTAACTCTCCTTTGTTGAGTTTCCATTTCTCAGTGTTCTTGATCAATCTACCTATTTTCCTAGATACAGTAAAGTTGAGACCTGCTCTCCCAGAAGCCAGTTCATGACTCTGAGGCATTCTAGTGCTCTGGAAAAGGACAGGGCAATCCTGTTCTCCCTACTTCTGAGTTCCTCTGGGATCTCTCCCAATAGCCCCCAAGAAATGACAATATGGGTATGAATATCAATATTAACCATATTGGATTGATAGGTCCTTCTGCATTGTGAAAGCTGCAAAAGTTTTTACACAAAGTTACCTTTGAAAGCCCTTCCTTAACATATAATCCAAAGAGGTTTGACCAATAACTGAGAAAAATGAGTAAATCTTGGAAAGCAAGTTTAATATCTTTGGGTATGTCCTAAAATAATTCTTAGCATTTGTGTTAATAAATGTCCTTTACGGTGACACTGTTAATGTTTCATTTCATAAAACACAAACACAACAAGTTTATTAATTACCCCAAACAGAATGAGATGGAAGATTCTACAGAGAGTTGTGAATGCATCATCAATGTTTGGTAGTGTTATATAATATTCCTGTAATATATATTCCAAGCTGATTAAAAAGAAAAATCTATTGCTTTTAATCTTTCACATTTTCTATGATTCAAAGCTGTGTGTGTCAGCCACACATCAGAAAACCTCTTCCCAAGAGCATTTCATTTAATAACGGAAATAAATGTCTATTTAAATAAAAAAATTTTTGAATAAATTTAAAAAATCATTCAGAAAATGAAGCCTATAAACAAGCTCCATTTGTTCTCCAGAAATTAAGTATTCCAGAAGGATCATGTTATTAGTCTACAGAGTTTAAACCAACAGGCAATTAGTGTTTTGTCAGGCAGTACACATCCAAATTCACTTCTGCGGGTTGACTGTTCACGTACTGTCACAATTATTCTACAACTCTTGCACCACTGAGGTTTTTTCCTATTTATTTTTCCATTATTTAAAGAGCCCTAGGGAAGTTGAAGGTTTCTGGTTGTTTGAAATGATCTCTGAGCAAATCTCACTCCTATCCCCAAAGCCCAGCCACTCACCCTTCCCCAGATTTGGCACATATGCCTTTGTTTCTGATTTTTAATGAAATGTAGCAATGGAAACATGAGACAGAACCACCAGGCAGGCCAGGGAAACTTATCTGTAAGGTAATTTTAAGAAAGTGTCCACGTGGTCTTCTATATGTAGAATAATTAATAGTAAGCAGAGCGCCCATCAACAATGATAGACAGCCATTAACTCTCACTTATCTAAGCACATCGTCAGGACTATATTCTAACATTCAAGCTGACTCCTTTCTACAATTTAATGTGCTTCTTAGCTGTTCACATTAGCCATGAATTGTTATGTGCTTAGGAAACACAGATAATTGTAATGTTATTTTAAGAAAACCACTGTCATCTTCATTATAATCATCACTATCGTCGACATCATCATCATATCAGGAAAATAATACTGCTGGAATAGGATCACTTGGCTCTTTCCAAAATCAACTAGAACTTATATGTGTGTTGACTATTGTTTTGGATTCTCTACAAGGCTATTATCCAATGATATGGGTAGCCGTATTTATTTCTTAATTTCATTTTAATTTCAGAGTAAACAACTTACAGAGAGCATTTTGTAGGGGAAAGAGCCAGAAATAGGAATGCAGAAACTTTCGACTTAGTGTCATCTCTATTCTACCTCATCGAAACTTAGATAGGTATTTAGCCTCTCAGAACCTAAGTTCTCTCATCAGTAAAGTTTGAAAATAAGATTAGATTATAATGATGTCTTTCTAGATTTAGGATTCTATCATCAAGTATACAGCTTTAGTTCAAAAATCATGAACTTGAGGGAAAGTTGTTGACCATTAACTTATGTTACTGTTTCTCAACTGAGGCAACATTTAACAATTTCTAGAGACGTTTTTGATTGTCTGGGGAAGACGGGGTGTTAGTTACATGTAGTGGGTGGGGGCCAGGAATGCTGCTAAATTAAACATCTTACAATGCAGAGAACAGGTCCCCACAACAAAGAATTATCCAGCTAAAATGCTAATAGTGTCAAGGTTTGGAAACCCTGCTTTATGGCATTAGAAATTATAGATAAGTATATAGCACATAGGTTCTAGAAATTAAGTGGCACTATGAAGTCCAGATCTGGGCTCTCTAATCATTTCTCAATTCTCTTGTGCCCCAAGAGGAGACACAATCCTAAACCAAGGATCATTGGTTTAGTCCAAGTTTCTTTTCATTTCACTGTTTGAAACATAGACACTCATTTTTTTAAATGATGGTTGTCCCATAAATAGAAATGCCCTTTAAAGTTTTACAAATAGAGGGAATATCTGTTTCTGAAAAGGCTTATCAGAAAGATGAAAATGCATCTAGCTAAAAAGGAGGTTATACTCTTAGTTATCATAAGTTACTGAGGAAAGTCACCTAGTCATAACTGGATCTGTTATCTTATTCAGTATTCCTAACTAGTAGTCTAATAACCCAGGTCCCTGCTTTGCTTCTGTTCAAAGCTGTGTCATCTTTGTGTTCATATTAGCTACTCCTTACACATTTTGACTAAATTGCTGAACCAAACATTGCCTGTCTGAAAGATCTTTAATGATATTCTTTGAGGAGGAAACCATTTTAAAGCTTCTTTTTATTATCTGGCACTTCCACAGTAGAAATCTTTGTAAACCTTGATTCATAGGAATATATTTAAAACCAACTGGCTAAATTCTATTTAAGTGTCCAACAGCAATTCTTAAGGCTGAAATTGTTGTGTTGTTCACAGAACAAAATGCTTGATATGGCTTTAGATTTCAGGTATTCACGAAAACTTTCATAGTTGAAAATGAAGGGGAGGCTGAAGATGTCTCTTAAATGGCAACTTAGCGCTGAGCTAGACTGTGCCTTTTCCCTCAGGGCAGGACACCAATGTGCATTACTGTTTAACAGTTCCCAGGCACAGATCCTCTTTGGGATGGGGAATAAACCTGGCTGCATTGGTTTGCTGTCTTACTTAGTGAAATAAAGTTATTGGTTTTGCAACAAGGACAATGAGGATATTTGTTTAAAAAGACAACTTGGAAAAATAGCAAAGACAACAGGAAATGATAAATGAGCAAGTCTTTGCTACAGTAATTACTTTAGTATTGAAACAAATGAATAACTTTCACAGCAATGCTATTTTCTGTCTTACGTTATACTACCACCTATTCATATAGTATGTGTACCATTGGCCTTTATGCTGGAACAAAAAATATCTATCTTTCTATCTATCTAAGAAGGAAGAGTTGGTAAATAAATTGCCTGAGATATATGTGTTAATGTTTTGAAAAACTTATGCTGTCCTTTCTGGAAGGAGAGTATCTCTAAAAGATGGGAATGTTTTTTTCATCTACACTAGTTTTATGCCAAAAGTTAGTCATTTAACTTTTGGCAAAGTGAGAGAGTGGCATGTACATATATACACTACCAAATGTAAAACCGATAGCTAGGGGGAAGCAGCCGCATAGCACAGGGAGATCAGCTCGGTGCTTTGTGACCACCTAGAGGGGTGGAATGGGGAGGGTGGGAGAGAGACACAAGAGGGAAGAGATATGGGGATACATGTATATGTATAGCTGATTCACTTTGTTATAAAGCAGAAATTAACACACCACTGTAAAGCAATTATGCTCCAATAAAGATGTTAAAGAAAAAAAAATGAAGTAAATCTTTCTGGTATAGACAAATGAAATCACATACAAGTATCTATAATCCATTTAGTGAATGTTATTGTGCATGTGGTTTGTTATTTCCCTACTGAAATGTTTTGACTTTGTGGACAGGTTGTCAAAAGACCTAAATTCTAAACCTACCTGCTCAACTTATAAATGTTATATGATCTGGGGAAGTCTCCTAAACTTTCTGAGAATCTTTAAATGAAGGTTATATCTTTTCTGCTTTTTTCACATGTTTTGAAAAATGAAAGCCTTTTATGAGATGAGACTCACTATGTAGTTATAAGGAATTATTAGAACAAATTTAGGACATGGATATTTCTTATTCTAACATGCTTGTTATGTTGTTATCAAAGTTTTAATTATTTTCAAGACAGAAATAATTCTTTAATTTGGATAGCATAATTATATCTAATTTTTAAAAAATTCAAACTGAAGATTTTTATATTCTAGATTTCTATTTTCCTGTTTCTGTGTATAAGCATACTAATTGGGTTATTTAAAAATTTTTAAAAAGAAGGCAAGGCTGTGTTAGACTCAGTCTTCCCTTGACTATATAAAGCTTTGAATTTATGCCCCAGGTAGATCTGTTCCCCACAGATTGGCTTAAATCTTGCTCAAGCTCTAGTTCCTAAAAGCACAAGGGCTATTTGGAGCAACCATTCATATTTTTACAATGACTTTTTTTCTCTCAATGTGTTCCTAAGTAATGTAAGAGTTCACTGTACTCAACAAGTATAGAATGTTTCAGAATTTGAGTAAAAATTGTATTAGTGTAAAGTAATATGGTTTAGCCCTGTTAAGAGAATTCTCTTACAGAATTTGAATGTAGCAGGGTACCAATTAAAATTATGAGTTAAAATTGGTAAAGGGGGGACCTTCAAGATGGCAGAGGAGTAAGATGTGGAGATCAACTTCCTCCCCACAAATACATCAAAAATACATCTACAACTGAAACAACTCCTACAGAACAACTACTGAACCCTGGCAGAAGACCTCAGACTTCCCAAAAGGGAAGAAAATCCCCACGTACCCAGCCATGTGGCTGACAGGGTCTTAGTGCTGTGGCCCGGTGTCAGGCCTGAGCCTCTGACGTGGGAGAGCGAAGTTCAACATTGGACCACCAGAGACCTCCCAGGCCCACGTAATATCAATCGGTGAGAGCTCTCCCAGAGATCTCCGTCTCAATGCTAAGCCCCAGCTCCACCCAAAGGCCAGCAATATCCAGTGTTGGACGGCCCATGCCAAACAACTAGTAAGCAGGAACACAACCCCACCCATTAGCAGAGAGGCTGCCTAAAATCATACTAAATTCAAAGACACCCCAAAACACAACCGGACGCGGGTCTGCCCACCAGAAAGACAAGATCCAGCCCCACGCACCAGAACACAGGCACCAGTCCCCTCAATGAGGAAGCCTAGACAAGCCACTGAACCAACCTCACTCACTGGGGGAAGACACCAAAAACAATGGTAACTACAAACCTGCAGCCTGCAAAAAGGAGACCCCAAAGACAGTAAATTAAACAAAATAAGAAGACAGAGAAACATGCTACAGATGAGGGAGGAAGGTAAAAACCCACCAGACCAAACAAATGAAGAGGAAATAGTCAGTCTACCTGAAAAAGAATTCAGAGTAATAAAGATGATCCAAAATCTTGGAAATAGAATAAATATAAGAAATGATTAACAAGGACCTAGAAGAACTAAAGAGCAAACAGACAATGATGAACAGCACAATAAATGAAATTTAAAATCCTCTAAAAGGAATCAATAGCAGAATAACTGAGGCAGAAGAACGGATAAGTGACCTGGAAGATAAAATAGTGGAAATAACTATCACAGAGCAGAATAAAGAAAAAAGAATGAAAAGAATTGAGGACAGTCTCAGAGACATCAGGCAAAACATTAAATGCACCAACATTCGAAGTATAGGGGTCCCAGAATAAGAAGAGAAAAAGAAAGGGTCTGAGAAAATATTTGAAGAGATAATAGTCAAAAACTTCCCTAACATGGGAAAGGAAATAATCAAGTCCAGGAAGTGCAGAGAGTCCCATACAGGATACCAAGCAGAAACACCCAAGACATATTAATCAAACTATCAAAAATTAAATACAAAAAACAATATTAAAAACAGCAAGGGAAAAGCAACAAATAGCATACAAGGGAATCCCCATAAGGTTAACAGCTGATCTTTCAGCAAAAACTCTGCAAGCTAGAAGGGAGTGGCAGGACATATTTAAAGTGATGAAAGGGAAAAAACTACAACCAAGATTACTCTACCCAGCAAGGATCTTATTCAGATTCAACGGAGAAATCAAAACCTTTACAGACAAGCAAAAGTTAAGAGAATTGAGCACGACCAAACCAGCTTTACAACAAATGCTAAAGGAACTTGTCTATGCAGGAAACACAAGTGAAGGAAAAGGTCTACAAAAATAAAGCCAGAACAATTAAGAAAATGGTAATAGTAACATACATATTGATAATTACCTTAAATGTAAATGGATTAAATGCTCCAACCAAAAGACATAGACTTGCTGAATGGATGCAAAAAGAAGACCCATATATAGGCTGTCTAAAAGAGACCCAGTTCAGACCTAGGGACACACACAGACTGAAAGTGAGGGGAAGGAAAAAGATATTCCATGCAAATGGAAATCAAAAGAAAGCTGGAATAGCAATTCTCGTATCAGACAAGTAGACTTTAAAATAAAGACTATTACAAGAGACAAAGAAGGACACTACATAATGATCAAGGGATCAATCCAAGAAGAAGATATAACAATTGTAAATACTTATGCACCCAACATAGGAGCATCTCAATACATAAGGCAAATGCTAACAGCCATAAAGGGGGAAATCAGCAGTAACACAATCATAGTAGGGGACTTTAACACCCCACTTTCACCAATGGACACATCATCCAAAATGAAATTAAATAAGGAAACACGAGCTTTAAATGACACATTAGACAAGATGGACTTAACTGATATTTATAGGACATTCCATCCAAAAACAACAGTATACATTTTCTTCTCAAGTGCTCATGGAACATTCTCCAGGATAGACCATATCTTGGGTCACAAGTCAAGCCTTGGTAAATTTAAGAAAATTGAAATCGTATCAAGTATCTCTTCCTACCACAACACTATGAGACTAGATATCAATTACAGGAAAAAAATTGTAAAAAATACAAACACAAGGAGGCTAAATATTATACTACTAAATAAAAAAGAGATCACTGAAGAAATCAAAGAGGAAATCAAAAAATACCTAGAAACAAATGACAATGAAAACATGACAAACCAAAACCTATGGGATGCAGCAAAAGCAGTTCTAAGAGGGAAGCTTATAGCAATACAATCCTACCTCAAGAAAAAAGAAACATCTCAAATAAACAACCTAACCTTACACCTAAAGCAATTAGAGAAAGAAGAACAAAAAAACCCCAAAGGTAGCGGAAGTAAAGAAATCACAAAGATCAGATAAGAAATAAATGAAAAAGAAATGAAGGAAACAATAGCAAAGATCAATAAAACTAAAAGCTGGTTCTTTGAGAAGATAAACAAAATTGATAAACCATTAGCCAGACTCATCAAGAAAAAAAGGGAGAAGACTTATATCAACAGAATAGGAAATGAAAAAGGAGGAGTAACAACTGACACTGCAGAGATACAAAGGATCATGAGAGATTACTACAAGCAACTATATGCCAATAAAATGGACAACCTGGAAGAAATTGACAAATTCTTATAAAGCACAACCTTCCAAGACTGAAAAAGGAAAAAAGAGAAAATATAAACAGACCAATCACAAGCACTGAAATTGAAACTGTGATTAAAAACCTTCCAACAAACAAAAGCCCAGGACCAGATGGCTTCATAGGCGAATTCTATCAAACATTTAGAGAAGAGCTAACACCTATCCTTCTCAAACTCTTCCAAAGTATAGCGACGGAGGAATACTCTCAAACTCATTCTACGAGGCCACCATCACCCTGACACCAAAAGTAGACAAAGATGTCACAGAAAAAGAAAACTACAGGACAGTATCACTGATGAACGTAGATGCAAAAATTCTCAACAAAATACGAGCAAACAGAATCCAACAGCATATTAAAAGGATCATACACCATGATCAACTGGAGTTTATCCCAGGAACACAAGGATTCTTCAATACATGCAAATCAATCAATGTGATACACCATCTTAACAAATTGAAGGAGAAAAACCATATGATCATCTCAATAGATGCAGAAAAAGCTTTTGACAAAATTCAACACCCATTTATGATAAAAACTCTCCAGAAAGTAGGCATAGAGGGAACTTACCTCAACATAATAAAGGCCATATGTGACAAACCCACAGCCAACATCATCCTCAATGGTGAAAAATGGAAACCATTTCCTCTAAGATCAGGAACAAGATAAGGTTGCCCACTCTCACCACTATTATTTAACATAGTTTTGGAAGTTTTAGCCACAGCAATCAGAGAAGAAAAAGAAATAAAAGGAATCCAGATCAGAAAAGAAGAAGTAAAACTGTCACTGTTTGCAGATGACGTGATACTATACATAGAGAATCCTAAAGATGCCACCAGAAAACTGCTAGAGCTAATCAATGAATTTGGTAAAGTAGTAGGATACAAAATTAATGCACAGAAATCTCTTGCATTACTATACACTAATGATGAAAAATCTGAAAGAGAAATTAAGGAAACACTCCCATTTACCACTGCAACAAAAAGAATAAAATACCCAGGTATAAACCTACCTAAGGAGACAAAAGACCTGTATGCAGAAATCTATAAGACACTGATGAAAGAAATTAAAGACAATATAAACAGATGGAAAGATATGCCACGTTCTTGGATTGGAAGAATCAACATTGTGAAAATGACTATACTGTCCAAAGTAATCTACAGATACAATGCAACCCCTATCAAACTACCAGTGGCATTTTTCACAGAACTAGAACAAAATATTTCACAATTTGTATGGAAACACAAAAGACCCCAAATAGCTAAAGCAATCTTAATAAAGAAAAACAGAGCTGGAGGAATCAGGCTCCCTGACTTCAGACTATATTACAAAGCTACAGTAATAAATACAGTATGGCACTGGCACAAAAACAGACATATAGATCAATGGAACAGGAGAGAAAGCCCAGAGATAAACCCATGCACATATGGTCACCTTACCTTTGATAAAGGAGGCAAGAACATACAATGGAGGAAAGACAGCCTCTTCAATAAGTGGTGCTGGGAAAACTGGATAGCTACATGTAAAAGAATGAAATTAGAACACTCCCTAACACCATACACAAAAATAAACTCAAAATGGATTAAAGGCCTAAATGTAAGGCCAGACACTATAAAACTCTTAGAGGACAATATAGACAGAACACTCTATGACATAAATCACAGCAAGATCCTTTTTGACCCTCCTCCTAGAGAAAGGGAAATAAAAACAAAAATAAACAAATGGGACCTAATGAAACTTCAAAGCTTTGGCACAGCAAAGGAAACCACAAACAAGATGAAAAGACAACCCTCAGAATCGGAAACATATTTGCAAATGAAGAAACTGACAAAGGATTAATCTCCAAAATGTACAAGCAGCTCATGCAGCTCAGTATCAAAAACACGAACAAGGGCTTCCCTGGTGGCGTAGTGGTTGAGAGTCCGCCTGCCGACGCAGGGGACACGGGTTCGTGCCTGGGTCCGGGAAGATCCCACATGCCGCGGAGCAGCTGGGCCCATGAGCCATTTCCCCTGGGCCTGCGCGTCCGGAGTCTGTGCTCCGCAACAGGAGAGGCCACAACAGTGAGAGGCCCATGTACTGCAAAAAAAAAAACAAAACAAAACACAAACAACCCAATCCAAAAATGGGCAGAAGACCTAAATAGACATATCTCCAAGGAAGATATACAGGTTGCCAACAAACACATGAAAGGATGCTCAACATCACTAATCATTAGAGAAATGCAGATCAGAACTACAATGAGGTATCATCTCACACCAGTCAGAATGGCCATCATCAAAAAGTCTACAGACAATAAATGCTGGAGAGGGTGTGGAGAAAAGGGAACCCTCTTGCACTGTTGGTGGGAATGTAAATTGATACAGCAACTGTGGAGAACAGCATGGAGGTTCCTTCCAAAACTAAACATAGAACTACCATATGACCCAGCAATCCCACTACTGGGCATATACCCTGAGAAAACCATAATTCAAAAAGAGACATGTACCACGATGTTCATTGCAACACTAATTTACAATAGCCAGGACATGGAAGCATCCTAAGTGTCCAACGACAGATGAATGGATAAAGAAGATGTGGCACATATATACAATGGTATATTACTCAGCCATAAAAAGAAACGAAATTGAGTTATTTGTTGGGGGGGGTGGACCTAGAGTCTGCCATACAGAGTGAAGTAAGTCAGAAAGAGAAAAACAAATACCGTATGGTAACACATATAGATGGAATCTAAAAAACAAAACGGTTCTGAAGAACCTAAGGGCAGGATAGGAATAATGATGCAGATGTAGAGAATGGACTTGAGGACATGGGGATGGGGAAGGGTAAGACTGGATGAAGGGAGAGAGCAGCACTGACATATATAGACTACCAAATGTAAATAAAATAGCTAGTGGGAAGCAGCCTCATGGCACAGGGAGATCAGCTCAGTGCATGGGACAGGGAGGGAGACGCAAGAGAGAGGGGATATGGGGATATATGTATACATATAGCTGATTCACTTTGTTAGACAGCAGAAACTAACATAACAATGTAAAGCAATTATACGCCAATTAAGCTGTTTAAAAAAAATAACAAAAATTCAAAAAGAAAATTGTTAAAGGCCAATTCCAGACAAGGCACACTCCATCATTCCCATTTTGGATATGAGTTTTACCCATTGAGAATTTAATCAATAAATACATATGTAAGCATTTGTAGTACCAGTAAAGGAGAGATTTTAAGTTGTAACTCTTGTCCTCTCTCCAAGTAAACAGAAAATAAAGAAATAGATAATCTAATCATTTGTGTACATGAAGATTAAATTCTTACCCCTTCCCTCATACAAATGAGCCTCTATTCTATATTTAAATTTCTTTGGAGAAATAGATTGCTGGTTTTTTTTTTTTTTTTTTTTTTCCCTTTATCCCCAAAGGTTTTTCATTGGAACTCGAATTCCATGGTTGCCCTTTATTCCTTGATAAAGAAAAAGGAAAGAAATAAAACTTCTGTAGTTTACCTCCATAGCTTGTATTTACCTTTATTTACCATAATATTTTTTAGTAGATGGGATGCTCAGAGCTTAGCAGAATACATCTACAAACTATTATTAGACTTTGTATTTAATTTTGAGCCTTGAGTTCATTCACTGCTCTATGTGACATTTTAAAAACCCGAGCAAACAGTATTATTCTTGGAAAAGAAAAGCCCTTTCTCAATAGATTTAGCATTTAGAAACAATATTGAATCGATTTGAATCAGAAAATTGTCTCTGAAAACCCGCAATGAATATAAACATTAGGAAGATGATCTCACCTCTTATTTCCTGCCGTTGTTCTTGTACTATTTCTTTTGAAAGTGGTCCTTAAATATTCACTCAAGCCCTGTATATGATCCGATCCGTCCCAAAGCCTCAGTTTGCTTTGGTTTTGTTAGAGCCCAGGCTTACTGCACTCCACGGTTCAGATCTATGCAAGACTCCTCCGCCCTGGGGTAGAACCCTGTTAACAAGAAGTGTGCTATAATCATCCTACCAGACACTGTCATCTCATATGTCAAGATCATTTATATATGTTACTACTATTTCTTCACTGCCCCAAAAGAAAATGGTGCTTTTAGGTGAATAAAGCTCTCCTGCCTTACCCTGCAGGCAGAATTCTTACATTCCTTGAGGTGACAAAGGTTCATATCCCTTTCTGCCCTGAGGAGAAAAAAAGACTAAGATGCATCATTAATCATGCAAACTGTCTACTGCAACAGTGCCAAGAAAATGATCATTCCTATACCAACCATCAATATTCCTGACACCTGTCTAAAAACTCAGATCATGCATATCCATCTGCCTTTAGAGAAGTGTCAATGTGCACACTTCCCTTCACTATTTTTAGGGTCATGTTAAAATTATTCATCACCTGCCTGTCAGTTCCTCCAATTTGTCATATTATCCCGATGTACCAATGTCTATTATTGGTCATTCCCCTTCTACTAGAGCATTAGGGTGTAGGATGTTTTTGAAACTGTCAAATATATAAGAGGCAGTGGAATCCTACAGTTAGGCCAGAGTTCTCACCAAGAAATTTCTTTGCTCAATGTCCCCTCATGCTTAATGGAAAATGAAGATGTTTGGGGTTCCTGTGTCTACTTCAAGTTCCACTTCAATCTAATTTCCAGTAAATGAATTCTGGTTTCTAATGACTTTCATTATAAACTCCACAGTTATTTCTCTCTTGGGAAATGATTCCAAGAGGTTAAAACACATCTTACAAAGGAAAGAAACCTTTTAAAATTAAGGGGTTAAAGAAAAGCTGTTCTGATAAAACTGTCAACACTCAAATGCCTAGGAATATTGTGTTCTATACAAAATTTAAAATTAAATAGAAATTTGGGTAGGAAAATATGATCCAGCACCAGAAACAAACAATATGATGGTACATCTCATCTATTATTCTTAGTATAAAAGCCATAATCCCTAAAAACTAGCTAAGTCAAATTTTTCACTGATCTCAAATCATTTTAACATTTCTATTTTACATCTAACACAATTTTAAACCTAGTATAACTCTTTCTCCACTCTCTTTGACTTTTTTTCCTTTTCCCTGTTTCCATTGTCTTCTGCTAACACCTGTGAAATGGGTCACAGTATCTTTAAATAACAGAGGTATTTCCATGTAGGTGGGAAAATCCCGGAAATGGGATTTAAGGCACCTGTGATTTTCTAGTCATTGCACTGATGTGCAATGTGCATTAATCCCCAGGGAGACCTGTGTTAGGTCCTGGATTTGACCATAACCTCCTTGAGCATTAGTTTGCTTATCTGTAAATCATAGGCCTTGAATAGATGATCTCAAAGTCTGTTCCAGATAATCATCTCTTCGATTACTTTAGACATGATGACATATAAAGCCACAGACTAAAGAGCTCAGTCTGTGAGTCCAATGAATTTCCCCAGAATCTGCCTAAATATGTTAAAATCCTGAAAACGATTAGGAAATTAGCAGAGTGCCTCTTCAGAACCATTCTTACTATGGTCAGCATTGTTGTCCAAACTCATCAAAATGGTAAGTTCTAAGCCTAGAAAAGTGTCAGTTATTTTCAGACACTATCAAGTGATATAAATTTAACTGTGACATCTGTGAAAGGTTCTCGGGCTGTGGAATCCAGGACTTCAAAGTCACAGATGTGACAGAACAACCCAAGACCCCAAAAATCTATTCACCTGGAAGGTGCAGTGCAGAATTTTAACTAGTGAACTTTTTATGAAAATTGATCAATTTCTTACTGATCTTGGTAATATTTGTTTTGACTTTTTATAAATAAGAGAATTCAGAGGCAAACTACACCTAAGCCTCTCTCTCACTTGAAATTCTGAGAGCCATGTTACTCTAACAAGCACTCTTATACTAAATGACGATTATTCAAATAACTTTTTACAGTAAATAGAAAATAAAGGATTAAGAGTGCTGAAGTAGAGATAAAATAATAGAAAATAGTAGAAAAATAGATTTATTTTTCATTACTTTGTGTCATGCATTATATACCTGTATACCACGTGTTGTCATATCTCCACACAACCTGCCTGGGGAGAGAGGTATCATGAGTTCTTTCTAGAAATGAAGCATGTATAGCTCAGAGATGCTGATGTAATAGAGTAGAGACTCAAGCTGATGGAGTGACTATGACTGGCAATAAGGGAAGTCAGAGGTGTTACAGACAAGTTGGTGCTTACATTGGTGGGCAGAGAAAAGAGCATTATAAACATAACGAACAGCATTTGAAAAGGCAAAAAGGCTTTGGTAAACAGGCATTTTGTAGGGAATGGCCAATAGTCTGGAATGGCTGAAGCATAGGGTGAGGCAGGGAAACAAAGGTGCTAAAATCGGAATGGCGATGTGGAGCTTCAATGAGGAGTCTTCTCTTGTTTGTAAGGAAAGTTGAAATTTACCCTCTGCTCAGTAGGGAGCCATTGAGGTATCTTAAATGATTGATGTCATATTGTTTTATTAAAAAAAAAAAAACAAACCTGGCAGCAAAGTAAAGAATAGGCTAGAGAGGGAAGGAACATTAGGCAAAATGAGTTAGGAGAACATGGGGTTAACCAGAGAACAATGAAGCCTGAATGCCATTGACGGTGTTGGCAGCAGAAAGGGAGAAAGAGATTAGGGGTGGATTTAGGAACTAAAAGGTTATCAGACTTGCCAACTGACTGGATATGAGTGTCAAGAAAAGGGGAGAATCAAGAAAAATGTGAAGTTTTTTTGCTTGGCTGCCTAGATGAATGATAGTTCCATTCTCTAAGAGAGGGAAAACAGTATGAAGAAGAATAGATTTGGGGGCAAAATATGGAGTCATTTTTCACCTGTTTTATTCGAGGGCATTACATAGAGATGAACACATGGGGCTAGAGGTCTGGAGAGAAGTGGAATGAAAATAATGATGTGCTCATCCTCAAACAGAAGCTGAGCTTTGGGGTGTCAGGGAACTCAGGTGAGGGAAAAGCAAAGACAACCAAGAATAAATCCCTGGGGAACAGTGGGGCCCATAACAAGGAGCCCTGGAAGCAAATGGAAAGTATGGAAACACTCAGTAGCTTCTCTCCTTTGCTCCCTTCCTCCATTCCTTCCTTCCTTCCTTCTTCATGTTTCTTAAAACTAAGGTCAAAGAAAGGGTCATTTCACTCTCAGAGTTGTATTTTAAAATGCCCTTCCTGTTGCAAACTTATTTTTCTGTATAATTATGTTTAAAGCTTACTATTTAGCCTTAGCTTTTCCTATGCTCTTAAAGATGTGTGTCCCTGGGCTTCCCTGGTGGCACAGTGGTTGAGAGTCCGCCTGACGATGCAGGGGACGCGGGTTTGTGCCCCGGTCCGGGAGGATCCCACATGCCGCAGAGCGGCTGGGCCCGTGAGCCATGACCGCTAAGCCTGCGCGTCCGGAGCCTGTGCTCCGCAACGGAAGAGGCCACGACAGTGAGAGGCCCGCATACCGCAAAAAAAAAAACAAACATGTGTGTCCCTGTTCTCTTCCTCTGGTAGGACCCTTCATATCTTTCAAGAGAAAGCCCTCCTGACCACTCTACTTAATGTCCACTTGCAGCCCATGCACTCTCTCCACCAATAGTGTTTGATTTTCCTCACAGTATTGAATGAGAACAGAATTTTTTTAATATACTCTTGTTTTTACCTTTTTATTCTCTATCTTCTTTTGTACTTCACGAGGGCAGGGAGTTTGTCTTGTTCCCCATTATAAACGCAGCACCTGGAAAAAATGCCTGGTATATAGTAGACAATTATTTGTTGAATAAATGAATTAGGCTAATAGTCACCTCTCTAGAAACCAAACTATATGAATTTTTAAAGGATGCTCCATGTCAAATTAATACCACTTTTGTTTTCCTCTTAAGAAATTTTGACCATAATAATATTTTTTATCATTTTGTAAAAGTTTTAGCACAAAGCCACAGAAACAGAAGGTGAATCAATCTCTCTCTGTCTCTCTGTCTCTCTCTCTGTCTCTCTCTTTCCTTATGTGTGTGTATGTGTATGTGTATGTATATATATTTTTTCACCCCTAAAAAATAGATTCCAGCTTGAGGGTTTCATTTTTTATCTCTATTGGGCATTTAAAAAACATTTTAAGGAAAGACCTGTATAGAAAATATAATTCTAAACATTGCTTTGGAAGTAACAGCAGAGACTGTTTACTGAAAGGGGAAGAAAGAGACCTTCATATGCAAATGTATGGCATTTGAAAATGTCATATAGCTATATCTACATATAAATAAGCTGCTCTCTGAATTCCAGGGAAGGGAGACTTCGTGTAGCATTAGCCAATTTCTAAATCAAAATAAACTGATAGAGTAGCAGTGAGTCAAGACATGTAAGAACACATCTTTACTACCTCTTAATACAGCTGTGGCACTCCAGGTTAAAGACCACCTGGTCAAAATGAAATCAGATCCCACAGTACTTGAATGGTAATGGATATGAACCAGTAGAAGAAAAGGGATTCACAGATCAAAAAGATGACAACTTCCTGTCAAGTGTTTGCTTCCTTCTAAATGTGGACATGTAATCAAGGATCTCATAATGTCTTCTATACTTAACCTCTATATCAGGATTATTTTTTATGTGAGGTTCTGAAGGTTGGACTAAAAAAGAAAAGACTTAATTTTTACCTCTTTCCTTTTTCATATTTGTTCTTTTGCCTTGGTACAGGATGGTCACCTTGGGAAAACTCTTCTGGTAAACTATAGTATGTAAATTATCAGATGGGGATGAATCACTGCTCTATATTAAATGAACTATCCTTGCAGAACACCAGGGTACTATTCTACAAATTACATTTTTCCTACACTGGTTTGGTGCTCTTAGCTTCTGGAGGAGTTAATTAGCCTCACCTGAATAGCAGCCCATTCCTGGGCACCAGGTTTCCTAAGTATTATTTTTACAATAAGCCATTTGCTCCTTTCCAAGTTGAGACCGTGGAATTCACCACAGGAAAAAATTAATCAATTATTTTATGCCACTTTTACTGGTCATTTCGTGGAGCTGGTGTGGGAGTTGTGTTTCCCTAGCAGGAGGAACTATCTGCAATCTGTCAGGTAGCACCTGCACCACAGTTTTGTCTTGGGTATTAAAAAGCACAACAAAGCCCTCATCCTAGCACAGCATGTTTATAAAGAAGCTGGGGCTAAGAGGATAAGCTTCTAGAATGATAACTGAAGAGAAAAACTTGAATTTTAGAAAAAAAAGAAATTATAATAAGCTTAAGGTATCAATGGGGAAGAAAAAATGGAAAATCCAATAGTCAAAGGAAACCAAGAAATGGGAATGGTCTTCAGATGGATAATACAATTGCTACCTCTTATTGAATATAACTGAATGCTTGGCACTTTATCAGTGCTTTTGTGTGAAATGACCCTTCAGTAAAAGAATTATTTTCACCATTGTAAACAAATTTAGGCTAAGAAAGTTTAAGCAATTCTCCCAAGGTCACACAGCTATTAAGAAGACGAGAATAAAAAAAAAGAAGATGAGAATATGTGTAAACTGATATCTCTTTGACCACAAGGCTGCCTGATCTCTTTCCATTATACCAGCCTGCCTCTTGATACATATAATAATAGGGGAAAAGGTAGCAGGATGAATTTTGGTTACATTTGAAACTATACATCAGTGTCTTGTGGAGGATATTAAAGGAAACAGAAGCAAATCCCTAATGAGGATTAAAAATATCGTATCAAAGAACATGTTCAGAAAACTAAAAAAGGAAAAAGAAGTTGAGAAAATTTTGTTGACTTTTTGCTAAAATATGCTGATGTGGAGATATTTATGTTTTTCTGAACATCTGGTGGATATTAGTATGTTTTTATTCACAATCTTCTGTTATTAATGATAAAGGGAAGCTGAGTAATTATGATATACTGCCACAATGAATGAATATCATGCATTTTTTTTCCAGTGTATTACAGAATGTCATTATTCCTTCAAACATAAAAACATAAAGTTATTTTTAAAAAGAGGAATATGGATGTTATCCTATTGTAACAAACAAATTGTTTCCATCAGAATAGACTGAGTCAGCAACTGTTGTATCTACGAGATAAGAATACATTTTAAGTCATAAGATTTGTTGTTATTAATAAGTGACTTAAATTACACTTTAACATTGCCTTAAGTTTGAGAAATAAACTAAACCTGATATATATTTGCTTTGCCAAGAGAGAATTCCATTCTTTTACAAGAGGTCATGGAAGAGAGATTCTTTTATTAGAGATAGAGACACCATGGTTTCTGTCCCCTTGGTAGATTGTCAAAACAAAGTGTATCTTTACGGACCCTATAATCCTTCCCTCTGGCTTTTTTTGAGGGCTCTTCAGCCACCCAGGATTCTTGCAAGAATTCACTACTGAATATAACGGAATCTCTTCCATAAGATGCCAGAAATGATATATACTCAAAGGCTAGATAAGGCAAAAGGCTAGATAAGGCAAGCATGGCATGGATCTGCTGGTCCTGTTGGAGAGGGAGCCTCCCCATGAGTGGGGGCACTCCACATATTTGCATGTGCCAGTGAGTGTGTGCCAACTTGGTACAACAGCTTTTATTGCATGTACTACGCTCCTTAGTCTATACCCTCTACCCTCATTTCCCTCACTCTCAATGCTCCAGAAACTGACAGCTCCCCTACAAGCCATGCTCTAGCTCTCATCTGACTTTTTGTATATATTATTTTTGTATATATTTTGTATATATTTTTGTATATATTATTCCAACACGGGATACTCATTCTTCTTTCATTTGTCTAATTCTTGTTACGATGATCGTAACCGTCACTTTCATTTATTAAGCATTTACTATGTGCCAGGCACTGTGCTAAATAAATGCTTCTTTACACTTAAAATCTCATTTACTTATTACACATATTAGTTTAAAACAGCTATAATTTATTGGGTACTTACTGTGCGCCAGACATTGTTATAAATGTTTTACCGACATGCATAAATGTTAAATAACTTGGCTGTGGTTACAGAGTTGGAGGGTGGAAAAAAACAGAATTGAACCCAGACAGCCAAGCTCCCAAGCCTGTGATCTTATTGCCTCACAAGTGTTAACAGGTAGTACCGTTATTTCAACCATTTTAAAATTGGGGAGATGGAGCCCATTCCCTCCCCACTTTCACCCTGGAGTCCAGACATTTCTGTGTTCTCTTCGGCCCCTATCTTTACCCAGTTATCACATCGCTTTGTGTTAGCCTGTTTGCTTTTCTGTTTCCTTCTTTTTCAGTGAGGAAACAGAAGCCTTGAAGAGTTAAGTAATTTGCCAGAAAAAGTTAATAATACTAAATGGCTGGGCTGAGATTGAGCTTGGCTCTCTCTTCCAAAGTCTGCTTTTTTCCCTCTGCCGAACGATCTCTTATAAACGTGAGCCAGAGTATTTCTCGGCGGACAGGCATTTCCATGAAAACGAAAGCAAACTGACTCAAAAGGACGCAGAGATTATTTATTTCTAGGTCTATTGTTCCATTCTTGTTTAGTTCCTTTAGATTTGTTTGCAAGCATGACTATGAGGACATGTGATGATAATATCTA
Organism: Aethalodelphis obliquidens; assembly: GCF_003676395.1. Lineage (NCBI taxonomy): Eukaryota > Metazoa > Chordata > Mammalia > Artiodactyla > Delphinidae > Aethalodelphis > Aethalodelphis obliquidens. The sequence goes on from NW_020837946.1 coordinate 42,119,992, forward strand.
ATTAAAACTAAAGCATTTATTAAGTGCTCATTTGCTAGCTATTGTTCAGAGGATTTTATATGGATATTTTCATTTATTCCTCACTATAACCCCATGATGCAAATACTCAATCATCCCCATTTTACAGATGAGGAAACTGATGCACAGAAGGGTTATATGAGTTGCTCTAAATCCCACAGCTGGTAGGTGGAGGAGCTAGATTTGGAACTCAACTTGACACATGGGTAGGAGAAACGAGATTCTTTTCAGTGTTACCAAAAATTCACTGTCGATTACCACAATGATTCGACTCATATAACATATAAATTGTGTATTACGAGACTAACAGAAAACATGCCTTACGTTCACTACCCCTCAGAGAGTACTGAGAAATACTTAGAGAATGAGAGAGAAATGGTTGGGCCTAAAGCGCTTTATGCTCATATTTTGCTCCTAATTCCTCTGGAATGACTGAGCTCAAAAAGATGATAAAGGGCTTGGATGGGGCCAACTTTTGTTAGCAGAAAGACAGATGGGGTCTTGAGACTTGGCAAAGCTATTCCTCTGCTAGGCATACTTCATCTTCTCTATATAAACTGATCTCCATTAATTCGTATGGAAGACTCATTGTTCCAAGTCTCAGATGAAGATTCCTACATCATATGAGCTTAAGCCTGGCACAGTTCTGAAAGGACAGGCTTGTCACCTCTAGCCACAAACAGGACATGGTAGTAGTTGCTTCCAGTGACCCAAGACCAATTAAAAAATAGAAATATGAAAGGAGGTCTGGCCCTCAAAAACAATTAGCCCATTCCTGTTACTGCCAACTATGATAGAAAAGATTGTGGCGTTCCAAAGTCATGGAAATCCACTCAGTCAAGTGGATTTCTTTGACTTTCTCAGTCAAGTCAAATCGACTCTCTCAGAACTGGAGAATCTGTTTCTTAAAAACCATATGACGACATAAAGATGATGGTGAATATTTAAAAGAGCTTCAATAGGCTGAGGGAAGTAAGATTTCACAGTTTTACTATGAGAGATTGTTAATAAGTGATAAACAGCTTTGAATGTACACAATCTACACTGAACAAGAATAAAATCTTAAATTCAAAGACCTAACCATTCCTTTTGTAAGCTTCTCCCCATCCAAAAAAAAAAAAATCACTTGATGACCTTTATTTTTCAATTAGTGTATTTTTTCTGGTAAAAATAAAACATATTTATTATAGAAAATTCTCTCTACTACCTAGAAATAATCAATGTCATTATCACTGTCAAAATTGGGGTGAATCTCATTCCAGGTTTTTATATTTTCCACACATTATGTATTTTAGTATCGTACTCATTTTTCTATGTCATCAAAACTCTTCATAATTTTTTCTAGTTGAATAATATTTTATCATCTAATTACACCACAATTTACTTAACTATATTATACTGCTGCTGAAAATTTAGGTAGTCTCTCAGTTTTCACTTTTATAAAGGATGTTGCAATTGATTTATTGATGAGTCTTTGTCTGCTTCTGAGGCTCTTAATATGTTAGTTTTTCAATGTTTGTATCATTTTCTCTCCCACTGATGATAATTCAAATTCTTGTCTCTGTACCATCTATCCCTGGCCCAATCTAACATAAGATGTAGATTTCCAATGATTATAGCTTCTCTTCAGATAGACTAACTGGCCTCCTTATAGGGTACCATGCTGAACAATTTAACTGTCCTGCTATTTGAGATCAGCTTTTAGACATGACCTGATATGAAGCTTACAAAATGAATGCCCTATACATGGTCCAATCTAAGTACACAGACCCAAACAATACATGTAGTAAAAAGCCTAGAAGTAAATAAATTAAATGTTGATAGTAGTTTTGTTGAGGGTGTAAACAAGGAGGTCTTTCTATGCTGCTTCTACTTTCTATATTTTCTACTATTCTTAAATCAATGTGAAATTGCTTTTATAATGAAAATACCCAATATACTTTATTTTTAAGGAAAAAAAGTATAGAACTAAGCAATTTAGCCCTCTCAAAAAATACACATTCTTCACATTGAATGATACAGTTTCCTATTAGTAAGTGAAACACCTATGGTCATGACTATACCTACAAATTCAAGTGAAGGAGGAAGGTAATCATAGGGATCTCTCCAGGCAAAAAACATTTCTGTCTCAATTATCTATATCTTTCAGACAAAATTGTTTTCTGGTCTGGAATTATCCAGATGACTGCCTCTTTCATTTGTCCCCTTAACTCTATATGCAGAAGTCTAAGAGAATGCTTTACCATTGAAAAATTGTGAAGAAAACACCAGATTAAAAAGGAGAACACACAGAAAAACTGGTTGTGTGTATATGAGAATTCTCTGTATTCTCTTTGTAGCTTTTCTATAAACTATTCTAACATTTAAAAAATTACTTTAAAATGAGAACACATGGTTTCTGGAGCTATCTTTCTGCCCTTGACCCACTGTATGACATTAGGGAATAATTGAATATTTCTGGCCTCCACACTCTAATATATCAAGGAAAAAAATACACACCACACCACACACACATACACACACAAACACACACACACATACACACACACACACACTTATATGTTTAACTTACCTAACATTTAGGGATGTTGCAGTCTCAAGTAAAATAATAGCTACAAAAAAACTTTTTAAAATGTAAATCATTAAACGAATTAAAATAATAATGTAATTTAGTAATCCTTTGGCCTAAATAGAATTTATGTTACATAATGGAAATTGAAGAGAGCAAATCTACATACTTCTTATCTTTAATAACTCTTATTTTCTCATGATAACTTTTTCAAAAAGAGAGAAAAATATTTTACTTAAAAGCATTCCTCACTGATGTTTCTTCATAGTCTAATTTTTCCCTTTCATTTCATGATATTTCTAATCTTGCCTTTAAACTGACCTCTGCACATCCCTTGTAGACCATTATAAATGTCCTTCCTACTTTAGATATCATGTAGAAGACTTCCTTTTAATAATCATAAATTTGCTTAATATAGACATTTCACCCCGACCATTTTCCTACTAAACTATTGATTTCTTTCAGTTAATATCAATTCTGTTGTAGAAATACCCAAACATAAACAGAGTTTTCAATGCAGTCTCAAAAATCAAAATCAGAGATCTGTCATGTTTATACATCAGAGCTTAATTGTTTTTCCTGCAGTCTTCCTCATTATACAAAATGGCACTACCATGTTCAAGCCAAAAACCTAGTCATCTTTGATCCATTCCTCTCATTTTGCAATACACGAACAAGTCATATTTAGTCCACCTCTAAGATATACGTGGAATACAAGTATTTTTTTCTCTCTCCACTGCCACTATAGTCCAAAACCTGGACACTGTCTTTCACCTACACTACTGTATTGGTCTCCTATTTGTTCTCCCTGCTTCCTCTGTTTTCCCTCAATGATCTATTTTCCACACCAGTCAGATATACTTGAAACTATCCCAATGGGTTCTCATTGCGCTTTAAATTAAATCAATACTCCTTAGTGTGGCGTACAAAGTTCTACATAGTAATAAGGACCTCGCTGTTCTCTCCACTCCGTTTTAGCTCTCTCTTTACTTTCCTGGGAACCCTCTTCTCTAGGTACAATGTTGGCTCCTGGAATGTCATTTTTTTACTTTAGAGTCTTTTTCTGTATATAACACTCACTCAGAGGGCTCTTCACCTGGCCAACTTTTTCTCATCCTTCCTTCTTCAATACCCTTCCCTCACCTCTTTGAAACAGGCTGCCCACCCTAGTCTGCTATATCTTAACATCCTTTTTTCTCTGTAACATTTCTCATTTAGATGCTAGGTTTTTGTTTGTTTTTACTTTTGTATATTGTATTATGATGTGAATGACCTTTATGAGAGAAACTTTGACCCACCACTGTGCACTCTGTACCTGCAGTATTTGGCACACAGGAGGAGATCAGTCAATATTTTTTAAGTGAATGAATAAATTGATGAGCTAATTAGGTACAGTACAGGTAGGAGCAAGGACTAGTAAATTTTAAGACCTTATAAGAAAAAATGTGTTTCTTACCTTCTCTGGATCCAAAGGGCTACATGGTCACATACCAAGAGCCAGAAGTTGTGGGTTGATACTGACAGCATTCACTGCAGCAAAAGTGAGGGGCTTGTTTGAATCACCTATGTCGCACTCAACTCGCATCTCTGGATATAGCCATTTTGTGGTTTTTCTGTTTCAAAATAAATAGTTCCCTATAAGCCTCAATTCTAAGTGCCAGCTGTTATCCAGTGCCAGCTGGATAAACTAGGTGTTTGACGCTCTCCAAATTCAAATTCGTACACATTTTACAACCCCTATTGATTTCTTGAGTGGTTAACCAACCGTGTACTTGGGGAGTGTAAATTATACACTGGGAGTGTGTTAGACCTGTTAAAAGGTAAACTAACACTATGAGACCACAAAGTACCACTTAGTTAATAACTAATTTCAAGTCGTAAATGCTGTCCAAGTGGAAAGAAACTGTTAAGAACTACGCCTCATCCTTAACTATTTCTAGAGCAGTTCTTGCACACAAAGTTATCACTGACTAGAAATGAAGGAAGTGCCAGAAGAAATCAATTATTCAAAACTGGGAAGAAAGGGGGCGGGGAGGGAGGGAGAGAGAGAATATTCATAGCTATTTAGAATACTTGAGGAATGAGTTGTCCTAGATTTAAAAGATTTGTACTTAACCAAGGGATAATGCTTTAACGATGAGAACATTTAATGTCCAAATTTTCTTAATGGAGTACTCTAAATTCCCATCCTTCTTAAACAAAAGATGCTAAACAAACTCCAGCGTTTTCTTAATGAGTCAGAATTCTATAATGGCATCAGTTATTCAAGAATTCTAAAAATGCAGATAGAGATAATGTGGGAGATTATACTCCAGATGTGACCTGGAATTTTGTTGAAAGGTCACTGATGTCAGTTTGCTGCTTGGTCATTTGCTTCTTTCTAATAAAGGTAAAATGCAGCATCATTTGTTGTATGACAAAATAAACAATGTAAGATAACTGCCTTTCTTATAAGATGAATTAATAAATCAAAAATGAATGTAGCCCCTTTTATAAAGTTTCCCTAGCTTCTCAAAAATTCTTCTTTACTGTGGTTATTAGCATCTTTTGACACATCAGCACTTTGAAAACATAATTTCTGCGTTGCAAATGCAATGAATCATAGATCTTTCAATCTATGCTTAAACTAAGGTGATCATATAATTTACCACCTTAACTAGGAAACTTTTGAGAGTGAAAGGAGGCACTATGAATCATTATGCTGGGAAAATAAACATAAACCAAGATTGTACAGGTCACATACTAGCTGAAGCCAATCTTTCAGCTCATTTTCATTAATTCCATATGGACTGTTAAAAAGTATATTTTATCAATGTGAGTGTTTGGTTGCTAAATAGTCATTATATTAGTTTGCTAAGGCTGCCATAAAACATCACCACAAACTGGGTGACTTAAAACAACAGAAATTTATTATCTCACAGTTTTGGAGGGTAAAAGTCTGAAATTAAGGTGCTGGCAGGACCACAGTCCCTCCACATTCTCAAAGAGAGAATCCTCCCTTGCCTTTTCCAGCTCTGGTGGCTCCTACATTCCTTGGTTTATAGCAGCGTAGTTCCAATTTCTGCCTCTACCTTCATCTGACCTTCACTGTGTGTCTTCATATGACCTTATAAGAATACTAGTCATTGGATTTAGGGCCCTCTCTAATCCCGTATGAAAGCATCTGAACTAATTATTTTCCAGTAAGCTTGCACTCTGAGGTTCCAGACAGATGGGAGTTTTTGGAGGACATTATTCAACCCAACGCGGTAACCAATAAAATATTTGGTTAATGTTTTACAAATAATCATTAGATAAAGATTTTACTGACGATAAAAAAACGTATAATACTGAACATGAAAAAGACTTGTTCATTGGTATTCTCATGTCTCTATAACAGGTTAAACAGAGAGACCACACGGAAATCTATGACGGATTATCACATCATCAAAAGTTTTATCTTAGAAAGCAGTACCACCTTTAATAACAGTCTTATTCTGCTTAAATACAAAGATACTTGATTCATAGACATGTACTAAATATCATCAAAACAGAATAACTTTCAACACCATGAAACTGTTCCGAGGTTATGTTATGTTCAGAAATTACTTCTTAGGAAAAACTACAAAATTCTGTCTTAGAGGTTGACTCTGTGACTTTTTCAATATCAATTTTATCTAGAATGCTTATTTAAAATGTCAAACCAACTTTCAGAAATACTCATAGCATAATCAGCTGCATTTGTTTCTTAAAATTGTTTCATCTTATCCCTGAATATTAGAAGAGATGGTATACCTTCTAACGTTCTCAATGAGAATCAACTACATTAATTTGGTCAGGTACCAACATATGGCAGTACTCCAAATTTGTAAATGAATCTAAATCTACGCTGTAATTTTCTAACTGTCCTTTTTGGGCCATGACATCATACAGGAGGAATGTGCAAACCCATCAACCCATCAATTGCCTATACTTGCTCTTTCAAGTCATTTATAGATATCTTTTTTTTATGGTTAGCAACACATTTTTGCCCTCCAGCCTTTTGCCTTTCACTGAATAAGCTGAAGTGCATAGCAAATATAGCTTTTACCTCTGCATCTAATTCTGTCATGCTGAATATATACACTCTACTGAGTCGACTACAGTTCTCCACTGTATTGCACCTTACCTTGTCGGTTAAGGTAGGGATTGTCTGTCTCTCTAAGGACACATTACTGAAGTGCAGCTGGCTCTTTGATGCAACAACTAAGAGGGACTAATCTTTTGAAAGCCACCACACCAAGGTACAGGCAGTTTCCAAATATATTGCCTATGCCTGTCATACTCATTTATTCATGCTACTTACTGAACACCCACTTATTGCTACTTCTTGTTCTACACCCTAGAAATGTTACAGTAAATAATACAGTCTCTGCCCTAGGAGAAAGTATAATCTATTGCAACGTTTTCTTGTGTGCTCTGAATGGGTAACAGGTGTATAAACTCATTAATCTACTTTAGCAGTCAGGTGGCTTGAGTGGCTAGAGCCCCCAGGCCGATTGTCTCCTCTGTTTGCCTAAAACCAAATCTTATCCTTTTCTATGTGTGTGGTAATGTGAAAAATTTGGAGATGCTATGGTCTGATGCAATGTTTCCCAGAAAGGAGTCTAGTGGAATAGTCCCACAAAATGTTCCTAAAAGGGAGAGGGAAGTTTCCTAGACAAATGAGTTTAGGAACACTCCATAATGTGTGTCCTTTCTAGGCATCTCACAATGCAGGTTAGCCTTTTAAAGACTCTGAAAACAAGCAGTAAAGAAATGCATATAGCTGTGTTTAATCCGCTCTTTCCCAAACTTATTTGACTATAGAATCCCTTTTTCCATGAAGCCTGCTCCAGAAGTAGCACTGCATTGACAGAGCTCCCCTTGGGAAACCCTGGTCTGGAGAGTATGTCCATTGTCCTTAAGGCCCGCAATTTAAAAGAAAGGGTGGCTGTCTTGTCCTGCTCAAGGAAGTAAAGAGATGTCCCTCCCCAGCTGCCCTACTCTTGTGCCGTCGACACCTGCTGTTTGTTGTAGCACCATCTCTCCCAGTTGTCACACTGCCACAAATGCTGACTAGGCTTCCATTTATTCCCTCTATTTGTCCTCTTTCCTGCTCCCACTGCTTCTCTTATAACTTTCTCTTTTCTACGGACTAGCTGAATGTCTAAAGATACCACCAATGGACCAATGCTCCTTTACCCCCATCTGGAAATTGAACTAATCATAATCCTTGATATAATCTGCACCTTTCCTCAGCGGTGTTATTTGTTTCTATATCCAAGAGAAAGCTTCATTTACTTTCACACAGAGAATTCTTGTTGCTATTCTGGTTAGTTGTCTAACAGAGCCATTAAAGAAGCCTAGAGATTTGTGAGAGCTGGTCTCAGGATGCCTGGATTCTGACAACATTTAGAAGTCTCTCGCAGATGCTGGCATTTGTTGCAGGCAGCCTATTCTTTGAGTGTTGTGTTCTCAAAAGGGGCCTAAAATAAAATAAAACAATAAAAATGAAGTGTGGGCTTCCCTGGTGGCACAGTGGTTAAGAATCCGCCAATGCAGGGGACACAGGTTCGAGCCCTGGTCCCGGAAGATCCCACATACCGTGGAGCAACTAAGCCTGTGTGCCACCACAGCTGAGCCTGCGCTCTAGAGCCTGCGAGCCACAACTACTGAAGCACGTGCTCCGAGAACCCGTGCTCTGCAACAAGAGAAGCCACCACAACGAGAAGCCCATGCACCACAATGAAGGGTAGCCCCCCGCTCGCCGCAACTAGAGAAAGCCGGCATGCAGCAACGAAGACCCAACACAGCCAAAAATAAATAAATAAAATAAATAAATTTATAAAGAAAAAAATGAAGTGTATTCTAAAATAAAATGAAGTGTTCAGGCTGACTACCAAGATCAAGGAAGGCTTGATAGCTGAAGGCCCCTGATGACTTCTCATCACAATCAAGGTGGGTGTGGGAAGAGCAGCGCTGGGCAACCCAGTGCTCACACACTCCTGGACACGGAACAGCTGGCTGAGATCAGTCCTTTAAGAGAAGGAGCCAAGATAGACTTGGGACCACGAAGATGGAGCAGCGCCAGCGTAGTAATCAAGGGAAGGAAGCAGGATCCAGGGAACAGGAAAACCTAGCATTAGATGGCTAGAGACAGAGAGATGAGAAACGGCTAAGGTGGTGTCAAAAGTATTGTGATCCAAATCATCTGAATGTCAGAATTGCCTGGGGTACTTTTTTTTTTTTTTTTTTTTTTTTGCGGTACGCGGGCCTCTCACTGTCGTGGCCTCTCCCATCGCGGAGCACAGGCTCCGGACGCGCAGGCTCAGCGGCCATGGCTCACGGGCCCAGCCGCTCCGTGGCATGTGGGATCTTCCTGGACTGGGGCACGAACCCGTGTCCCCTGCATCGGCAGGCAGACTCTCAACCACTGCACCACCAGGGAAGCCCTGGGGTACTTTTTTAAAAGACAAACTTCAGGTGTATCAGCTGGTGATTCTGATTCAGGTGATCAGGACCAACCAAACCCTGGAAATCTATTTTTGACAAGCACTTAAGGTGTATCTGCGCTAGAACAAGCAACATTACCCTTAAAGGAGGAATTTGAGGATACTAACCCACTCATTAAAAATTTTTTTTAATTTATTTATTTATTATTTATTTTTTAAATTTTTGGCTGTGTTGGGTCTTCATTGCTGCACCCGGGCTTTTCTCCAGTTGCAGAGAGCGGGGGCTCCTCTTCATTGCGGTGCGCGGGCTGCTCACTGTGGGGGCCTCTCCTGTTGCGGAGTACAGGCTCTAGGCACATGGGGTTCAGCAGGTGTGGCTCGTGGGCTCTAGAGTGCAGGCTCTGTAGTTGTGGCGCACGGGCTTAGCTGCTCCGCGGTATGTGGCATCTTCCCGGACCAGGGCTTGTCTTGTGGTTTAAAAAGTTCTTAGCTGCATGGTCTGCATGTTACACTGGAAAGAGCCCTAGTTTTTTTTTTTAGTTTGGGGGGTTTTTTTGCGTTACGCGGGCCTCTCACTGTTGTGGCCTCTCCCGTTGCGGAGCACAGGCTCCGGATGCGCAGGCTCAGCGGCCATGGCTCACGGGCCCAGCCGCTCCGCGGCATGTGGGATCTTCCCGGACCGGGGCACGAACCCGTGTCCCCTGCATCGGCAGGCGGACTCTCAACCACTGCGCCACCAGGGAAGCCCAAGAGCCCTAGTTTTGACCCCAGTTCTGCTTATCGATTGTGTAAATTTCTAAGACAAGTAATTAAACCTATTTGAGCTTCAGTTTCCTCATCTATATAAAATGAGATTTTTATAAATCTACTTTGAAGGGCTATATTAAGGTATACATTTTTGTTATGTTAAATATCAACACGATGTTAGGCATGTTGTAGATTCTCCAGGAATTGTAGATTTATCATCCTGTCTTGAGAATCTGTTTTCTTGGCTGTGTTTAGAAGACAACACCAAATCATGTGGAAACAACCCATAGATACAGTACATTATGTATAGTACATAGCACAGGGCCAGACACGTAGTAGGTACTCAAGAAATGTTCATATAATATATTACCAATTTTTTGGTCTTATCTACGTTATTAAAATCTTTAAAAATTTCTGCTGTGTTTCAGTGAATGCTCCAGCCTAAATCCTCCTCATTCTCTGTTGGCTAATAATTTCAAAGTCACAGAGGAAAACAAATGTGTCACCTGAGAGGTTTATCTTAACTATTTATCCATTGCTGCATACGTAGCCTATAAAGGAGAAAATAGCTTGACTCACATAGCCCCGAAGGCAAAAGTGGACAGGATCTGAACCCTCTGTCACTTATGTTGTCATTTTCAGCACTGTTACCCAAGAAGTTCACTAAGAAAGGACACCCAGATTAGCCACTAAGCAAATAAGTTTGGCCAGAAATGCATAGGTTTAGTTCAAGACAAAAGAAAAAAGGGGAGGGGAGTATACCTGGCATAAAATGGCTTCCCATAATTTTTTCTTTCTCTAAGGTTTACAGTAAACTTTGTCTATGAAGAGCAGCTTGGAAGAGAGCAGGGTTGCTGCAGCATAAAGCTCAGTGGGGAGAGCTGTAGCAAATTGCCCCAGATAAGCTTAAGGCAACTCCACCTCTGGACTCCTGAGAGGCTAATGAACCATGGATCCCTGCCTCTTCCCAAGGCCTGATGTTTACACAGTGTTGTCAAAGACAACTAAACTTCCATAAAATACTATATTTCTAAAAGGTCTTCAAGCATAATCCTCTAAACCTATAGGAGTTACCCACTTGCTGAGAGTTAATAGGCTCTTGACTGAATGGTGAAGTTTGAAAAGGACCATTATAGGCAGAGTGCAGTTTCCCCCAGTTGCCTGTTCTCTTCACTATTTGGAGGGCCCCACCATCAGAAGCCAGCCAGGGCATTCCTAAGGCAGGGGACAGAGAAAATGGCTAAAGATCTGCTTGTTTTCCTCCTAATAATAAACAACTTCTTCTTCTTTTTATCTTGGAGGTCTAGAATTTCTGGCTACATCTATATGAAACTTGTGATGTCAAATTCTTCAATTTATTAAAATTGTTTTTGGATGTCGTAAGTTAAAATGGTACATACAAGTTTCTCTTCCAAGGTTTTACAGATTTCTCAGCTTTTATCCATGTAAATATATTACCAGTAGAAACTGAGATAATAAAAGCCCATGCAAGTAATCATCCAGTATTGTTGCATTTCAGTCACTCCAGTCCCCAAATTACTATGTCTATTTCAGATGCTGTTACTTTTTCCAATTTAAATTCAGGCAATTCTTGAATAATGCCATTAAGGTCTTGCCTGAGAATTCAGTAACACAAAAATTAGTTTTCTTCCACTGTATTTAATTTTATGTCCAATAAGAATATTTATATATGCAAGTGGTGATGTGGATAATCACATTTCACATTTTATATTAGTGCCTGATCAATAGTACAATAAGAAAGAATTTCTCGGGCTTCCCTGGTGGCTCAGTGGTTGAGAGTCTGCCTGCCGATGCAGGGGACACGGGTTCGTGCCCCGGTCCGGGAAGATCCCACATGCCGCGGAGCGGCTGGGCCCGTGAGCCATGGCCGCTGAGCCTGCGCATCCGGAGCCTGTGCTCCACAACGGGAAAGGCCACAACAGTGAGAGGCCCGCGTACCACAAAAAAAAAAAAAAAGAATTTCTCTGCATCCCCACGCATCCTGCTCCCAACCCATACCTCTGCCTAATTAGCAAAGTTCTGGATCCAAATAGTTTCAATTACTCTTCTGAAAAAATAGGATAATGTTCAACTTGCAGAAGAAATGTAGCACTTGAAGGACTTGATCTCTATTTTGAAGGGTTTTCTTTTAAAATCTTTAACAGATAACTAGGAATATTGTGACTGGGCCTCTGCTCTCTACAGAACTTTAGAATTGATCTTGTCCTTAAATGCTTCCCCATCCGTTGTGCTAAGCTGTCACTTTCAGCTAGCATTCTCATTTGAGTCTCTGTCCTAGAGGCTTAAAAAAAGAGAGACTCTTCTCATCTACTCATCTGTGCCTTGAGGAAACTATGACAGCAGGTGAGGCTATTATAGAATTTGTTAAGTTGCAAGAACTCATATTGCATTACATTCAGGACCCATTCAATAGGAATGCTTTTCTGGTCTTTAAAAAACTTCGATTGCAATTCAAGCTAGATAGGAGGTTTTACTGCCACCTCATATGTTTATACCTGATAAGGACAGGAAATCATAAGAATTCTATATTTTCTTTGAAACCAACTCTAATCAACAATGGGACCATCATGACTTTACTTCTAAATTCATAATTTGTTTCTGTCCCAGGCACAATATAAATATAATGGAAAGAAAGATAGTTTTTCTAGTTGGTTAAATAAAATTATTTTCAAACTGCTTTAGCAATAGGATAGTAAGCAGGAGAAATTACAGTAAAATCAAGTAATCATCAGTAGAGGAATATCTCAGTGCTGGAGTTTCCTTGTACTGTTATAAACATGACAAATAGAAGTATTACATAAATACATCAAAAATGGAAATTTCATTTTGCAGAAAAAATGTGTCACATTTTGTGTGCCCACAGGAAAAGAGAGTTGAAAAGATAATAAACCACACTGTACAACTCACATGCATGTACTTGTCAAGATAATTCATGATGCTAAAGCATAATGTTAAAAATTAAAGTAAGACCCACAAGCATATTGTTCCCCACAAGGAAGACAACATGTAGTAAAGAGCACTTTAAGCTAGAATGTCTGAATTACAGACCCAGTAAATATTTAGGATATTTTACACTCTTTAAAAAGTAAGATGTCCCCATAATTAAGGCAAAGTGATTTCCTTACCTAAATAATGTCCTTACTTCTCCACTTGTTTTTCCTAGGATATCAACAATAATATTTCGCAATAAATACTTATTCGTAATTTAATATAAGTAAATATTAAGAATAGAAATAAATATTACTCTTAAAATTCAAAGAACCTAGAGATCTAAGATAATCCAATCTACCACACAGTAACACTCTACAACATCTGAGAAATAGTAACACATATGAGAAGTTTTCACACCACCACAAACTCATCACTTCACTATATAACTCATTCCCCTATTGAACAGTTCTGGTTGCTTAAAAATGTGCAGCGGAAATCTGCCTCCCTAAAGCATCCTCTAAATCCTGATGATACCTCTAGTTTAGGATCTTTCCAACTTACTCTAAAATCCTTACACAGAATCAGACTCCTCATGGGGACTCAGAGGCCTAAAGGATTTGTATATATATTCTAAAGAAAGGCCTGATTAAAGCAAGACAGGGCTGTCTCCAGAGAAATATCATCTGACCAGCCCCCAGATGTCCTCCCAGACTGTAATACACCATGGGTAGGATCTGGTCCTTTAGCCTATAGGTGCAGAAATTTGATTTTACAAACCCCAAGAATTCAGTGGGCTGAAGAAAGCTGACTTGTGCCCCCAAAATGCATGGAAACTCAGAACCAATCAATTCACTCAAATGAAATATATAAATGTCAAATGGATAAGATATCTAGGTGGTACTGTCAAAGCCAGCTACACAGAAGTCCAACTATTTTAAGACTAAAGAGCAGAGCATCAAAACAAGAGAAATGGGTTAACTGAGTATTTAATAGCATCAGACACTAATAATCTAGTGCAACCATCTTTGCAATCTTTGCAACTGAGCACTCTGGGTTTGCTAGTTCAAGTTGGCTTCTCAGGGCACAGCATCCCAGAGGGCACTTGAATAGATGACACAGCATGACATTCAGATGCTTCTTTTGCCAGACTCTAACCCTTATCCAAAGGGAAACATCCTTTCTTCAGATATAAGGATAATTTTAGTCTAATTTTACAGTCATATTTCTGCTTCAGTTGATAATGTGTTGCTTTGATAGATTAACTCTCTGAACGACATCTTGTTTCCAACTTTTTGGGAAGAAATCAGGGGTAATGATAAACACACGTGTACACACACACCACACTCTGGGCTATATTGATTTAAATATCTGAACTGCTATGCCTGGCTCTGCCCACTTTCTATTCGACTTATCTTACTTGACTTGTGATTAAAGCAAAGTCTTGCTATTCGCCATTTCCTCTGTCTCTTCAGCTTGCTGTGTCTCTTTCCCTGAAAGCACCAGGATAGAAACAATACCTATAGCTGTGCTTTAGAGCAGCCCACTTCTATAGCTATCGATTGGAATGTCGACTAGCAATGGGCATGCAGCCCTATTAGCTCTGCTGCAAGTAACTCAGATTATACCAGAAGTTGTTTCCTAAAGAAGTCAGGATTTCATTCAGAATAAACAATTTGTAAACATTTAAACAGGAAACTGGACAAGGATTTTAAACAAAGACACGAAGAGTTTCTACCATGATCACTCTCTGTCTTAGAAGAAAGAGCACAATCCTTACATTAAATCTCTTTTTAAATGGAGAACAGAGAAGTTGATGCCTAAATCGTCAACCACCACAGAAAACATACAGACTTCCAAAGTATCATTTTTCTATGATTTTTTTTTTTCGGTATGCGGGCCTCTCACTGTTGTGGCTTCTCCCGTTGCGGAGCACAGGCTCCGGACGCGCAGGCCCAGCGGTCATGGCTCACGGGCCCAGCCGCTCCGCGGCATGTGGGATCTTCCCGAACCGGGGCACGAACCCGTGTCCCCTGCATCGGCAGGTGGACTCTCAACTGCTGCGCCACCAGGGAAGCCCCATTTTTCTATGATTTTAAATCATTAAATGCTTTGTTATTGCTTAAATACCTATGCATAAACATCAGGATCACAAATACCCATTATGGTCCATACACATATTTGGTTTGTATATTATATTTCTGTGTTTCTACTCTTCTTAATATACTCAGATCTCATTTCTAAAACGTGTCTATTGCATTACTAGAAGTGGTTATATATTCAGGTTTTCAATCAACTGGTTTACTTGTTTGGATTGACTATAAATTTGTTGACATATATTGACGATTCCTCATTTTCTTGCCCAGGGTTCATTTCTTCTACTCATTTATTTTCAATCTCTCTAACTTTCTTATTTGACAGTATCCTACGAGCAGCATAACAGAGCACTCCAAGTTCATAAGGAATGGTGTAAACTAATTAGCAGATTTCATGATGGAAACTATTCCCCTCCCACAGGATCATCCTGTCTGGATAATGAACTTTGTGAAAATATCCAGCTCTTACTACACTAAGGCAACAGTCTCACTCAAACAATCACCTATTTTGCCCTTGGACTTCAGTTCCTAATTGTGGACATGGTACAGATTCAGAAACAAAAACAGTATGGGGTGAGGGACAGAGTTAAAAATAAAATAGCCTTAAAAAATGGATTTTGAGTTAAGAAAATTCTTGATCTTCTTTTGCAACTGACAGAAGAATAACCCTAATAAGATGTGTTTGAAAAATACTATGACTGAAATCACAGTGTATAAGTGAAATGTAGGGAAGTTACAGAAAATTCCCCTACATGCAGGTGTGCAGAAGCACTGAAGGGTTACTAACGAACACTAAATAGAAGTGTTGAATAGTTTGTTATGGGGAGAAGATCCAGAAATAAGAGTGAAAATCAGTGCTGGTTCATTACATCAGCAGTGAGGCTGGCAAACCCCACAGCTAAAGTCATCTTTCAATAGCAGGTGTGTGGTTTGTCCACTCTGGCTTGTAGCCCCCCAGCCAGGGCACAGAATGATCCCAGTCTTCATGGATCCATGAATGACCACAAGCCCTCTCAAGATGTATCTAAATACTGTGGTCGTTCTGCTTCTCTTTTGGTCACATCTCCCATACTGGAAATTTTACCCCACACTATCCATTTCAGTTTTGGTGTGTTTGCTTACTGCAAGCAGTATTTCTTACCAAAAACACCGTAGTAGCTTGGAAGAATGGAAGAAACCAAAAGAGAAAGTTCTATACATTCTCAGTCTTTTCTATGGAAGCGGTTCTTTTCAGTTTAATAGTAATTATCAAAGTAGAAATATTATAATGCAAACAAAAGATCACCTAAATAGGTAAAAAGACATAGATATAAAACAAATGAATGATTTAAATGCCATCGCCAGCCTCTTCAGCATCCTTATGATAAATCCTTTATGAATTTGGGTATGTCATTTGAAATATTACCCACCATACCGATGTGCATAAATATCCCTACACAAGAAAGCACTTAACATATTTAACAATTTACTTCCAACTTTAATGTTTTTCAGATGACAGCCTAGATCTTAAAATGTATAGATATTTTATAGCCTTGCTTAAACATAAATAATACATTTGTCTAATTCACTAATACCAAAGGTACCTTTTTTTCTCATGATAAATATAGTCACCATCCATGACCGCCAGTAAAAATTATAAGGATGCACTATAATAAAAAAAACTATACCCCTATGTGGAAATGATAGGATATAATCTGTTTCATAAAAATAGTAATTTATTCTCAATCTTCCATCACTGGGAGAACGCATTACTGCTGACCGATTACTGTGGTCTTGAAAAGTATCTTTAGATTGAAGTCAAGAGAGTTATATTTCTCATGCGTTTAGGGAAGAATTTTAAAGTATATCAGGTCTCAGATTATAGAAGAAACTCAAAAAAGGCAAAACTTTGTGTTATAAAATGAACATATAAAGAATCCAAAGACTGCTTAGAGATGGCATTACAAATGAGAAGCAAATGTATTTAGACTAACAGAGGTCAGAAAAAAATTTAGTATCTTTACAGAAACATGAGAAAACAAAACTTGTTAATGACAGAAGAAAGGGTTCATTTTAGAACACAAGCTTTTTTCTTTACCATAAGTTTAAGTTTCACATGACATTGTTAAATAGGTCAAATATTATGAATTAGAATACACTCATAGCATTCAGTATGTACTGTGTTAGTATCTACATAAGTGATTCTGAAATAACATTTGCTCTTTCAGTAGCATTATTTAGGCAATAACAAAATGTATGGGTACTAGGAAAATTCATGTTCACAGTAGATGAATAAAGCCTGAAAGAATACATCTGTTGAAATTTGCATTTGGTTTTGGAAAACTTCTGTTTAACAATTGAACACGGGCATATTTTTTTTTTAAGCTCTCACATGGAGAGAGTATCAACGTATTAAAGCAATTTACTTTTAGGGACATTATGCTGGGCTTTGAAATTCAAAAAATAGGATTTTCTTCTTGAATTATTTTATGGTCAATGTACAGTGTCTACACAAGGAAAATTAAAGCTGTCTGACAACTCATAGAAACATCACTGGTTCTTAAAGATGTAAGAAATTACATAAAAGCATGAAAAGTACTGGGTAATTTTGCAGTTTCATCTCTAAACACAATTGTAAAGACATCTGTCTTTCAATTCTTTCTCCCTCTTTCTTCTGAAGCATGGCCTTTTAATTCTTGCCCTTTTAAATATTTTTGCCTACTGTAGCTTTGCTTCTTAATGTACTGGTTGATCTTACCAGGCTAAGAAAGTATTTACAGGGGATGTTGCTTTTATCTGTATTCACAGAGAATGCTAACAAATTAGAAGAAAGCGCCAGAGAACACCACATACCTTGCCCAGAACATTACAATGGCTTCTGCATGCACGGCAAGTGTGAACATTCTATCAATATGCAGGAGCCATCTTGCAGGTAATGTTTTCACCCTTTAACTTTTAAATGTATAAAGTAAAAATACAGAAACTAAATTCTGGATGTTTACAGAGAATTGGATGGCATTCTGCCTGAATGGGCGATCAGCAGCCATACCTTTCTCTCCCTCTCCTACACACACACACGCACACGCACACGCACACACACGCACGAACGCACGCACGCACACACACACACACGCACAAACTAGAAAACTACAAAATGTGTGCACATACCCAAGTACTATGTAACACATCATTATATACACTCTTCTGGTGGAATTTTAAATTGTACCTTGGGCATTACAAGTTCCTTAAAGACACAGCCTCCTCTGGTTTATTCATCACTCTTTCCCATGGACACAGAGCAGTGCCTGGCACAGATCAGGTACTTGATAAATATTTCTCAAACAAATGAAATGAGGCCTAAAGATAACACGGTTGCTTTTGGGAGGCTGTCTTTTCCAGAGTCCTCCGGGTCTTCTAATAAATATCATCAATCTTGGTTTTGCTAGGATCCACTATCCACAAGGCCTGTGGAGTGAGATATTAGCTATACCTCCACAGATTCAGACTCAGTTGAGACACAAAGAAATTGCCTGTCTGGATTTAGTTAATAAATACAAATATCTGCTGAATACGCATGGATAGAACATAATTATTTCAGAGACGATAAAGCCAAAGTGAAAAAGACCAACGTATTTTTTATTAAAGGAATATACAAGTGGCAAATGATGAAATAGGTTGCACATTGCTGCTATACAGTGAAAGGAGTTTCTCTCTCTTGTTCTCTTCCTTCTCTCCCCTCCCTTCTCCCCTCCCCTCTCCTTTCCTCTCCCCCTCTTCTTTTTTCTTCATCTTCTCCTTCTTCTTTCCTCCTTTCCCTTTCTCTGTTTCTCAAGAGCTGCCTTCCTTTCATGTTTTCCTTCATTGAATACACTAGCACTTGCCTTCCAGTAGAGCAGCCAGGCACAGTGAGAAGTTGCACCTGCTGCCCTGTCATCCCCAGCAGGGTCGTCATTATTAAAGCCCTCTGATGCAGAGAGGAAAGATCCCAGGATGTAACTATGAGAAATTCAAAGTGAAGTACTAAAATAGTTCCACAAAGTCAACGACAAGTTGATCCCCACTAGTATTGTTTTCATGTGAGCTGTTTCCTCGTTTCATGCAGATCGTCTACCTGAGCTTTCTGATGAGGGCTGAGTGAGGGCGAGGCAGCCTTCATTCTCAGATGAATAGCGCATGGGCTTGTTTTGCTGAACCAACCATATTGCCTACATCATAATTACTTTTTTCCTACTGAAATTTAATTCTCTAACATAAGCAGACAACTTTATGACCAGTAAATTAAAGAAATCACTCTTGTTGTACCTCTGGCCCTAACACTTTTTAACACTTATTCTAACAGTAGCATAGAGAATGCTTTATCCAAAAATAGATAAGTAGTACTATTTTTTATACTCATGTCATCAGAAACAAGCCTTTTCTCAAGCAGTTATGTTGACTTAGGTTAATTAAAGAGCAAGTTAAATAAAATGTAAAGCTCACCTGAAAAAATATATATAGAAAGAATAATTATTCCTGGGCTTCTCTCGTCTCTCTATATTATCACCACAAATTATCTACCAACTCTCCTATCTTCAAACTCATATCATAAAGTATAAAAAGAAACTGCATTATCTTTGAAATAAAAAACACAAAGAGATCTTATTGAAAACAAGTATTTGAAAGACACATCTACAAAGTACTATTTTTTTTAAGAGCAGGAAAGGGAAACGAAAGGTCCTAATTCCACAGTGAAGATAAATAGCTATAGGCCAACTATAAAAATGAGTCCAGCAACTACAGGTAACTGGACACTATTTCTTCCAGGTGTGATGCTGGTTATACTGGACAACACTGTGAAAAAAAGGACTACAGTGTACTATACGTTGTTCCCGGCCCTGTCCGATTTCAGTACGTCTTAATCGCAGCTGTGATTGGAACGATTCAGATTGCCGTCATCTGTGTGGTGGTCCTCTGCATCACCAGGTCAGTAACTGTACTCAGTGGCCACCTACATGAAGGGATATGTCATTCCTCCTTGTCTTAGAGCTCTCTAATTACAAGTCCCTTCATGGACTCTGCAGCCATCCATTCTCTGGAGTCCTACTTCCTCATCATAACAACATTGGAATGGCCAAATGGAAAGACATTGACTTTCGTGCTGGAGTGGTACAAATTTTTTTCCTTATTTTGCATTATGATGAGGATTATTTATTTTCTAAGGAAAGGTCTTTTTTCCCCTTCTAATGTGTAATACCAATCTTTGTTTAAATATGCTTTTCTCTTTTAGCTATAAAAAGTCAGTCTTCATTCAGACTACTAACAGACTATTTAAATGAGCAGTGTTTCCTGACTTACTCGGATTACTATGCCAAATGAGATCATAGAATAGATTTTATACAAGGCCTAGAAAAGTATTAAATTATAGCTCTCATTTAGGGCACTTATATTTCCAAGTATAACTCTCAGGTATAATCATTTTTAACATATTTGATATAAACCACAAATACATTTTTATCTTAAGTTAACAAAATAATTTTTAATCACAAAATTCAAAGAAAATAGTTATAATGAGAATGATTATGTTGTAGTACATGAAAACCTTTGATATATGGAAACACGCAGCAAATTTCACAACAAGCTTTCATATCAAACCCCCAAACAATCAGACAGTAATTGTTTCCTGGAGAGTTAGGTTGAGAGAAATACAGAGATCTCATCCAGTTTCAACAGGAAAGAAAACCATGAATAATTAGTAATGTCTGGCATCGGGCTTGGAGTAAAGGAGGGAGGCCAGGTATGGCTTACTTTCATTAGCGTGTAAATTCATGGTAACCAAGAATTAGATTGCAAACCGAATGCATATTATTTATGTCCTGTCTAACCAGAAATGTTACTGAAGATTCTTTGTTCTGATTTCACTCCGCTTGAGATAAAAGTTCCCAGGAAGTTTTTCAAGGTTTTTGTCAAATTCACAAGGCATTTGGACTTTCAATCATTTGTGCAGCTCTACAGTAAATCAGAATGTTTCCCCCAAAATTATTTTAAGACAAGAAAATAAAAGTATCATATCTTTAGAAAATAAAGGCCATAATACATCGCTATATCTGTATTGTTCTATCTTCTTTGAGGACAAGTGTGGCATTTGCTCTTGAAAAAGACAAAATATGGTTCATAGATCCTTCCCTGGCCTAACGGCTTAAGGGAACATCATCGACGGGAGCTCTGTGCTACTCGAAACCAAGTTGAGTTCATCAACTCTACTCTTATGTTTAGATGCCAAGTGAGTCAGTGGATTACATTAAAATTGATTCTGGGGAGCATAAAAATAACTCAAGAAACCAAAAATATTAAGTATAAAAGAAAAGATAAAAAAGAATCTAAAACACAGGAAGCTATGCCCCATTACTCCAGGGGTCTTGAGCCTACTAATATCTAAGTAATATCAGCATGTGAAAAATGAAATTCATATTTAATAGATATAAAATCATAACAATTTGATTTGCTACTTCATGTACTGACAAAAATGCAGAACTTTAAATACTTCAGCAGATGTTTAGAAGTCTTATTAATCAACTTCATTCCCATATGTAATAAAAACAACTGGAATACATAGGGTCCTTATCTCCCCAGGAATTGTGTCTGTGTGTGTGTGTGTGTGTGTGTGTGTGTATGTATGTATGTATATCTGTACAGACACACACCAATACATATATATATACATTTGGTAACATTATGAAGGAACAATTATCCCCATTTTCAAGATAGGGACTCTGAGGTACGAGAAGTCAGCAAATTGCTGAGTATACACAGCTGAGCAATAAGGGCAAAAATGGAATCTAGGCTGCCTAGTATCAGAGCCTGTACACTTAACCACCAGTCATACTGCCCCTTGGCTGGTCAAGATGTCTATTTTCTGATGCTCAAGACAACCTAACTGAGCTCCAAATTAGGCAAGCCATTTTTTTAAGACATACGGCTGTTTTCATTTTCCATGTAAAAACAAAACAAAACCTATCTTCTATTTACTTTTGAGGAGGAGAAATAGCACATGAACTAAACTGGCATTATTGTAATGCATTTTATAAAACTCTCCTAGGCAATCCAAGCTTTCCAAAATCCAAGAGTCATACTAGTCAATAAACTACACTATTCTCAGTATGGATTCATTTCATTCACTTGAAAACATTCTGCTCAAAAACCAGACTTTGCAGCTAGGCCATCCTCCCCTCTAACCCTTCCTGCCCAAACCCTCTCTTCCTGGTGACCTGGCCACACTCGTCCATCAAGACTTGTTCCAAAACATCTAGTTGCTAAAAGATTTACAAAATTACATGAAACAGAGATCCCCTCAATTCTCTTCAATTTTCTTTTAATCTCATTGTCACCTGGTCTCTCCTCTTTTCTACCTCTTTTCTTTCTCTTCTCCTCTCCCCACTTTCTTTTCCTAGTTCTTTCCCCTTGTTTTTACTACTTTAGTCAAATATCTGTCCTTCTCCTAAATAAACATGTGTCATAAAGAATACAGACATCTAGAGACATGTTCTGAAATGAAAAGAGTTGCCCTGCTGAGAAGATGTATTTTCAGTCTTCCATCTCCAGCTCTCACTTGCTGGGAATATGACTTCCAGCTCCATGTTCATTTTGACAGATCTACCCCCAAAAAACCCATATATGTATATACTATATACATTTACTCACATATGAACATATATATGAATATATATTTTCCGACACCCCCCAGCTTATTATAATAGGATTTTATATGAACTTTATATTGTTAATTTTATTTGTATTGTCAAAGCATTATTTTATTATAAGAGAAAAGCTACTAGATCAGAGCTTTCCAGATAATTTGACTGAGTCTTAGCTTTCTATAGACGCTAAATAATTGGTACCAATTTATGTCTCTAGCTTATAACATTAATATACAAAATGATATTAGGCTGAACCAAAACAATATCCCTTTTCATTACATATCCCATATTAACAGTTGGCTCACTCTCTGGTTTGATAGGATTTAAACTTGTAGCCCTGAAATGTCAATATAACATTCATCCTTGGGACATTTAAAGTATCAAGTTGTTGAAGACCTTTAACATGAGATTAGATGAGCTCACACTTGCTCTATTGCATTGTGCTGAGTCACTGTTTGAGCCCTGACGAGTAAGCTGTTGAGGACTAGGTAAATGTATTCCTCTTCAACTTCCACCTCTGTTCTTCAGTTCTCCTCAACAGATGCTTAAAGACAACCGCAAACAGAAGCAAAAACAAAACCTCTTCCAACATAATTCCAGCTTCTGCTAATAATAAATTCTTTCATCTGAAATATTTTAATAATTTGCTTAATCCATAACTTCACTCTGTGATTGTGGGACCAGATTTTAGGTAATAGCACTGGACTAAGATCTGTAAACTTTCCAACCTTCTAGGAAATGCCCCAGAAGCAACAGAATTCACAGACAGAAGCAAAATACAGGGCACTACAGTTCAGACAACACAACAAGAGCGTCCACGAGGTTAATCTAAAGGGAGCATGTTGCACAGTGGCCGGACTACCGAGAGCTTGGACTACACAATACAGTATTATAGACAAAAGAATAAGATGAGATCTACACATGTTGCCTTGCATTTGTGGTAATCTACACCAATGAAAACATGTACTACAGCTATATTTGATTATGTATGGATATATTTGAAATAGTATACATTGTCTTGATGTTTTTTCTGTAATGTAAATAAACTATTTATATCACACAATATAGTTTTTTCTTTCCCATGTATTTGTTATATATAATAAATACTCAGTGATGAGAAAAAAATTGGCGTTCTTAAATTTGCGGTATTCCTAACTGTAAATATAATCAAGCTAGTACAATCTGTACAAGTACCAGTATTTTATCTTTCTCCACATCCTGAGACAGAGCACTAGTTTATACAGGACTCAGTGGCTAGGTTTTGAGTGATTCCAAGATCAAGGGAAACGATGGTTATTGGAAAAGAGAAAAAATAGTTTATATCGAGTGAGGAAAAAATATTTCAGATCTTTGAATCATCTCTATTTTATCAGCTTTCTTCCCTGGTCTTCCATTTTCATCCCCAGAGCAGAAAAATCTCTGGCATATAAATTAAATCAAAGAAGAAGGGGAGGGAAAGTGCTTTATAACTCATAAAGGAGAGGGAAAGAAGATATTGGATTTTATTTGGGAAACATCTTAGAATCTCCCAGTTAAGTGCATATATCTGAAAGGTCCTGAACAAGCTACATATTAGGAATACACAGAGCACAAAATCTATTCCATTTAGGTGAGTGGAATTAACAACTAGGAAGAAATTCTAATAGCATCATTAAATGGGTAACACCAAATCATGAATTCTCAGAAGCACCTTGCTATATTTACAGTATATGGTTCTTTAAAAAGAAATTAGAATCACAAACAAATACCTCATGAATAACTTCATGGCTAATGCAGCACCATTATTTGAAATGGAACCAAGGTGATAATATTTCATGAAATGTGCTTTATATATATGATAAGAACGAAAATGAATCACATAGCATATGAAAGACCTTGGTGGGAAATCGATATAGATTTCTGAACACACAAATATGCATGAACACTTTGGAAAAAAATAAACTGTAAAAATTCTCAAAGAATAAGATGAAAGTAACAAATCAAATAATTGCCTTATTATCATTTAGTCCTTCATAGCTTTCTGTGGCTAACAGAGTAAATCTAAATAAAAGTTTCTTTGTCTCCTTCAAATGTCCTCTGCACGTACTGAAAGGAATGACACTTCTGTGTCCACAAAAAGAAAAAAGGACAAATGTCAAACCAACACTTTCTGAATATAAAATATTCAGTGAAAAATAAGTTTACTGAAGTGATGTTTAAGATATTTGTTAAGACACTTTTTAAAAGGTGACAATCTAAATAGTATTTAGGGCTCTGTGAAAAATCTGGTTTCCTAGGTTAGTCATCACTTTGAAAAGTGTGAATCTATAAGCATAACCGTCACTCAAGTGTTTCCATAAATTGGTCGTAGGCTACTTGTACAAACAAACTCTATTTAAACTTCCACATGGAACTTTAGTTTGGTTACCAGGTGCAGAGATGTAACTAGCCCTGATCTCCTCTGTGTAAGACAGGAGTCGTGGCAAACAAACCTTGCCTTCTCCTAAAGGAAGAACAAAAATACAACATGGCAGGGCTTAGTAGAGTTAGAAAGCAAGCAACAATTCCACTGACTTTTACTTGTAAGAGTAGGAAATGACTTGCTTCATTAAATATTGATACAGTACGCTGTGTGAATTTTTGTCAAAGGATCATAAACCTAAGTGTTGGAAAAGTCCTTGGAGTTAATAATACAGTATGTTCCTATTCACCTCTATGCTCACCCAACCCATGAAAGAATCCCTTTTAAAAGATGCATAACAAATCTTTGCTGTACAGTAGAAACTAACACAACATTGTAAAGCAACTATAGTCCAATAAAAATTTTTTTTAAAAAGATGCATAACAAATCTAAGTGAGTAGATACTATGTGCCAGCCACTATTCAAGGTCCTAGGGAAACACAACTAAAACATGACCTCTACTCTAAAGGAACTCACAATCTTGTCCTAACATAATCATCCACCCTCTACTTGCATATATCTATCATTTGGAATTTTATTCTTCGTCAATTCTAATTTTGAGAACATTTTTTTTTTCATATTGAGTTGAAATTTACTTCTCTATGGTTTCTACCCATGGCTTCTATTTTTCCTCTCTGGAGCAAAGGAATAATGACTTACGTGTCTAAAAATATTAGGACAGATACTATGTTCTCCCACTCACTTGTGCAAGCATTTTCTCACCCTTTGCAAGTATTTTCTTCTCCAGGTGAAATATCCTTAATGTCTTCATCTGATATTCATGTGATATGGTTTCCACTTTCCCCTAACATCTGCATCATCCTTCCTTGGACAGACTCTACTTTGTCACTATATATCTTTAAGTGTAGAGCTCATAATTGCACCATCTGCTACAGTTGTGGTCTGACAAGCACAGAATATCGTAGAACTTGTAGAAAGCAAATTTAACTGACAGCCATGATCTCTAAATTCAAGTCCTACTTTGACCACAAATTTGGCGTGGAACCATGAGCAAGTCATCTCATATCTCAGGTCTCAATTTCCTCATCACTTCTAATCTCTGTAATTCCAAGATTCTAGATATTCAGAAATCAGGCACTATACTTTTATTATTACTACCTAAGACCACATTAGCTATTTTTGCTGCTCAACTTAAATTCAAAAGTCTTTTTAAATAAACTGCTATTAAGTCATGTCATTCACTCATTCATTCATTCATCACTCATTCATTCATTATCCATTTATTATACATTATACATGTACTGAGGGCCACCAACTACCAGCACCATACTAAGCTATGAGAAGACAAGGATAAATAAGGCAGAGTCCCTGCCTGAAAGGGATGAGATCATCCTGGTTCCTTGCATCAAAATCTCACAGCCCCATTGGCAAGACTGGGAAGTAAATAGTAAATTATAAAGAATGTAACAAAGGCTGCGGTAACGTTCGGTTCAGAGTGCTTGGGGACCCTCCAGGAGGAATCTCCGGGCTGAGTAACGTGCTTCTTCATAGGATGTGAGACACACAGGATGACTTCATCATTGTCCACACAAACCCTGACCTCTTGCTTCTGAGATTTTATCTACTTCTCCTACTCTCTTCATGCCCTTCTTCTCTCCATAATACACAGAGCAAGTAATAGCTTATCAGTGAGGCCTCCTTGACCCCCTTGGCTGTCTTCCTAATCCTGTTATGGTACTTTGCATGTTATTCCTTAATTGTCCATGCAAGTCTGTCTTTCCCTTAGTCTGGGAGCAAGAAAGCAGAAAATCAGTGCCTTGCTAACTGATTCCATGTATTCAATAAACAATTACTGGGTGCCTAGGCCATACCAGACACAATTCTCGGTGCTGTTATGTAGCAATGAAGTGGAGAGATCTCTACTCTCAGGCTCACATCCTAGCAAAAGAAGTGGAGGTGAGGATTAACCAAACAATAGACAATAACAACAAAAACTAGAAAGTTTTAAGCTCTATTCAAAAAATTAAAAATAGAATGAGGTGATTCAGGGTGACTGGGTTTGGTGGGGACTGGGTCCCTCCAAGGAGAGTGTAGTACTTAAAACTTGGCCTCTGAAGCCAGACAGAAATGGGTCCCAGTCTAAGCTCCACTTGACTAAACTACTTAACCTTGGGCAAACTGCCTAATTTCTTTATGCCTCGTATTTAAAAATCAAGAGAAAAATGCTTCCCACACTCAATCTGACTGTTACGAGAGAGAAGCAAGACAATCCATGTTCTGCTTAGAACAAGGACACGCACAGAGTGAACTTTTCATATGTGGAAATTATTTTTTAGGAATACAATAAATATTCACTGTAAAAGTAATTAAGAAGAAGAAACGATATGTCATCAGTTAAATAAAGCATAACGGGAGTCATATGGTAAGAGTTAGAAGGAATCAAGCAGTCATGCTCACTCGAAGGAGCGTTTCCTGTCTCTTCGGGGACAAGAGAGCTGTTTCCGGGAAAATAAGACAATATAAGTTAAGAAAAAATACCGCTCCTATTATTTCTTTTTTCAAATGGGTCCACTGGCATCGTGTCTGAACAAGGAGAGTGATCATTCTTTCATCTTAAAAGAGGTGTATCCCGATAAAGCACACAGCGTTAAACCTCTCGTGTGTTTCCAGGCACGAGATGAGTGAGTCAATATTGCAGTGACTTTGCAAGGCCAAACGCTTTACTTTCATGAATCCTTGAGGAAAAGTCAGTACAGCCTATTGAAATATGACAGAGATTATCTCAAAGTCACGTTAGACTCTACTAATGTTTATCTTCAGATGCTACTTCCCTTTTCCAAAGTCACGCAGCACCTGCACCAGCTCTCTGTTCCTCAGTTACAGCAGACATTTCACTTACATAATTGATCATCTGGATATCAATCACAAAAACCTTTTCATTGAATTAACTGATACCTTTATATGAGCATCCATATTACATGAAGGATGAAGGATTCTATAAGGTAATGGTATTGGTTTTTATAACTAATGCCTGAATATGCACGTGAGTAAGGCCCTTTAAAATCAACATCAGGAAGGCAGGGATGATGTGCAGCTCACCTGGTCAGAGTCAGGCCTCCTTCCTGCCCCCCTCCGGACAAAAATCGACTTTACTAGTCCCCTTACTTTGGGAATGTAACCAAATTCAATCCAGCACAAGAACCTCATTCAGAGTTAATGAGAGTCCAAAATCAGGGATTATGGGAGAGAGGGGGAGAGAGGACAGGAGCATTCCTGGTCCTCTATCCCTAGTGGTCCCATTGCCATTGCTGTACCTGCCAGTCTTCCTGATCCAACAGAGGCACACCCTCTATACAAGGCTTAGCCGTAGTGGCCTCTGGAGGCAGCGGCTCTCAGGACCCATCCTGTCAAGCAGTCAACCCATTCTGCAGGGCACACTTGCAGAGGGGTCTGTGCCCTCCCTCCCTGTGGGTGTCTCCGCTTGTCGGGCTTCCTCCCCTTTGAAGACTCCATCCTCTGTTAAAGCCCTCCTCTGCCACAACCCATGGACTTAGTCCTTGAAAACAAAGGCCTTTTTATGAGCCAGGCTATGAAAACAAAGCAGAGAGTAATGACCCAAATTGTCACCACAGTACAACAAATGATTAATAAATATATAACATGAATGACACTTGGTTAACTAGCAAAATTAGAAAATATAGGTAAGTCAAACACATAAATTAATCCCACCAACAAAAGATAAACACCATGGTGTTTATGTATGTCATTTCAGATAATTTCTGTGAGTATAGGTTGAGGTTTTTATAAGAGGATAAAATATTTTTTAATAAACTGAATGCTCACTGAAGAATAAGCTACAGAGTTTCACAGGCATTTAAGCACGATTTATCAAACTACACATATATATGGTATGGTTCTTAAGTAAGTTTCAACCCCTCTCAGTTGAGAATCAGTGAGGCCTTTGAAAAGTTTAGATGAGGATCTCTAAGCCATCCGTTCACACATTTATCTTTCTTTCCCCCCAGAACACTAATTTCCCACCATCTCCCAAACTACTTACCCTTCCAGTCTCAGTGCTCTCATACTACTGGCAAGCCATTCTCAGTCTCGTAGTCTGCAACTGTCCAAAGTTTACCCATAAAGCCTCATCGACACAGCTTCTCCTTAATTGTCCCTGTGCCTAACTTGGATCTACTTAGATCTAGAGAGGCTAGAGAAGCTTTACCCTCCACTCACCATGAGGAGGTTTTGATTCTCTTTTCACTCTGTGGAAGCCTCTCTCTGATTCCTAGTCCAGAGAAGGGTTTGACCATTTCACCCTCATTTAGCTTCAAGGTGCCCATGCCAAAGCTGCCATTCCTACAACAGTTCACATTTCAGTTAAACTCAGCTCATGAGGGTGCTAACCTCTGAGCTGAGCTGTTTCCCAAACGGGGCTGTTCTTCCCTGCCTTGTATGTTGTGAGTAAAACGCTGCTCCCTGGCATTAATTGAGGCAATACATTTGGTTCAGAACCAGCAGTTAGTATAAGTAGTATAACATTAAATAACAATAATTAAGATATGTACTTATTATTACTTTTATTTATCAAAAAATAGATACCCTGGGGGCTTCCCTGGTGGCGCAGTGGTTGAGAGTCCACCTGCCGATGCAGGGGACGTGGGTTCGTGCCCCGGTCCGGGAAGATCCCACATGCCGCGGAGCGGCTGGGCCCATGAGCCATGGCCGCCGAGCCTGCGCATCCAGAGCCTGTGCTCCGCAACGGGAGAGGCCACAACAGTGAGAGGCCCGCGTACCGCAAAAAGAAATAAATAAATAGATAGATAGATACCCTGATTATACTGAAAGGTACTTGAACCAACTTCCAAACTTGAGCACAAGATAAAAGTGAATAATTAAAAATAATATAAGAATATTATATCACTGAAAGGAATGCACAGATTGGTGCCACCCATCAAGTGAGCTGAAGTTAGCTACTATAAAAGAGCACTGAATTTTACTGGATGAACTAGTCCAGTAAAGGCAGTCTATTCTTCTAACAGGCTCTACTATGTGTTATGTCAAGGGGTCTCTTCACAAGAACAAAAACAAAGAGAAAATGCTGTGGCCACTAGGGAACACACTTACCTCCTAACTAATTACTTGAAAAAAAATTCTTAGCTGGAAGTTACTTCCTCTGTTCACATCCATAACCTCTGGACCAATGGCATTTCAAGTAAGACACCCTCAGAGTGAGAACTAACCATACGGGGGAAGGGGAAGAAGAAAAGGAGCGAGAAAGAGCTGAGAGAGGAATCAAAGGCTGGGGGAAGGTGAGAAGGAGGGAGACAACCAACAACTGGATTGGGAGAAGGGGGGCAATTATGGGAAGAGGAATTTAAGAGATGGTTCGTTCAAATAGTCCTTCAGAAAGAAGCACTTCTAAAGCATTTAAGCAGGATTGCAGGCATATGGGATGGCAGCAAGTAAGCAGGGGGCAGGAAGGTGGTGCTCCTGGGAAGGCCTCTAGCCCTGAAGTCTCAAAAGACCAACCTGCTGCGTGTACGGGGTTGGGAGGCAAGGAGCTGGCTTGGCAATCTGGGCAGGATGAGGCCAAGGCACTGCTCCAGAGATGATTGCTCAGGCCTCCGGGTGAGGAGGACAATGTGCTTAAAATAAAAGTTTTGTCATGTGCATATTCTCTTCCTCACAATTCTTGACCTCAAGATATGCAGATCAGGGCTTCCCTCGTGGCGCAGTGGTTGAGAGTCCGCCTGCCGATGCAGGGGACATGGGTTTGTGCCGCGGTCCGGGAAGATCCCACATGCCGCGGAGCAGCTGGGCCCGTGAGCCATGGCCGCTGAGCCTGCGCGTCCGGAGCCTGTGCTCCGCAACGGGAGAAGCCACAACAGTGAGAGGCCCGCGTACCGCAAAACAAAAAAAAAACAAAAACAAAAAAAAAGATATGCAGATCAGATTCTTTATATT
The DNA here is from genome assembly GCF_003676395.1 of Aethalodelphis obliquidens. Taxonomy (NCBI): domain Eukaryota; kingdom Metazoa; phylum Chordata; class Mammalia; order Artiodactyla; family Delphinidae; genus Aethalodelphis; species Aethalodelphis obliquidens. The sequence goes on from NW_020837946.1 coordinate 42,150,843, forward strand.
CTGCTGGACAACCTTGTCCCAAAGCACTGGATCTGCTCTCTAGATAGAGAACAAAGGAACAGCTCACGCAGTGGCTAACCCTCCCTGTCGGGCTGTGGAGGCGGTGTGGCCATCACACAGGCAGGCTGCTGGCTACTATCTGATCTGGCTACACTTGCAAAAGAAAATCCTGGGGTCATAAAGCAGCCCTGAGCACCCTTAGAAAAGACATGCTGAAAAGGGAAGCAGCCCAGCCCCTGCTTACAGAAGACAAATCCATCTGTGGCCTGCCTGGGAAAATATGGGCCAGAACTGCCAAGCGGAGCAAACCATTGGAGAGTATTGTTTAGGTGTGAAAAGATGAGCAGAAAGAGAAAAATGACTGCTCTAGAAGTGGAGGTTAGGGAAGAAACTGGAAGGGAAGCCCCACCTCTCAGCTCTTCTGAAGGCATGTGGATCCGTTCTTTACTGGACAGCACGAGCAGAGCTGGCGACTTGTAATTAAGCTCACAGACCAAAGTCTGGTGAACAGCCGGTGAGGTTGTCGACATCCCCCCAGAGGGCTGAGACATCACTGCACCAGCATCCGCATAATAACATTATATTTCTCTTTTAAATAAGATGTACACGAATGTTCACTTGTGCCCAATTACAGTAATGCATGATTTACATAAAATTAACTCTCCTGCTTAATTATAGTCATGCAGGGATTAGGAAGAAAAGGCTTTTACTTTGTAAACATTGGATGCTTTAACTCTTAGCCTCTCCGTGAAATACCACTGGCCCAATCGCAAATGAAGACAAGTCCCTCCGTCACCGGGGTTTACCAGATGTTGTCTTCCTGTCTGCGAGGATTATGTGTAAACTGAGTCACCAGAGTCTCGATCCAGTTAGAGCAGAGGTCCAATTCTTCCACAATGTGAACCTATAAACTGGAGTGCTCTGAAGCAAGGAGCTAGGGTTTGGAAGTTGTGTATCCAGTGCGGAATTTAAACCGTCTGGGTAAGGAATCTGCAAAGGGCAAGAGAACGAGTCTCTAGTTTTCCAGAAGCGGCGAGGAAAACGTTTTCTTCAAAGGGCGATCCAAAGCTGCTTTGACAACAAAATGATTAAAGGCTGCCTCTTCTCTCATCTTACATCTGTCACTTTCCTGCACTCCTTTTTGCCACAAACATGAACACAATTTTTCTCTGAATAAGACTTCAGATTGCACATTAACGGGGAATTAAAAGTGAAGTTCAGTGCAACCCACACCAAAAGCATTTTTTTTCCCAGTCTCTGCCAGACCCGGTACCAGAAAACTGGAATAGAAGACAAGTCATTGAGCTGGCACAGTAAGAAAATGATTGAAGGCAACAGGGATTGAAGTTTCATCGTTATCAGTTCAGTGAAGACAGGCAATGCTTCTCTGAAAAGCTGCACAAAAATACCTCAAGAGGCCAAATGCTCACCGCGCTGCCTGACCACAAAAGATGGCAATTTCCTTTTGCTACCTTGTCAACCCTCTTTTCACCTGGTACACAAAGGACCGGATACCATAAGAAAGGGATCTGAAGTGAAAAAGAGAGACAAGATAACCTGCGAGCTCCTAAGAAAATGCATGGAAGAGCAAGACCTTATAGTCAGAGCAGATGGCATTTGCCAGGAAAGGACTGTAAATTGAAATTAGGCAAATGGGTTCTTATTTTCAGAAAACTGAAAAACAGAGAAACCCATTCCTAATTCAGGGCCTGAGTTAATTTCTTTAGCAATACCTTTAAACGCTATGCATAATAAATCAGATACCTTGTAGCATGCCAAGGACTTGTATAAGAGGCTCATTAACCAAAAATTACATTTAATATGTGAGATCTCATGGTACACTGTACAAAATTATTTTACTTCATAATCCTTCCTTGTTTATTCTGCAACAAAATATAAAGCAGTGAGAACTTCTTCAAGCCCTGGAATCCAGAAGGGCTTCTGTGGGGGAGATTTTCAAAGACATCCTTGGAGAGGCTAGAGAGAGTATACAGCCACTGGTAATTTCGGGGGAAAAATTGGTCCAGTCATCTGTGTTTTGTTTCCTTCTTTTCATCAGTGCAAATTTTTCTGTCAGGATCTGAGGCTTTAGAGAGATTAAGTTGTTGATTTTTTTTTCTTCCTTCTTTGAAATGAAGGTCTGTCTGTTCTCTTGAGTTACCATCTCCCTGGCACTGGCTACTTCACATTGTGCCTGATGCTATAAGACATTCTCACTTTAAAATGCATGAATCAACCTTGAATTCTGCATCCTCTGATCCTTCATTGAGTTGTTGTTTCACAGAATGAAAAAGCCTCAAAAGCTATGACTTGAACAGTGGCCATACTCAAAGGAACACTATGCCAGATTTGATCCTCAATACACAAAATCAAAACTCCAGTTCAGACAAAACCCTTTGCTTGACCTGATAGTCATGGAATGAAACTGTCCTTAAAGGACTTTTTTTTCTAGCTATGTCTGAGGCCTTTTAAGAATTGGTACTATGATTTATTGATTGTGATAATGTATGACACACATAAAATTACAATGTATGACTAAATATAGAAACAAAACCTGCTTTATTGACGTGTTACTCATACTTTATAGGAGAGGAATTGTTTTGGGCACTTTAAGAATACTATTTTACTTATGTATTACAATGAGCCTCTGAAACATAATATTACTGCACCATTTTTATGACAAAGTAACTGTAAAGTAACAACTGCAAAGTTGTTAATATCTTGGCCAAGGTCACAGAGCCAGGAAGAGCCACAGTCACAATTTGAACCCAGATAAAACCAAAATCCATTCTGCTCCGTGACAGCATGCTGTTTCCATTACTTTTTGTTTTATGGTACTATCGTGTCAGAAGTCTTGCATCATTCAAATTTACCTGCTGGCCAAACGCTGTTTCAATAATGTTGCCATTGTTCCAATTATTCTGATTTTTTGCTATCAAAATTATACTCAGAGACAACTTAGAAACCACACCAGAACACCTGTTGCAATATAAGGATGCTGTCTTTGGGTTCCTACCTTTCTCTCCTTTCTCCTCTCCTCTTCTCTCTTCCAAATTCAGGGACCTCAGCTAGCCACATAGCTCTTTCTGCTTGGAGTTACAGGGGCCACAGGAAAGAATTAAACAAGATAATTTCATATTTTTATAAATGATATTGTATCAGATATTATCGTGTTCATGTATATGTTTACTTGGTTTTCTATCTCTTTTAAATCTCTGGCCCCTCTAACCCCAAGGAATGTTGAGCTTCATGAGATCAAGAAGCCTGTCTTGTTCGTATGACCCCAGTGCTTAGTGCAGTTCTTAGAACATTGTAGATGCTCAATTAATACTTGTTGAACAAATGAATGAAATTAAAGGCTTCTCTGAGCTTCGGCCAACCTACCTGGAATAACTGGCTGTGTAAGTCAGAAACATAACTATGCTGCTATGGCATTCATAAGACATGTTCAGTTTGAAAGTTACTAGGCTCTGAAAGAGGCCCCAAAAGTCTAAGTTGATGGTACAGAGGCTGCTGAAAGGGCCTTGGAATCTTTTTTTCCTTTTCCCTTTATCCCTTCTAACCCTCCATAAGCCATATCAGCTTCCAGGCAGCACCCTGGTGGGGCAAAGGGTAGAATGGAGCTGGTGTGCTATAAATTATAGTCATTACAACACGTCAGCAGCCCCCCAGCTGAGATCTTTAACTCATTGCTAGGAGAGCTTTCAAGGGCATCCATTTTCAGGAAGGTTTAGGAGCATTAAATGCCTTTCACAACCCACCAAGCTTTTTAACTCATGTGAGTCTGACACTTACTGGGTGCATTTTATCTCACAATCAATTTAATTAGGAGCTGTCGGATTAAAAATGATTTGTTGCTTCTGAAAGACACTTGCACTCTAAGATTCATTTGTAAAGCTGTTCTCTTTCCCTGTCTCTCATTCTGTCCTCTCAATACCTAGTACAAAGCAGCATGAGGGGGACAACACTGCGGCCACAATGACTGCAAAATTAAGGTGCATAATAAAGCTCACTTAGGAAAATAAGTAAATGCTAATAATTGGAATCTTGAGGTGGCATATATATACCCTTTGGATAGTCAGCACGGAACCATGTCCTTGCTTATTTCTTATTCATATCACTTATTTATGACCTTTTTTCCAAGGAGGTAAAGTTTTTAAGTGGCTCTGCATGGCTGAGATCAAAATGGTCAAAAGGTGAACTGATATATAAGATAAAACTCAAACACAAATCTAGGCAGGGATAAAGGAACAAGGGGCACCTCGTCTCATTTCATTTGTTCAAGACACAGGTCCCGATTCTATCATTAGCCATTCATGTGAAGGTACGCAATTAAAAAAGAAAAATGTTAGCTACCTAAGAACAGTACTTCCAAAGCTACCGAGGTAGAAACTGTAAAATGAACCCTGCTTTCCATGAGGTCAGCTATAAATGAAAGAGATGTATTCTGAATAAATTACCACCAGCAAAGGCAAATAGAGAGCCCTTCCTGGTGAGGAAAGCGAGTACCTTTGGATTTCACCTGCCAAGTTTTGTCATATGGAAAAGCTGAGAGTGAGGAGAGGAAAAACCATTTGAAATGACCTAATTCTAAGGATCTATATTGTAATCCCTGCCTGTTTTAACATTTCAAATGAAAAGAACCTGCTTAGTTAATGGTTAATAAAAATGATTAGTAGGCAGAAGGTACTGAATCTATCAGACCCAACATGTGCCAGAGAGAAAAATCTATAAGATACTATTGGAGATTAAACTCTTCTTAATTGCATACATCATTATTATGTGTTTGTACATTTATTATTAAAATTTGATTACTCTTTCCCTCCTTGGTATAAGAAAAGTAAACTGGAGGTCCAAGGAGATTTAATTGTGTTGTATTTGTTACCTGAACTGGGTCCATTCAGATCTGTCCTAGGTCCAACAAACTATTCCAAGAAGAGACCATGGGGACAGAACTATATTAGGAGCTACAAATTCAGTGCAAGGACAGCCTTAGCGAACTATAAAGGGATTTACCAACTGCGAGGACCTCAGCACTGAGTACATGGAAACCAAGGCAAAATGTTAGCAATGTACTTTTAATCTCTAAGTAGAGACTTGCTCTAAAAACAAATTGCAAGGAGATCCATGAAGCCAAGCTACCTATGAATAATGCACACTGGTTCCTTTTTTGGTAAACAAACATCACTATAGTTTTCCAGTTGAAAAACAATGAAACACTCGGAATATATGATTTCTAATTAATTGTGGAAATTTACAGTTTAGCATTGCCACGTTTTTTCCATTCTTGGTACCATTCTTGAGACTTGGGTTTGGGGAGATCTGGGGGAAAGGGTGATGAGAACCCAAGTCTGAGAGCACAAATACCAGCTTTGAGAAGGTGGTTATCTTGCACAGTCTTTGAAAAGTCTTGTCTGGGTGCTGTGAGGGCCTCAGCTATTGTGGCCAAAGACTACATCACAGTGGCATTTTGGCAGCAGGACGCTTTGGCAGGGAAGGTGAATCCTGGGCGAAGCACAATCTGCCTGGTCTTACGCTGTTGCAGAATCAGTCGCATGTGCTAATCACTTTTTAAGGTGTGTAAAATATAGTCTAGGAAACAAAGAGATCTGAGAATTTGTTCAATAAAAACAAAAGCTTACCAAACGGTGAAGGGGCAGGGCAAGGCATACCGCTTAAGGTTCTGCGTCGTGTTTACACTTCCTGGGGAAAATATCCACTCTCTGTGAATTACCCTAGATACTCATACATCAGACAACCAAACTCGAAGTTTGACTTTGAGTCTGTGAAGCCCTAGATAGTACATACCTGTTGAAACCAAGACTGCCCGCTGCCCTATGTCTCATTAAAGGCACTACAATCAGCAGGATTAGATTTGCTGACCATCCTGATGAATACTTGAAAGGGAAGAAAAGAAACGAAGAACTCTCCCTAAGGAATCTCTTTACCAAAACCTTGTGTAGTACTTTTAAAGTCTTCTTCAGGATGGGATTAGAAACCTTTCCCCTGACTTATGGATGTCTTAATTGTATGAAACATTGGTCAGATGTTATAACTTAGATTGAAAACACAGCCTTCCCTCTCTCTTCATTCAGCATTGAAATGGTATCTATTTAGTTCAGCCATCTTGGTTAGAAAATACAGGAAAATACAGCAGCGTAGCAAGACAATTACCAGCAACATCATGATTATATGCGTGCATGGAATATGTGTTTGACAATCAGGGCCTTCAGCTATTAAAATGCTTGGTGGGTTCAAAATTACTATAAATTCCTTCTGAAGGTAATTTTCAAAAGTGAAACATTCCCAAAATTGAAGAATCGTTTAGATCTCTGAAAAATTAAAACAATAAATGAAGTTCAGGACGAAAGTTCAATAAGAATGAGAAATAATTCATGTAAATAGAAAAGATTCAAGAAGGTTACGTCAGATTTTAACTATCCTAGCATTATTAATTTAATTTCTAGTCATTATGATAATACCAAGCATTTAAAATGCATTTAGTGTTTATGTAGATAGGATCACTCCTTCTCAAAATTACAATTTTGAATTAATATACTATTAAAAATGTCACTAGAAAGTGCTTTTGTTATTCTGAAAGTGGAATAACTGTTCCCTGTTTCTTTTTATAAATGAAGTTTCAGCATTTATTTTTTGATCCTCCTTAGATTTTGAAAACTGTAATGTTTCTGTTTAAGAATTCTCCTCATGCTACATTAGTGCCATGTTCTTTGACAGCATAAAAATATGCAAATATAGCCTTTTTAATGGTGATTTTCATTTTGTTACTGTCGTTTAAGTAAAAAACAACTGATGATGTTTCAACTTATCACTTACAACAGTGAAGTTACTGAATTGATATTTATATTCAGAGCAGATGACACAGAAACAAATATGTTTGAACTACCATCTGCACCATGTTGATTTCTTCCTTAAAGTCACAATAGAGTTGTTGAATACAGCCTTAGAGGGAAAATCAGACTTGGGTGGGGGGCAGAGATGGCACATTACTACCCAAGAAAAATTGGTCAGTGAGGTTTGCTGACTTTTGGAGATGGGCTGTGGGGCAGAGAAGAAGAAGAGGAGTGTGGGACTGTGAAGTCTGCAACTTCATAGGAATCATTCCGTTTTGGCAACAAGAGCTCTCTCTGCTTTTTGGCCCTCCATCTCCCAGGCTGCCCACTTGGCTCCTTGCCTCATTGCCTACCTCTCCTTGCAGCCAGTATTACACAGCTTCTCCATCTGTTGCTGGTTGCCAACCTGCTGCTTAGGAAACCCCAGAATACTCTGCGCTGAATTACGTGGGAGTGGCCCCTTTCACAGCTATTTGAACTGAGTGAGGCAGGCAGCTGGGTGGGAGGAAAGCTGGCAAGCAGAGCTTTGCTGGGGCCATGCGCCTAGCAAGGCTGACTCCCAAAGGTGGGAGTTTAGCTCAGGAGTCGCTAGAAGATGTCATGTAGGAAGCTTCGGTTATTCCAAAATGATTAGAAAATGAAGAGGAGAACTCCTCTTAATGGGCCAGTGGATAGAGTATTGTAATGAATGAGATTTTTCTCCTAGCTCGACCTAAGTCAATGATGCTAAACAATTCAATAAACTCCACTGTGCCTGAATTCCTGATGCTGGGATAGCCAGACCTCATCTTCATGGGTAGAAAAATGAGGTTTCTTTGAAGTCTCTCTACCCTCCCCCCACACACTTTCTACCCAGCTGGTCTCCATTCATGTATCCCATTAGCAGGCAATAATAATGATAATTATAGTTAACATTAATTGGGCACTTAGTTTTTGACATAATTGGTGTTAAGCACTTATTGCTGAATAATTTCTGTTTGCCCCTCAGAGCCACTCTGTATGTGTCCTCACCCTTTTCTGTGCCCTTCTCTGTGCCCTGGGAGGCTGACCACTCTGGACTTCATCTTTAGACTCCCTTGCCTTTTGACTTCTGGACGGGTTGAGCTTACATGTACAAGTCACTGGCAGCAGATCGGTGGCAGGGAGAAAAATGAGATCAGGGTATTATTCCCTGTCTGCCTTGTCACAGCAGATTGGCTGTGTTCCTCCATGGAAAACCTTAACCAGTAACCATCTCCTATAGCTACAGATTCCTCCCTTGCCCCTTCAGGCCTGTTGGTGGTGACTGCCCTGTTTCACCATCCCTTGTTCCTTTCCTTAACCCTGCCTATACCTTTGTAAACATTCCCATTATTAAATTCTTCTTAATCACTTGACTTGGGTGGGCCAGCTATTCCCTGCTGGGACCCTCTGAAGCACACACATAGAATCCTCTTAACAATCCCAAGAGGTAGGTTTTCTTGTATAGGTGGGGAAACTATGACTTAAATTGCTTTAGAACTTGCTCCAGGTCATGTATCTGGTGAACACAATGACCAAAAGGCAAACCCAGTTTTCTAACTCTAAACCAGTACCCAGTATTGGCAATATGATCGATTCCAACTTCATAATATTTTCTTATTGTATAAAATATTATTTATTTGTATTAGTCTGTCTCTTACACTTATCATTGCAAAACCCCCAATTCTTGCTTAGACTATCACAAACTCTTACAACCATATGACATTAGGGAATATTTACTTGGTTTTACCGAACAGAAAACAATTCAAGTTAGCATAAGAAAAAAAGAAAATAAATTTAAGTTGTGGTGGGAAGCCTTGAACAGCCCCCATGGTCTCCACCTCCTGGTATTTATGCCCTTGTATAATCCCCTCCCCTTGAGTGTCGACTAGATTTATTAACTTCTAATAAACAGACTATGGCAGAAGTGATGGGATGGCACAAGATTACGTTATTTTTTTTAGTGGCGTCTATCTTAGGTATTTGCTCTCTCTCATCTATTCTTGGATCACTGTCTCTGGGAAAGGCCAGCTACCCTGTGGAAAGCCCCACATAACAAGGAACGGAGGCCTTCCAATAGCCACAAGAGTGACTCAGAAGTGGATCCTCCCCAGCTGACCCTTCAGATGACTGCAGCTCCAGCCAATACTTGACTGTAGGTTTGTGAGAGACCCTGAACCAGAACCTCTCAGTTAAGTGGCTCCCCGATTCTTGACCCACATAAACTATGAGTATATAAATGTTTCTTATTTTCAGCTACCAAGTTTTGTATTGTATTATGTATTATGATACTATATGACACAACACTAAATAACTTAGATTTTGAATCCAAGAGTGGTTCCAAAGGAACAGAATCTCAAGGCTAAGTTATCTGAACCGTGAATCCTGTGGGCAAGCTGAACTGTGGCAATGAAGCAGCGCCACTGTGTAGCACACACACCACTGCTGATCTGCTGGCTCCCCCATCGCCCATCGACATGAGGCGGTGGCCAGATCTTCCACTGCTCCATCTTCGCCTGGAGCTTCCCCTTCAGCTTCTCTGAATCCCGGGCCAGGTGTGGGTGCTCAGTTCACAGCCTTATGGAGACTGCTTAACCAGATCCTGCAGTTGTGTAAGGTCAAATACCATGACTTTCACAAATACAACAAAAACAAAATTTTCACAAAAAGCCTAAGAAAGTCAGGAGCCAGCATAGTCAGCAGCAAGAGTTTGTTGAACTTCTTTCTCCAGCTCCACCCTAAACCCAACTCTGGGCTACCAGCTTCCCTTCTCAGGTCTCCCAGCCCAAGACTTCATACTCTTGAAAGATAATTGAATTGATCTGGTGTGGGTCAGCTATCCTCCCCTTGACCAATAAGCTGGGGGTTGGGAGTATTACATGATTAAAAAAGCACATAGAAGAGAAGGGCAAGGGCAGTACCCCACAGACCACTATGTCTTTCCAAAGGTCTCTCTGCCCCCAGTCTTCCTCCTCTGACTTATCTTACCCACTGGGGTAAGATACCTCCTACCAAGTACTTCCTACCAAGTACTCAGGGTTTATCTCAGCAGGGTCTAAAACTACCATCTGAAGTTCAGATAATTCATCAAAATGGTCTGTAATCCACACCTAATGTGCACAGGCCACTTTGAAACCCCGTAAAACTACATGTGTACATAATTCGTAACAGTTCCCAATTGGCCTTTTCTTATAATTACTTATGGACTTCAAACTTGAGTTAAGCTTTAAAATCTGTTATACAGTTGTCTCCTTTTTATTCAGTAATACTCTCTGTCACCACACTTTGGTCAGGGTACCACAAGGAGAAAGGCTTCCTGGGGACGCTTTCTGACATTATAAATAGAGAAGTATCATTTTCTTTTTAAATTAGATTCCCATCTTTTCACTATCAGTAATGTTTGTTCAGCCAGTGAATGATTGCCTGATAAGAAAGAAGCTGTAAGACTCTAATATGTTCTTGCCAAATAATGGCAAGAGCAGTTGTAGTAGTGAGAAAGTCTTAAACGTATCTCTGCAGGCACTGAATGGCTTTTGTTTAACAGGGGTTATTACGTACACAAATGGGAACACTGTACATTTGCTTAAATGTGTACAATATGCTTGTGAACTTGTGCTAAAAGAATGCTCACTAAATGGTATGGTCCTTCGCTGTGTGGGGTATTTTTTAATATCTATAGGTATTTAAATTATAAAAATGAGGAGATCTGGCAATAAGAGTAATGGATCTCAATTTTTGTGTGCATGAGAATCATCTAAAGAAGTTGTTTTGATAAAAGTGCTACCTCCAGACCCATAAATTCAGATTGAGCTGACCCAGGATAGACCTGGGAATTTAAATCCTTAGTAAGTGCCCCCAGGTGATTCTGAGGAAGGACATCTGCCAGTCCACGCCTTGAAATAATCATAAAAATTGAAGTAAACCCAGAATTTAAACCAGTCAGTTCTTGGCTGAATAAATACCAAAACAAAACAAAAAAACCTTCTAATTCTTGTGAACCCAATCACATCACCAAGCCATACCGCAGTCCAAAAGGAATGACTTCTGACATGGAGGCTTGTACTGAGTGAAAAGATCAGCCAGCCACAAAGTCAAACAAGCAAAGAAAACTCTAGGAAGTAGAAAAGGTCAGAATGAGCATGAGAACCCCTCAGCCTGGGTTTCTGAGCATCTTGATAATACGGCTTGTGAAGCTCAGCGATAGCTGAGGAAAAGTGTTCTAAATGCTGGGCAGATGAGAAAAAAGGACCATTCTGTTTTAAGAAACGGTTTCTGCTTAGCATGTTTGGAAAATGAGCCCTTAATAGCATCCTTTTATTGGTACCAACTCCATAGATTTGGTTGCTTTTAGAAAGATGTTATCAAACAACTTCCCTGAAGACCTGCAGCCCTGTTGCCTTTGCTGTGTGTCAGGCACAATTTAACCTTCATTATGTTCTCAGCAGAGGTGTTTATGTAAGACACTGTAATCTCCATGCATTGCTTCCTCTTTTTGTTCTTCCCCAGCCTCAAATGCCAAGTGCTTTTTTAAAAAGCCTGCAGTTAGCACAACTGACCTATCTGTTTTACCCAAGCTCACCCTGAGGGTGACGGGCTTTCAAAGGCTGTGCAGGTTTCAAGGATGATGGACTGGCAAAGAATGCTAAAGTGGAGCTGGTAAAATTGAATGACAGATGCGGGTTCAACTGACCAGCGTTTATGGCCAAGGGTTAAGGGAAACTCAGGGATTCAGGTCCGGGGTGAAGGTGAGACAGAGATGTGGCCAGGAGCAGGGTCAGAGGCCAAGGGCTCCATACTGAGTAAACAGGCCTTTGGAAGAAGTGTGAATTCTTGTTCCACTAGAGACAAAAAATGAACAAGTAGCTATATAGTTCAGAAAGCCAAGGTCAATTACCAGAGGAGTTAAAAGGTAGCATGACAAAAAATAATACCCTCCACACTACTCAGCTGCTAGACCCAAGGAGTCAGGAGAAGAGTGCCTCGGGGTCTTTCTGCTGAACATGGCAATGTTTTCCAAAGTGAGGTCTCTGTGTTACTGACTTCATCCGGAGCACTGGTTAAAAATACAGAGTCAGGGCTTCCCTGGTGGCACGGTGGTTGAGAGTCCGCCTGCCGATGCAGGGGACACGGGTTCGTGCCCTGGTCCGGGAAGATCCCACATACCGCGGAGCGGCTGCGCCCGTAAGCCACGGCCGCTGAGCCTGTGCGTCCGGAGCCTGTGCTCCGCAATGGGAGAGGCCACAACAGTGAGAGGCCCGCGTACCGCAAAAAAAAAAAAATGCAGAGTCAGGTGACTCTACCAAGGTGTACTAATTGCCTCTCTAAGGGTGTGGCTGAACTCCCGCAGCTGGCTCTATGTTCATAGAGACCCACCAAGTAAGTGGCTCACGCAACACGCTTCATTCTACCCCCCTCCTCCACCCCTTCTATCTTATTCAATACAATTAGATGTCAGTGTCTTTATCACAGGACTCTCATCCGGTTCCTGTGAAAAGCTGTATTGAATCTAGCAGAGTGAAGGTTCTCATGGGGATGTAGACTGTTCAGTAACTGTTTCTTTTTTTTTTTTCCCGGTACGCGGGCCTCTCACTGTTGTGGCCTCTCCCGTGGCGGAGCACAGGCTCTGGACGCGCAGGCTCCGCGGCCATGGCTCACGGACCCAGCCGCTCTGCGGCATGTGGGATCTTCCCGGACCAGAGCACGAACACGTGTCCCCTGCATCAGCAGGCAGACTCTCAACCACTGCGCCACCAGGGAAGCCCCAGTAACTGTTTCTTGCATAACAAAAGTTACAGGACCAAAACAGTACAGGCCAATGGTGTCATAATGTCTAGAAAGACACATTTGCAGAATATATCATTTTCTTACCAAAGTAGCAAGGCATTACTATACTGGTCTCTTGGACTAATGTAGCAACTTTCCCCTAATGAGCTCTAAGCTGTTCCATTAGTATAGCTGTAAAAATAAGACAAGAGAAAGTAAACACAGAGTCATCCAAAGTGGATATTAACCACTAGTAAAGGAAGGAACAGAGTCCAGTTCTCCTCATCCTCAGTAGATGATTTCTGTATCTCTTCAACATCAAGTGTGAGACATTACATAAAACACTCAGTGGAACACCCCCACCAATATTGCTTTCTGTAATTTGGATGGAAAATGAGACCTGCAGCAATATAGAAAACACAATTAATATTTACTATCTGTACATAGCTCATCAACTAAAGGAAAGCAACAAATAAATACACACATGTACAATAAACAATGTGAAAGAAGGGAGAGAATTCATAACTGTGGTTTTCCCACAAATTGTTTGGTAAAGTGATAATAACATCCCCAAATCACTTGTACTGAGTTCCCAACTTGTGTACACACAGCCATTATACTTCCCAAGTAGGAATGGCAGCCAAGTCACACTGCTAGAACTGAAGCCAAGGACAATTACTGGAAAACACCATTAACCCCTAGTTTCCTCCCTTCTGCACCAAACCCACCTGTGTGGCTTTTGAGTCTTGTCCCAGAGTAAACACAACTCTACGTGTACTTTCCACCAATGAAAAAATTCACACTTACTCAAATTCATGGAAGACTATGAGTACTTTCAAGTTAAAGTAACCTTGCAAGTCTTACAATTCTGTTATTCTTTAAGGAGTTCCTATTAAGTCTTAAATGCTTCAGAGATTAAAAGGGTATATTAATGTTATTAGAGACTTGAGATAAAATGCCATGCCTTGCAGGGTATCTTAGCACTTAATGAAAACATTTTCATCACATTCTGAGTCTATTATGCCAGATCTTCATTTCATAAGTTGGAAGATAATCTTATTTTAATTAGAAGAGCTATACCAAGTACATTAGACTAATACAGTTAAATATATATTCATCAACTTTCTTCTTGTCAGGTAAAATGGCTCCTTTGGAGTTATAATGATGTGCTGCCACAGGTGTCAGTAAAAGAAAAAACACTAAATATATATGTGGATAAATTCTGAATGGTTTGTAGAGCATTAAATGAGTTTTCTAAGGAGCATTCAATATGGTAGCCACGGTCACATGTGGCTATTGAGCTCTTGAAAGATGGCTAGCTCAAGCTGAAATGTGCTATAACGTACACACTAGATCTCAAAAATTTAGTATAAAATCTATAAAATATCTCAATAATGTGCATATTGATTACATGTTGAAATAATTATGTTTCAGCTATTTGGTCTAAAAAAATATAGGATTAATATTAATTTCTCCTGTTGCTTTTTACCTTTTTACATATGGTTTCCAAAAACCTTTAAGTTCCATATGTAATGCACATTTCTACTGAACACTGTTGCTCTCTATCATCTAAACAATATGTAAGATCAAATCCTAATTATCTGTAAGATATTATCCACGTTGTTAAATAATAAACATAAATGATAAATCTCAAATTGGCTCCCTCTAAATTCTGAATAAATTCCCAATTATCTTTCCCCACTGTCCAGTCAGTTAAATGAAAGAATGGAAAAGCCAGTCTTAATAGCAGCCTAAGAGAGATGCTACCAGACAGGTCTGTGGCTGCAGAAGGAAGTACCTTCCAGAGCCAGACACAGGTCATGTGATTCTCAGCAGTCGATTGTGAAATGAAGCCAGAAGTATCTTGTGGGAGAACCACTGCTTTAACAGCAATCACACAGAACATCTATGACCCAGATGTTCAAGCTGGAGAGGGAACGCTTGAAATTTCATCTTGTGGTTTTGCAATTCTTGCAAAGGAAGGAAAGAGAAAAGGTACACATTTGGAAAAGTTTTCAAAATAAACAAGTACCCCTGAAGACTGAGTTAAAACACCTTGTTGGAAGGCCAGGAAAAATGTGAGCACCAATCAAAACAGACAGCATGTAAACAAAAAGACTCATGCCAAGCTGGTAACATAAAAGGGCCATACACATATTTTTCAATGTAGAACTTGCTACTCTTGAAGAAAAATATAGAGCAGGTCAGAGGCAAACGAAAAACAAATGGTCCATGAAGAAATCAGCAGAGCACCTCACAAGGGACTTCAAAGAAAAATGCAAACCCCCTTAAGTATAACAAAGTCTGGAAGCCAGCTGGAAAACGCCAAGGTCACTCAGGGATGACAAAGGGATGGCAGGGAGAATCATTGAATTATTTGCCTCATTCTTGACTGGAGAAGGCCGTAGAAAGAGTCTCACCTCCATTTTCCTTTAAAGCAGACAAGTCAGAGGTATTAAAACAAACAGTGGAAAATAAAGGACTTTCCTACACCTAAGTGACAAACTAAATGTAAATAAATCACCAGGACCAGACGACATCCACCCAAGACTTCCAAAGCAACTCAAGAGTGAAATATGTATGTGCTGGCCAAAATGTATAACCTGTTCTTATTAATGCCACTGTGGAAGAATAATGGCAGGTTGCCGGCATGACTCATGTTCATAAGAAGGACTCCAGAGGAGATTCTGGAAACAAAAGTCTCTCAGCCTGATTTCTAAATTTGATAAGGTGATGGCATCTACATAAACACTGAGAATGCCATACCTGGGGGATTTATGGTTTATCTGAGGAAGAGTCTTCTCTAATAATCTACAAGGGGCATTTTTAAAGATGATTTAGGATACTTGAACTAGATACTAAGAAATTCTCAGAATTTTGTTGAGTTTTCTTTTTGAGTGCTTATCTGTTAGAAATCAGACTATTTATGAATGAAATTATATAATATTGGGGGTCTGCTTTAAAACACCCAAGAAGAAAAAAGTTAAGAAAAAACGATGTAAGAAGAAAGCAAGCAGACTATTGATAAGTGGGTACAAAGTGGTTTATTATCCTTTTCTTTCTCCTTTTGTGTTTGAAAATCTCCTTAATAAAGTTAAGTCAGTCAAGGAGAGGACATAGGAATATATAAACACATATCCAAAAAGAAACCAAGGAGTACTATTTATTTAGACTTTCAAGAACACTTTGACAAAGTTTCACACTTACATTTTATACACACACACACACACACACACACACACACACCACACACACACACACAAAGTGGGTTTATCACTTATAGTGAAACCTTTTCTCACAGAGAGGGAATCACCCTAGAGACAAAGGCAAAGGGGAAAGATAAATGGGAATTTTGTTGGATAATGAAGTGCTAATAGTGGTATTCCTGATGAGCCAGTTTTATATAGACTCATACGAGAAAAAAAAAAAAAAAGGCCAAACGGAAAAATCAAGTTTGTAGGTAGTATGAAACTCATTATTTGTAGTGAACTGTCCAAGCTTATAGGGAGAAAAAAAAATGCTGAAAAATACCTTCCAAGTCTGCCTAAGTCGAAAGAAAAATGATAGATGGTCTTTAATGTGTACCAGTATTAAAAGATTAATTTTAGAAAATAGTAATATAGAAATATATGTATAAGATGTGAGATCTTATCAATCACTACAATTCTAGAAAAATGTTCGGGAAGAACTATGAACATTCCTCCTAAAATCAGCTTATTTTACTTCTATGGCTAAAGAGAAAATACAATGCTAAAGAATCGCGGGAAAGAATGTTTTAGAAATAAAACATTTTCAAGACTAGCTATGCCTAAGGCAGCAAACTGTCTGCTTTTTCTGGTCACCACATCTCAGTGACAGTACAACTAAACTGAATGAAGTCTGGAGAACATCTAGAATCAGTAAGAGAGCTGAGCAGATTGTATCATATTAGATTCAGACAGTTAAAACTTGTTGGCATAGAATCACAGAAGCTTGAGTGATATTGTATGATCCATGTTTATTGAGTAAGAAGCTGAGTGTGAAATGGTTAACTCATGTCATCTGATAATCAGGAATTGTTATTTTACACTCAGGGAAGTTAGTGTAAAATAGAAATAAAATGACAATAGGAATGCTGTCCATCAAGATATTTGTTTATTTGGTCTTTCTCTAAAATCATTGCAATACTCTCCAATCGTATCATAATCTGTACTAAAAAAAATCAACTAATAATCACAATCCAGGAGCAAATATTTTCAAGCTTCATATCTAAGAAGATAGCATAATTTCGTAATCTCTCAGTTCTGTTTATTCATCGGTTCATCTTATTTTAGATAGCTAAAAACTGTATTTGTGAATTTATAAATTATAAAGCCAAACGTAAGGTTAAAGGGAAACTTCCTGTTCCTCTCCTGAAAGTGACAGTGATGATGGTTTCATTTGCTACCTCACAAGAGGGAAAGGATGTCTGGTATCTGGTGCAGCCACACACTTGTCCAACTTGCCACAATGTCCCTGACTCAACTTCCAGACTCAATCTCTATGCTATTTGGTAGATGTCAGGTAAATAGCAAAAATCGTTATAACCGATATTAACCCTTGCCTAATAACCTTTGCCTCCTTGCTATTCAAGAAGAACATTATTCAGTAACAACAGCTAATTAGCTAAAATATTAATCATGATGATCTCTGGTTACTGGTTCTATTGATAATTTTAATTTCCTTCCCTTATAACTGAGCAAAACAGTCTTGGAGACACACTCAACTACCACAGCACACAGAGGATGCCACTATTTCTTTGTCCAAGTGACTCTGCTGTGTTCTGGATCACAAGAGGGAGTTTGACATTTTGGAATAAAATGCCACAGGATCTCAAAACAGGACTTTGAGGATTCTCAGGGTCCATATGAACTAAGTGAACTAAGTGAGAGTTTCACTTCACCTCATTCACTTAAGGAATCTCAATCAGTTGTTCCCCAAAGAGCAAAGTATGGACTCAGCAAAAGGACCCAAGAATTATACCACACATTGTTTATGGCTGAGTGAGCTTACAGAGGGCTGGTATATGCTGAGCACACAGCTATTTGTCATGAAGCCATCAATCAAATTCAGTTGATAATAGAATTCCCTCAATAAATGAATTATAGAAATCAATGAGTCTGCTATTCTTTCAGAGTTTAAAATCACTGAAAAATTTACCATAGATTTAAAAGGCAATTAAATAGTGGGCATCAATATTCTCTTATTCATTTCACAGCTCTTTCTGTCTTAACCGCTCTGTTTATCAAAGATGCAAACAGACTGCTAAAGACAGACTCCACTGGGGTCATCCCAAGAATAATGGGAATGAAGGCAGTAGTTAAGCTGAGTTACCTTCTGTGAACTCCTAATAACAAAATAAAGTGAAGCTCCTTGGGACCCAACCAATCATATCCACCAATATTGGTCCAGACCTCACTTGCCTATTACCTCAATTAGTAGCGCCAAAGAGAAAGAAAAAATGAAACCCGACAGGCAATCAAAACCTCTCACATTAGCTCTTAAGTTTAACTTCATTTTTTTCCCTCACATACTAACAATAACTTTTTTGAGTCTCACCTTTCCTCTTTGTTCCACTACAAAGCACTATCAATGCCTAAAAGTCCCAGATAGCACTTAGTAAAGGAGAGAAACAAAAGGTACAGATAATTATCAATTCAATAATATGCACTGAAGTGAGTCAGTTCAACATATTTGTTGGTATGAGGCCTAGACTGGCAAATGTAGTCCAACGCTGGGTGAAAGGGGAGTGTGTGTATTTATATAACAATAAAGCTTAATTTCTTTCATTCTCCATGATATCGTTGCACCAAAGCTTTCTGACTTAACACCAGGATGGCAGCGTGTAAAGGCTGCCCACTATGTGCCGGGCACTGAGTTAGGCACTGAAAACACCACGAGGAACAAATCATGGGTCCCTTCCCAAAGAAGCTCCAGGGGTGATGGGGAAGAAGGACATAGAAACCAATCATTGCCACGAAGTGTGAAAGGCATCATACTGTATAAGACACAAGCAGCAAAACAGGGTTATTAATGCTTTTAGGGGTAGGGATCCAGAAAGGGCTCAGAGGAGGTGATTATCTGAGTTTTGGTGGCGAGATGTCTTTGAAGAACAATTGAAATTTAGCCAACAAACAAGGAACAGAGGGCAATTCACGTAAAGGTCATTGAGTGTGCAAAGGTACAGAGTGTGGAACAGCCTAGTATTTTGGCAACTGTAAATAATTTGGTGTGATTGGAATGAAAAGTGAACAATAATAAAAGCCTCTGTCCTCTGAGTCTTATACATCAACCACCCATCGCTCCTCTGATTGGGGGGCTATCTACTGAGATGAAATGAATCTGTTTGGGCTCCCCTACTTGTGTAGTTTTAGTTCAAACTGAAGCTCTGATTATCACTCCATATTCATCTGATGCTGCCATTTCTGGTCATGAGCAACCATGTTGCATGACTGAACTGCTAGTTGTGCTCCACTGTGACCTCTGCTCCACTTGGTTGCAAACACTTAAAAGGAAAATTGACCCTGAGAGAGCTGATGCATTTTTATGGAAATGTAATTACTAATAGGGCTTTATTGCTGAAAATACAAATTAAGTCTTTTTCTCCATCCTTATCCTTATGCATCTTCCTCCTCCACTCTCTAGTCAAAGATATATTCTTAGCATATACCCAAAAATACAGTTTTGTCTTTTTGAATACACTTTAATTATAGGGATTGTGTTGTATTTATAGCTGTTCCTAGGTGGCTGGCAGAGAGGCTTACCTACAAATGATTGATGAACAGAACAATCAATCACTCAGTTCATCTGATTGGTGCATTGAAGGCAAGTGTGGAAGCATATGCCATATAGAGCCGGTCAACTGAAGCAAAGAAAAATATTGTACATTGTCTGCAATGTTAATGATCTAAGAGAATAAGACATATGAGAAATCATATACACTTATCTTTGTATAAATCCTACTTAAAAATAAAATGGAAGGGAATATCAGTCATGATGTCTTGGCTACAAGAAATGGAAGGTTTATTGCCTCAACAACGAGGAAAATGTATTATCTCATATAAGAAGTCCAAGTTTCCAGGGTTGATTAATTCAGTGGCTCAACAGTGACATCTTTTTTATCTGCCATCTTTAGGTTTTTACTCCTGTTTGCCTCTTTCACAGTTATAATTTGTGCAGTAGTTTTGACTATTACACGATCACATAATATCCAAATGGCAGACTGAGAAATGAGGGCACATCTCTTTCTCACATTTTCGTCATATCTCTTTGGCCAGAATTGCATCATGTGTCCAATCCTAAACCAAGGGCAGTCAAGGGGTTTGGAATTACAGTGACTGGCTCGGCCATGGACTAATCAAGGTCCACCTTGCTGAGGGGCTGGAGAGGGTTCCATCTTCCCCCAGGAACATGAACAAAATCAGCGTTCTGAAGAAAAACTTAAGAGGGTGGGGAGACACAGGCAGGATTTGCTATTAAGTAAGCAACAAGTAGTGTTCACTACAGACAATGACCTATTTAACTTCATTTCATTGCACTCGCTCAACTTCCAAAGTGTCAAATAAGCAACAGGTAAACTGTATTTTCCACAAAAAGAGGCCCAACTGTATTTACTTTTAAGAAAGAAGAAACAGAATAATCCTTCAACAAAAAAGTAAGCAAAAATCATCCTTCAACAAAAAAGTAAGCAAATGAATGAAAACTAAAATAAGATCATAAAGAAGTTTAAGCGCTATGATCTTTGAGTGAAAAAACATTACGTTCGACTATCATGGGTTATCTTTCCAAAATAAATACTAAAATTTCAGTGCTGCCATTGATGCAGTAAGTCAAAGCTCCTTCATGTATTTCTTCTGTAGACAGTAAAGATTAAAAAGTGATCATATTTAATACAAGAGACAAGAGACTTAAAGAAAAACAACCCAAGGCTGAACTTCCAGCTAGAGCCTTTATAATTACATTTGCTATGTCTGCCATCCTTTACCCAGACATATGCAGGTTTTCACCAAGTCTTTGAGGATAATCCTAATTAATTTCTTAATTTTTTCAGAAGTTATTTTGGTGGGCGGAATAATTTAGCTGTAACCACAAGTTAATACAGTTTTAAGAAACCTTTCTGGAATTCAGTGCCTGTCATACATTTAACGTTAATACCATGTTGCAATATTTAAAAGTTTATTAACAGGATGTATTTCAAGTTATACATTTTTAAATTAATCTCAAACTAAATCGAAGAATACACCCATTAAGCATACCTTTAAGAGTTGAATATTGGGCATAACGATCACCACTGGATACCTAGCAACCCTGGTATCAGCACTTACAGTAAGTCTATCCTAAACACTAATGTAAAATTAGAGATGACTATATATCCGCTTCAAGTCTCTGTTTGCTAGAAAAATGCACTTTTTCTGTTATTAATGATTCTGTTTTTTGCTACCCTGGGGAGCTGAATTTCAATGTACAGGTGGAGAAGGGGGTGTCTTGGTCATTAAGTGATCACTCACTCTCAACGAGCAGTCCTAAGAATGGTGACTAATTACTAAAGCAATGATGCCAATCACTGGTCATCACAGTTAAAATGAAATTAATGTTGGATGAGTAACTCAAGCCATCTTTTTTTTTTTTTTTTTTTTGTAAGCCACATGGAAAGAATACCTTGCTTCCATACATTCTAATTTCCAAAAATGTAAGATTAGATTATGAGTGCCTTGGGGTGCTCTCAAGCCTATCCTATTCTCTAAAATGCCTGAGGTAGTCCCCACAGTCAAAAAATGTCATCTCTCATCCCATTTTCTCCTGCTCAAGTACATTATAACAAATAACCTTTCTAATTTTGCATACATTCCCATGTCTGTACATTTACATTACTGGAGTCTCCGGTGTCACAATTGCTAAGGAGCTCTCTGAAGCACTGCGGTTATTCTCTGCCAACCGCGTTTGGCTGCCCAACTCCTTCTGGGCTCCCGAAGCTGGCAAGCTAATATGCTAATAGAATTCATTAGCCTGGGCTTTGACAGACAGTTAAAACAGGACTCTACATCAGCACTCCAGCACTGTGCAGCCATTATGCCATTTCAGGAGGCGCAGCTAATTCAAAGAAGATGATGACAGGGTTTGCAATCAAGGAACATTAGAGTGTCGGGCAATGGAGAGGCTGAACATGCGAGGCAGGCAATCCTGCCAGCAACCCTGATTTGATTTCTGGCACCACTGGCGGGCTTGGCCAAAAACGGAGGTAATGAGATAAACTGAAATGCCAGGCACTGGGACTGGTCTTTGAGGTAATTATTCTCTGGGGTAACAAGGGACAAGATGAAAAAGCTTTCAGGGACAGGCAGTGGGCACCCGTGGGACCCAGTTTCCATTACAGCGTGACACTCTGCCGAGCAACTCTCTCTCCGCTCAGGAGCGCAGGGTACTGAACAGGCTGTCAGAAGGGAGGGGAGAGTGGGAAGGGGTCTGGGAGAGGAAATAAAACTGAAAAAAAAGATAGAAACAAGATAGAGAGGTTGTCAGAGCCAAGCAAGGGAGCGAGGATTAAGTGAGGTGTTTCAGAATCTCTGTTAGGAAGGATGGTAACGGACGTGCCTTTAATCAATTAGTCTTTACATTCAACCCACTCTGGGGAGAAAGGAAAGGGGACGAGGCAAAGGACACAACAGGCCACAGAAGCCCCAAGAGCAGTAAAACCCCTTAAGATGCCGGTCGAAAACAGATAAGCCTTTGGCATTTTCCCTTTGGGGCTCTTGGCCCTGTCGGGTTGAGGACCTGAGTGAAATGATTAAGAGAGCACTTTCTGGAAGTTCAAGCCTCTAACCCACTGCATATAATCAGGCTTGCCCGGCAATTCTTTATGTAGGAACAGGCCTAAGGCTAAAGTTGAACCAGAAATGAATCATTTCTCATTCTGCAGTGAATACTACTCCTTCTGAATCAAATTGGAGGTCACTGGCTAAACAAACTGGGAAGCGTGCGTGTTACAAACCAGGAGAGTTACTTTGTGTGCACAGACCTAGAGCTTTAGCTTTTTTTGAACTTTACCAGAGAAAACATTCCCCAGCTGAAAGTAAACACTACCTCAGGATTGACAACTGAGAACATGTACGAATCTTGTCACCTTTCCCCTGCTTGGCTTAAAAGTGGGAACCAAGATATAATATTTGAACACACACACACACGCAATGTTTTGATCCCAGGGAAGCTGTATGTTCCAGTGGTGTACTTTCAGTTTTTGATTTCTGCATATAACAAAACCTACCCAATGTTTATCCACTATACCTCTCATATTTTCTCCAAATATCTCTCCTGGCCCATCCTCTCTTCTTTTTATATGTATTCTTGAACAGTAGCATCTCATTCATTCTTGCAATTTCAGTTATCACCTCTACAGAAATGATTATCAACCTCTCTCTAAAACCCAGTTATCTATAAACTCCAGGCCCAAATCTTCATTGGCCTTTTGGACGGCACTAATGATGTACACAGAGCTGGAGAGCAATATCTTCTGACACACAGCCACCAACTCAAATTCCACAGGTCCAAAACTCCTACGTTGCTGTTTCCGTGAATAACATCACTATCTTTTTATTCGCCCAGTTCAAAACCTTGGAGTCATCTTCTCTTTTGCTTGTCTCCCACACCCAATTTGATGCAAACTTTGTTGATTAACTCTGTCACGTCTCTCGTATTGATCCCTGAATGCCATTCCCACCATGTTTTTCTAATTTAGGAGCCACATTATGAATTAAATAGTGTTTCATGGATAAAACTGAGAATATAACCACTATAATATTATTTCAGCGAAAATATAGTCTATATGCCTGCCAGCCAACCAACATCAACTCATTCTTGACTCTGTTTACAATACCCCAAATTTATATCCAGTCAGTTTTAAATCTTGTTACTCTATCTCCATTTCTCTTATATTTGTTACCTCCAGATAAGGTCCTGCTGGTATCCTAAGTTCTGCCCTCAAAACTTCCACCTGGAGCATAGCAAGAACCTCTTAACTGATCTTAGTTGCGTACATTGCCATAAGATTAGCTTTTTAAAACATCAATCTAATAATGACATACCCATACTCAAAAACTTTCTATAATGCTTCTATCTCAAGAATGGTTAATCTGGCATTAAAGACCCTCTGTAACGTGGCAGGAGCCTGTTACTCCAATTTTCCCTCCTTCCACACTTACTCTAATATCCTAGTCACTCCATTTCGCTTTCTTTTGCTGAACAAATTACAGTATGTACCTTTCAAAACAGTCACTTCATTTTGCTTAGAACGCACTAATATCCCAACTATAAATTTCTTCTTGTCACATCCTACCCACCCTCCAGATTGTTCAAATCCTATATCTTTCAGGAGGTATTACCAGTTTTCTTCCCCTCCCTCCCCCAACCCCCATGTAAACTAACTGCTAACTCAACCACCCTGATAAATAAATGAGTTAACACACATACGTTTTGCCAGTACTGTCTTTCTTTGAAAGAAAGATAGGAGGGGTCGTGTCTAAGATCATGTATGAAACATACCACACACAGATAGGCATGTAGTTACTCTTCTTCCCTATGCCATAAATGAAAGGTATCCACATAATTAGGTTAGCAAACAAGTTCAAATAATTGGGAGATATGATTTGCCCAGCTGATTAACCTCAGTGTTCTCCAAAAGGGTTCCCTCCATAGTACCATCACATGGTTCTGTGTCCACCCAAACCACCTTGAGGCAGAGATTAGCTGGATAAGTGACACTCCCCCAGTGTTCCTGTCTCCTGACCTCTCCATTCTGGTTGTAAAGAAATCCTGATGACTCCCTTGATGTCCATCAACTGACACTTATAGGACTCCTAGATAATCAGAGAGGGTCATTCAGCTAGAAATAAAAATTTACAGCTGAAAGATGCTGGGAGGAGTGTTGTTTTTTTTTTTTTTTTTTTTTTTTTTGGTTGATAGTGAGGTGTAAATCAAATTCACTGTGGAGCAGACCCACCCCCTTCCTCAGATTTCCAATATGCATCCTGGAGAGGATGGAAAAGCCCTCCTGTTGAGAACCACTGCTATCACGAGCACTAGTATTGACTCAAGAGTATTGTGTCACTCGGGTACCCTGAGAAAGAAAAAAAAGATTTTTTTAGAACCTCTGATTTAGGTTATGCTGATTATCACATTACCTATATCACAGGGTTGTTATGATAACAAATACAAAGATATTTTATTACAAAAAAAACCCCCAAATTCTGTGACAGTTTTAGGTAACCTAAATATCTATCCACCCAGTGTGGAATAATTTGTTGTTGATAATTTATTTGGACTCTGCCAACATAGACTCATCGATATGGATCTCCTTTCAGATTGGACTTAACACAACACAAAGTCACATAAGCCAGGAAAAAAAGAAAATAAAAGAATTATCTGCCTTCACTCGCTTTCTATAGCTGTCATGTTAACTGGTTATTTTCATATCTCCACTTTACCCCAAGCCTCATGGTCTTTTTTGTTGTTGTTGTTTATGACAGAGAAGTTGAGATACACAATCACAGAGAACATAATTAGAATCATAGAATTTTAGAGCTAGAAGAGAGAGACCATAGAGGTTATAATTGAGAGTAAAGTTTATTTGGGAGATATAATTTTATTTTTCCCCTTCGTGGGTTAAACGACCAGTACAATCTGCTCCAGATTGCTGTGTCCCCTCTTAAAAGCAAATTAACTATATCTTCTAAAGAAGGGAATTCTTTTCTCTTTGCACATACTTTAAGCGGTAGTTACTGGTACCTTTTAGAAGGTGTTGTTTGTCTCTTGCTGCCGTCCCTGCCAGAAATGCGGTCTGGCATCCACTCTTCTCAGCGAACATTCTAATTACAATATGCCCCCTTTTCCAAATGGTCTCAGGATGAGTGAAATAAACAGGCATGCAAAGAAACACCGTAATTAACAACTTCGATGACACGGAGAATTATGATGATGAAAGAAAATGTCCTGACGCATTCCTTGGCAAAAATCTTCAGAAAAGGAAATGCATCCTCTAAGTGTGGTTTTAATGCTAAGCAAGATAACAGTTGGCACGAGGATGGTAAAGTCAAAATCATAAGAGGAAAGAGAATTAGAAGATGTGGATTCTAATCCCAACTCTGCAAATGGTGTGAACACCAGGCAACCTGGTGGGAAGTAATTTGGCAATTGTAAAAAAATAAAACATTTTAAAAGCATGGTATGTAAAGGTATTTTCAACCACCCTACATTGTACACATTCAATTATTATCTGTCCTATCAGCTTGTAAACCCATGGATGTCAGCAACCTATTTTTGTTTTTTTTGGGTTTTTTAGGAGGACAAGTCCATTATCCTATACAGTATCTTGTAAGTAAAAGATGCTTAATAGATGTGTGTTGAATAAAAGAATACATGAATAAAGAATACAAGAATTATTGAATGATCAAGTTACTGAATGAATGAAAATAATATGTTAAAGGAAAGGAAAGAGAACAAAACCATAAATGGACCATAAATACCCTAACGGGTTACAGTCATTGAACAGCATTCTAATCAGACACAAAAAATGCTTTCTCTTTTTAGCAAATAAGAGGCTATTAATCGAAGGTGTTTCTCCACCTGCTTAACGAGGAGTAACATTTCAAAACACTGCCAGTCACTTTCAGATTTTCTTTTCAGAGAGGGGAAAGAAGGCACCACACTAGGATGGGAATTACAAGGGCTATTCATCCGCAAGCTTCAGGACATCAACTGATCGCCAGCTGGGGTCAGGAAGAACTTATGGGGTCCCCTAAAAGCTTCTTCCAAAGCGTGCCACAGTGCTCACTGCCAGAGTCACAACACCAATGCTAAAATGAAGCTCAAATGCTATTTTTTTATTGAGTAGCAATTCTTATGGTTTTCAAAATGAGAAGAGAACACAACACAGAAATCTGCTCACACGGCACCAGCAGCTCTGCTGTGGAGGCTTCCAAACAAAATGCAGGCAGTGGGTGATGAAAGTAAAGAAAACTGTGACATTGTTGATCTAAAACCCACAGCATTCTGCCTCTGTGAAGGACCAGACTATTTCACCGAAGGACCAGGAAAATAACATAACTTTCTCCTGAGAAAGTACACGGCACGGAAGGGCAAATATTTCATCTTTAAGGTCAGCGGCTATATCACCGTCAGTTTTCTCATTGAAAAGCTACTTTGGAAGTAAAGAAATGCCCTATTCAAATGTAGAATTTTTCTGCCCAGGCTAGTAATTTCATTAGGTTAAAATGGTTTCGTGAGATCATTTCACCTGGGAAAATAAACAGGATATGTAAGAGATGAAACTCCTTTCAAGGACACGATGGATGCTTTAAAAACACACAGGAGACAGCTGCTGGTGGCATAGCTGCTGGGGTTTATTTAAAGAAAAACATAATTGTCAGACATTGGTTCCAATAGCTGGCATCCCAGGAATCCTGGATGACATATTCAAAACAAGCCTTGATCTTGGGCTGGCATGCATGCTTCTCAGGCACAGACCTTCTTGTTGATGCAAACACAGGTGAAGCTGCCTTACAACATTAGCAAAAGCCACCAAAGTCCTAAACCCCATCCACGCTCCTCCCCCCTGCAGGGAACAGCTTGAGGCACTGTGCTGTGCCCAGAGTCAAAAGTTAATTCCATCTCAGGGATACCGGCAGCCAGGGCCCCTGAAGAGAACATCGCCACACTCAGCAAAGTCAAAACGTTTGCCAGATCCTCACTGTTGGCCTTAGACATCAGTAAGAGCTCTGGGAAAAGAATGCAAGCCAGATGACTATACCTGTTTTCAAATGAACAGCACCTTGAATATACTAGAATACAGTATAGATTAGATATAGGAACATTAGGTGGTGCTGAGCTACGTAAAGAAAAGAGGAACACACCACTAATGCTCAAAGTCAATAAAAAATAGAAAACAGAAAAGAAAACAACGAGGAACACATTTAACCCCAATGTAGCTCTCCCGGGCTTGTAAACTCATTCATGTGATAACTACGTGGAGAGTGCCTGCTTTGTGTACGGGAGATGGGAATCCAATGGTGAACAAGGCTTGGTCCTTGTCCTTCAAGAGCTGAGGTAAAGCATTCAATCAACAAACTCTTTTTCTTCCAAGTTTTTCCTAGGTCTCAAACTTCTGTAGGGGAAATGGGAGAAAATGACATTTAAACCAAATGTGGCTATATGCACGTGTAGTTGAGGAGAGGTGCAGGTGGTGGCAGTGACGTAAGTCACCTAGTCAGGGAGAAAGGAGATGGGGGGACGTGGAGTAGTTAGTGCCTTGCTTAGCAAAGTGCATTGGTGAGTAACAGCCATGCAGGGGAAGCCCAAGCAGGTTTATGGGTAGGAAATGGAGACAGCTGGATTGCTCAGCATAAACAAGTATGAGAAAATATTATTTTTCTTTTTGGAGTGGCTGGAAGGCAGCACAGAAAGGAAAGAGAGAGAGAGAGAGCCAAAAAACATAGCAGGCATCCGGAACTTAGGTTGGGAGACTGGCGGAGGGACTTTTTAAAGAACCCAATGTTCAATTTTAGATTATCTGACTATGGAATGCCACATAACTTCCCTCGCTGTTACCCATTTCTTCAGTGAAATGCCACCACACACGGCTGCTTCGCAGATGTGATATTTTAGGAACGTGAGGGAAAGAATGAAGTAGAAGAAAAGCGTCCTGTGTCTGGGTTGATGCCAGGGCAGAGATAAAGGAACATTCACAAAACACAAAGTAAATAATGAAAATCCACCATCACGAAGAAATCAGAGCCCGAGATGAAGCCAACTCCCCGGACACATGTAAAACTCCTGGGACAGGTATTGGTATTTCCCTTAAGGTGTCGGGTAGCGATTCTTACGAGCAGCAGGTGACACCTGGATTGTACTTCTGCAGGGCAGGACCGTGTCTTTATCTTTGCGTACCGCATCATGCCTCTACAGGCACTACTACAAACCTCCTAGGAAGGACTTATGAATGGTGATGAATAATTTATAATAGTGAGATGAAATCCCGGCACCTAACTACCAAGCAGAGAATCAAGGGCTTCCCAGGGGCCTTCAAGTCTGAAACACAGGAACTGCTCTGTGTACACATGAACGAGTAATTGCCCCGCGACCCTCGTTTCAGAGGCTCCTAGCCAGAAGTTTCTTCCCTATCATTCTGCCCAAGATTGAGATTCCCACCATCAGGGATCTTGGGATAGACTCAAGACAACCTATTCAATAATATTATGTCAATTATACCTCAATTTTTAAAAAAAGACAACAGATTCAAGAGCAATGCCTTCATACCAGTTCTCACATCCAGCACAGAGAAAACCCCTTCACATTTTGAAAAGGTTTTCAAACACACACTCTTAGAAGACGCGTTACCTCTTTTTTGTTATTTGAATTGGAAAACAGCAAAGACCAAGCTAGTAATTCTTTGGGTTATGAGTGGTATTTAAGGCAGAGCCACCTTAATGTCAGAAGAAAAAAAGAAAATGAACAAAACTGTATTTTTAAAATAGATGAATTTACTCTTACACAGAATTATTTCTGTTCTAGTGAGATGTTGCCTAAAGAAAAGAAGTTCCTGACACTCAGTTATTCACTGATTTACTGAGCACATACAATGCCTGGCGCAGGGGATAATAATGTGGACAAGGTAGACATAGTCTCTGCCTTCATGGCGGTACCATTACAATGGGAGACATTTATACAACAGTAAAGGCGAAGTTCTGATACAGAATGGGAGGTGCCAAGTTATGGGGATACAGTATGCAATGACAGTGAGCAGGGGGCCAGCTCAGATCCCAGGTCAAGAACAGCCTTTGAGAAGAACTTTCATGTAACTTGAGACCTAAATGAGGGATAGGATTTGGCTCAGAAAGAGGCAGTGAGAAGCAAGCAGAAGATGTGAACACAAACACTGACGGAAAGGAGCAGAGAATAAAGAGTGTTTATGAAGAGAGATCCCAGAGAAGCAGGATTGAGATTCCAGGTAGAGAGGGATCCTTTGGCCCAGATGAAAGGAGGTGTTAAGGATTAATTCAACAAAGAGGACGTTCAGTTGAGTTGGCTCTAATGCCTACGGAAGCAAACAAAAATCTAAGCCTGTAATGCCTCAAGCTTACAAAATTGAAACCTACGGACAACCAATCACAAAACAGCCTTTAAGTTATAGCCAATAGTCTTTAAGTTATAGCCAATCAATAATTTCCTTGCTTTAATTCTGCCTTTTCCTCATAAAAGTCTCTCCCCAGCTCCTGTCAGTGGAGCCCTCCTAACTACTTCCCGTTTGGCACTGCCTGATTCAAATCGATTTTTGCTCAAATAAACTCTTATTATTTTTAATATGCCTCAGTTTATCTTTAACGGACAGAAGGAACAAGGATGGAAGGCAGGCACTTGGTAGGGGCAGAGCAAGAAGCGGAGGCCATTTCTGAATAGTAGCTTCTATTTCCCCTGAAAGAGGGGTCAAGGTTATCGGCCGAGAGTGAGAGAGGGGATAAATAAGGGCAAGGTCCGAAGAGATTGTTCTTCTTCTTTGCCGCCTTCACTGACCATTTGCGTGGGCAGATAAATTCTGTCCCTGAAATTGCCAAGTCACTAACAGGAGCTCTTCACGTACATCCTGCTTTATTATTTTGGAAGGGATAGTTTAAATATTAAATATCATGAATGAAATTACGCTAGACAGAAAGGAGTTACAGAAGGAGATAATGTAGCCTGTCAAGAAAAAAAAAATTCAAGAAATTATCCTATTATAAAGCTCCTTTTCAGCTGCGATGATGAAATATTTCTATATAGGATGGATTTTAGGACCATCCAGCATCATTGTTTTTGTCTATTTCTATATTCATATTGGACCTTGGGGTCTCTGCAATATCTATAAAGAGAATTCTGCCATAAGACAAAAAGGCCCGGCTCAAAATATTTGTGAAGTTGCAGCATCTTCTAATCTCCCATATTCTATAATAGGATATTACAATTTTCAAAATTGAATCAAATTTATATTTCAAATTCTTTTTTTATAAAACTTTCATCAAAAACACAGTACATTATGTTGCTTAGCTATCCCTTTATTAGATCCTATGTATTAAATTTCATTCAGAATCAAACAGTAAAACTATCTCTTTTGAAGAACTGATATGCTCCCTCCTTCCTGATAACAAAAATTATGCAATTTACTAGGTCTCTTCCTTTGACACAGCTAGAGGGGAATTCTTACGTCTAATTGGAGCAACTCTATTACCCTCAGAGTTAACATGTTCCTCCTTTTCTAGTTCCTCTAGTCTGTGGCCTGAACTGATGTGTCCCTACTGGAGAAACCTTTTGGGATAGGTGATACAAATAAATTAATTAAAGGACCAACTTAATCTTGTGGATAGTGGAAAGCAATTCAATTTCTCCATGAACACTGCTTACCTGGTCTTCACAGCACATAATAAATCTGTTATAAACCAAATACTTAGTCTTGCTCTAACATCCTGAGGCTACACTAGAAAAAAAATTATGTTGGAAACTTCTCATAACTTAGATTCTATTGTGTCCATATCTACTAAGTGGCATTCCAACCTCTTATTAAACCACACAACAATGTACAAGGAAAACAAACAAAAGTATAATTCATCAGTGTTTTTAAAAAATTTTGGATCCAGTATTTTATCAGATATTTTGTTGCCCATTTCACCTGGCTCTCTTCCAGAAAGTGGCATTCTAATTTTTCTGAGGATAATTGTAGCTCTGCTTGCTCGGTGGTTTTTATTCTTCTGAGTGATTTGTTTTACTCAGTTTATACCATTCATATGCCTCATGTTCTTTTCCAGGAGCCAGCCCATGATATTGAGAGGCGATACACATCTGGTACCTTTAAAAGTAGCATCTGCATTGCCTGCAATAATTAGCATTTTGCTTTACGGTGCATCCTGCTTTGCATTTATACTGCACCCTGAATCAAATGACTTTAAGACCCTGAATTAGTTAATCTATACAACACTGCTACCTCGCCCAATAGCTCAGAAAGATCTGAAGAAATTTTATTCAAATTCAACCTAGAAAATGGGTGAAAGTGAAATTAGGCAAGCAAAGCAATAAAGCAAGAAGCCTAGAATAAGAACACCTGATGATGAAAAACCTGGAACTGAGTCTCTAAGCCAAACTACTTCCCTAAGAATTCCTGAGCGCTAATGAAAGCAATAAACACTGTACACAGCTTGCCTCCCCCCCCACCTTCCTGTATCCTGCCTGCTGGTGGACTCTCAATGGCCTACATGTCTTCTCCATGACAGCATTAAAATCAAGCAAAAATTACTTGTAAGACAATAAAGAGTAGCTATCCTACCATCCTATAAGGTTTCCTTTATGCTGAGTGAAACAGGTATTTTTAAAACCGTTCAAGAATACCACCTTGTTTCCCCAATAAGCAGTAGATTGTTTAAAAGCAATTTTTACAAATGATTTCTAGAAGTTATAAGTATTCTGCTTTGCTTTTGCAAAAAGCCTAGTTCCCCTCCCCTTCTATATACCTATCCACTGGGGAGTGGACAAAGGATACATACGAATTCTGTTCTGACCTCTACAGATGGAATATGGCAACTTGCTTCATTTTGGCATAGGAACAAGTTATTTCTCTGCTGAAGTTGTAGGTTTACTAAGAACCCAGAGTGCATCTTCAGTCTCATTAGCTTTTCCAGGATGCGGGGCTGTTCTAGTGCATTTTAGAATTTTCACTATGTTTATAGGATGATTCACAACTTGCCGTTTAAAATATATGCGTTGTTCCAACATCATCTTTTCCCCACTACGTGAAGATTGTGCCCTTATCATGTACAAAATTTTCATTATTTTGGGGAGTCTCTTTCTGAACTTCCTATTTATTTCTCTGGTCTGGTTATCTATGCACGGGTAGCATACGGCATTAAATTCTGAGGCTCTGTAATAGGTTTAATATCTGGTAATACTCGTCTCTCTTCAATATTCTTTTTCAGAATTTTCCTAGCTATTCATATTTATTTTTCCACATATTCTTTTGCATCAATGTGTATACTTTTAAAATATACTATTGATCTTTTAATTGGCATCCCAATGCATAAATTAACATAGTAAGAATATCTTTATTGACTATGGCTACCCGAAACAAGACATATCTTTTCATTTGTTCAGCAGTTTTTTGGCGCCTTCCAACAGTGTTCTAAACTTCTCTTTATATAGACCATGCATATACTTTATTAGGTGGATTCCTACCTATTTTATTTTTATGCTGCTACTGTATAAACGATTTTTTTAAATTACATTAGATCTTAAAACTTGTTATTTGCATATGAAAGCTATTGATTCATATGTATAAAATTTTTACTACACTACCTTATTTAATCTTTTATTGTTTTAATATTTCTTTTTCTGTTCATTCTCTTGGGTTTTCCAGCTATAAAATCATATCACCTAGAAATAGTAATTTTTTTAACCTTCTTTAAAATTTTTGTAATTCTATTGTCCTTCTTTGGTTAATTGCATGAATTATTGCCTCCTGTACAAGGGCAAATAAAAATGGTAGGAGTGGGAATTGATATCTATTCCTGTTTACAGTGGGTACCCATCTAGGAAAAAAAATTATATCCATAATTTATAACTTATACATTATGCAAGAATAAATTCCAAATCAAATATTTACATATAAATAATTAAATCAAAGAAGAAAATATGAGAGAATGTCTTTATAAACCTAGTTTTAAGGATTTCTTTCAAAATATTTCAAAATATTATTCAAAATCCAGAAGCCATAAAAGAAAAGATAAATTTGGTTATATTTTAAAATATTTCTACCTAGCAAAATAAAATAAAATAAAATAAAGACAAAAAAATAAACCAGTAATAAAAAAAATAAAATAAAATTTACAACTCATATAACAGAGAAAACGAAAATTCAAATGTAGGCCATATTTGTAGTCTTTCTATTTTAAAGACTAATGGGGAAATAAAATTTTATATTTGTATTTGTGTATGTATGAACAAATTACAGAAGGGAACACAACAAAGTATTAATAATGGTTATCTATGGAAGTGGAGTGAGAACTCAGTAAATTGGGGAGAGGGTTAGGAGAAAGACATTTCACTATATAGTCATTCATTCATTCAAGTTTTTCAACAAATTAATAAATTAAAAAAAAATAAAGTAGTAACTTCTCAGAAAGATGACAACAGAAAAGTAGGTCAAAATTCCTCTTCCGGATCAGCTGAAAAATGAGTAAAGTATGTCAAGGAATTTCTTCTAGAATTGGTCCAGATGAACAAGACTGAAGTGAGTTATCAAGAGCTAACTGAAAGAATCTCCCTTCCAAGAAAGCACAGCCCACAAACTCACCTAGTGTTGCAAGGGCCACTAACAGCCCATGCTAAACTGTGCAAATTAGAAACAAGCACCCTCACCCCAGGCAGGACTCAGTTCCCCCAGCCTGGGCAAGTAAACAATGTACTTATGATCAACTTTAGATAATTCCTCTTCCTCTGGATGGAAGCAGTCTTACTCCAGGGCACACAGCTCGGTCAGCAAGAATATGAATTTCAGCCCCTGCACAGCCAAATGCCCTCACCCAACCATTCAGAGTTGTGAGAAAGTGCGGCAAGGCACAGAGAGGAACAAATTCACTTGGATCCCCTTGCACCACTGCCTTAGTGTCATGGAGCAAACCACGTCAAGCAGGGAGAATTAGGGATTCTGCTGACCCCAGTTTCCTGTTATGTATTTCCCCTTCCCCAATGCGACGGAATACTTTTCTAAATTAAAGGGGAACTTTTCCTAAAAAGCAGGGCGTGGGGGGAGGTCGGGAGGGGGGGGAGGGAGGGAAAGGACAGAGGAAATTTAGGAAAAACAGGAACTTCCTGCCTTAGAGTCAGTTTCAGCACTTCATGAAAACACTCCAAGGCAAAAGCATGGGGTTGAGAAAATATATGAGGCCACGCTAAAGAAAGCACAGACAGGCAGCTTCTCACCAACTGACAAATTCATCCTAACTCTGAGGCATTTTCCTGAAACAAAAGGACATTTACCCAGATTGGCAGGCAGATAACAAATGACGTCATGTACCTAAAAGCAATCACTAGGTTAAAAGGAAAATCAGATATGAAAACCTGACTGCTGGGGCTTCCCTGGTGGCACAGTGGTTAAGAATCCACCTGCCAATGCAGGGGAGACGGGTTCGAGCCCTGGTCCGGGAAGATCCCACATGCCGTGGAGCAACTAAGCCTGTGCAGTGCAACTACTGAGCCTGCGCTCTAGAGCCCACGAGCCACAACTACTGAACCTGTGAGCCACAACTACTGAAGCCCGCGTGCCTAGAGCCTGTGCTCCACAACAAGAGAAGCCACCACAATGAGAAGCCTCTGAACCACAACGAAGAGTAGCCCCTGCTCGCTGCAACTAGAGAAAGCCCGCACGCCACAACGAAGACCCAATACAAGCAAAACTTAATTAATTTTAAAAAAACAAAAACAACAAAACCTGACTGGTGGTTTCAACAGGCATATAAAGTGCTATTCCCTTCTGGGACTTCCCATGCCCCATTTTCCTCTCCATTTCTAACCATCTGCCTAATAATCAAACTATTAATATGAATCTGTATTATCTCTTTCATCATAAGATATAAAAGGGCGAGTAAAAAACATCAAGCTAAGCAGTGAGCAGACCCAAAGAGAATGTACCATCTTAATTTTTGCTCAAATAACAGATCA
This sequence comes from Aethalodelphis obliquidens, assembly GCF_003676395.1. NCBI lineage: Eukaryota > Metazoa > Chordata > Mammalia > Artiodactyla > Delphinidae > Aethalodelphis > Aethalodelphis obliquidens. Next base: position 42,186,200 of record NW_020837946.1, read on the forward strand.
GAATAGACCTGCCTTCTATCAAAGATAAGTACACACAAGATAAACAGTGTTAAGTCCTTTGAAAAGTTTTGGCAAGAAAATAAAAAACACATGATAAAGCTGGAACAGTATATTTTTACAAAGATATGTTCCAAGACACAAACATTCAAACATTTTAGAACATTGTTTTTATACTATTTAAAGTGAAAGATAAGATATAGGAAGGTATTTTTGAAAGGGACTGACGACATAAGGGAAAAAAAGTAAAGCATGTAAGGTTCGCTAATAATGTCATGACAGTATTTAAAATATCACTCACAGCTGTAAAGAACTAAAGTGACCTTGCAGTGTATTAAAGCTGGGATGTGGAGAGAAATTTGACATGTTCTTTCAGAAAGAAAAGGTAAAGAAAAAAAGAAATGAAAAAGTCAGAGCAAAAGGATAGAAGAGCAAGCAGCAGAAATCTGACATCTGGATGACTGATCTTCCTTGAGGAGAAAATAGAATACCCCAGAGCAAAGCCATTTAAGAAATAGGGCTTTAAGCTTCCAACATTCTCTTCCAGTTTATTCTTGCTAAAAACTGAATGCTAGGGGCTTCCCTGGTGACGCAGTGGTTGGGAGTCTGCCTGCCGATGCGGGGGACGCAGGTTCGTGCCCTGGTCCAGGAGGTTCCCGCATGCCGCGGAGCGGCTGGTCCCGTGAGCCATGGCCGCTGAGCCTGCGCGTCCGGAGCCTGCGCTCCGCAACGGGAGAGGCCACAACAGTGTGGGGCCCGCGTACCGCAAAAAAAAAAAAAATAGAGATGATGCTGTGAACTTCCACTGGAAGGCATGTGTCTGGTCGTCGTCCATTTTGTGATGGTAGCAGACACTGGTGCTCAATGCCCAGCTCCATCCAGCCAGTAGGAGTTGCAAAATGTTACTACAATATTATTTTTTCTTCATTTATGAACTGCAATACTTTATAAAGAGAAACCATCTCATCAGTAATTTGATTATCGTAGGTATAGTTAGTGTCGAAAAGGCAGAATAAAATCTGTATCAATTTACTTACCAGCTTTCAAAATAATGAATTGGATCCAGAGGATCCTCCAAAGGTGACTAATGAAGCTTTCTTTTTATTTTAATGTCATTCTGAACTTATTTCTTTAAATAGGTTTGATGTGTCTTAATCCATTGCAGCTATTATCTTTATGCATGCACAAATTAGGCCACCTTTAGCCAGAGTCCTTTTGAAACAATCTCAGTAGTCTTTGATAGTGGCTTTGACTTCAGATATGACGAGATTTCCATGCTCATCTTGTGCATTTCCTACCCCAGACCTGAAATCAGCCTCTTCTCCAAGAAGTTATGGTTTATATATAGGGGGGAAATGTGAGCTGGTGGTGCTCATTTGCTGCTTGGGTTGGTCACTGTTCTAAGCTTTACAGGGAGCAAAGTTAGGAAATACATAATTTGGAAAAAGGATGCTCCAAATTCAGGACTAATGGGTCTTTACAAGTCTTACATTACAATGGCAGTATAGGCATGCAATCAGAAAAACCCGGATGATGGAAAAATAGAACCATCGTGTCTCTTTAAAAAAGAGAGAGGAAGACAGAGATAGAGACAGAGAGATGAAGGAGAAACTAATTGATTAGAAGAGAACAAAAACACACCCATTGGGATGGTTATTATCAAAAACAAGAACAAAAACTCTTCTAGTGTAAAGACCGGCAGACCTGACCCCTTATGGCATTTCACCCATTTCTACCTTGGTTGTAGTTCTTTGGTGGCAATACAGCAGGAACCAACTGTTGCTTACTTAATCTAGAAAGGAAATCATTGGAAGGAATAGGATAGCTTATAGGGTGGAAGAAAAAGCTGAACAACAGAGCTTGACAAACAGCAGAGACCTGAGTGGCATCAGATGTCGTGGTGGCAGGAACAAATGGGTGATAACTCGTTCCCACTCTGTGTGCCTCTGTGTGCAGTGAACTATTGATCACATATTGATCTGGTAGATACATTCCTATATATCTTTGTCAGGGCACCACCACCAGGACAAAGGATAATAATAGTTGGCCTGCAACTATTCTCAGCTTTCAGTCCCTCTGCTCAAGATTCTTTTCCCCTGGAAGTCTCAGTGGTATAACTTGGGCTGGGTCCCCTCCCTTGGTCATTACTGACAAGCTTAGCATTGCTATATCTGTGAGGAGGATTATTTCCCTGAAATAAAAAATTAGGACCAAAAAAAGAAGAAAATTGGAGAATATATGTTGGGCAGGAAAATCAGCAGAGGTCTTCTCCGACCTCCTTCACTGAACTGCAAGAGGCTCACTCGTTTCAGTATCCACAGAACACAGCTTAGTGCCCGGCTGTGAAACGTGCATAGTGGATGTTAACACTGGCCACCATAGGTCTTGCCAAAAGCATGGACCTGCGATGTAGAAAGGCAATGCCATCCAACACAACTTGACTACGTCAGACGTGCTGGGAGACAACAGATGAACCCAAGCTCCATAAAGAACCAAAGAGAAACAAAATAAATAGAAGAAAAGAAAGAGAAGTACACTTTGGGTCGACCACATAACTCCATAGAAGTCAGAGGCAGCACATCCTTTTTTTTTTTTTTTTTTTTTGGTACGCGGGCCTCTCATTGTCGTGGCCTCTCCCGTTGCGGAGCACAGGCTCCGGACGCACAGGCTCAGCGGCCATGGCTCACAGGCCCAGCCGCTCCGCGGCATGTGGGATCCTCCCGGACCGGGGCACGAACCCGCATCCCCTGCATCGGCAGGCGGACTCTCAACCACTGCGCCACCAGGGAAGCCCAGCACATCCTTTTGAACAAAGGCCTGAGAAGATGAAAGACCAAGGTGTTGCACATACACATATATCAGACTAATTCTTGATTGATTACTGGAGTCCATATGCTGATTTGTATATGGAACCCCCAATTTAAGACAAAGTTACAATGTGAGACTCTGCCAGTCGTGGTTACAGTATTTCCCACTCTGCGTGCCTCTGTGTGCAGTGAACTATTGATCATATATTGATCTAGTAGATACATTCCTACATATCTTTGTCAGTATTACCATTTCTGAACATGAAGGGCAGAAATATTTTGCCATTAATATGAAGGACTACCATATAAAGTAGGATCACAGACAAGAGGCATCCTTTATTGAAACTGAGAATGTTATATAAGCAGTTATATAAAATATGTCAGTGCCTAGCCATTTCTAAATCAGCATTGTAGTCCATTAATGTTAACATGCAATTTATGAAAAGTTGTGAGTACAAAGTTCTTTTTTAATGCAGGTAACTTTAATAGCAACATACATGCAGGAGTAAATATTGTTTCACACTCCGCTGATGCAAATTTGATTATACACAATGCACTAAAATAATTTTGTACCAGAATGTATATAAAAAATAAGTCACTGAAATAATGTTCAGATTCTAAGATAAATATCGATTAAAATTCTGGACAATTCTAAAACAACCAAAACATACTTTGCTTGTACAGACATAGATCTACTCAAACACTAAGGAGAAAGTTAGATTATACATTATCCATCCTTAGCTTGTTCTGGAAAGTTTGGAAACTTTGCACTTTTCTAATTATTTCTGTTCCTCTACAAAGATGTCTGATCAGTCGGTTAAATTGAAGTTGTTTAATAATAGCCTTCTGTATATATAAAGGCGCTGGCTGGAGAAACCTAAATTCCAAAAGTACATCCCTTCTCTACGAATTGTCTTTTATTTGGAAATGGCTTCGTGGTCTCACGAAAAGGAGTTAAGAGGAGTCCTGAATGTCAATTCTTCAATTCAAGCCAATCTTCTAAAGTAAAAAAAAAAAAACTTTTTAGAGAGGAGATGAATAAGAAGAAAGAAAATCTTTCACACATAAAATACTTTCGGGAAATGCTAGTTAAATGAACAGTGTCAGGGGCCCTAACTTAAGCCAACGTCGCTACTGCAGTTCAGAAAACTCTATCCAGATATCTCAGGCAAGCCAGTGAAAAGGACCTGACAGAAGTTTATTTCCTTCAGGGAATGAACTTTCCAGAGAAAGTCATCGTAAGAGAATAAACATGACCCCAAAACAATCAATGATTTGACTGGCTGAAGAGACGACCCAGGCACTGGCACTCACCTCTTTCCATTCCCAGTCCGACACCCGGGAGAAGAAGAGGCTCCAGGTAAAACCCCAACCCCCTATTTTATATAACTTCATGCGGATAGAGGACAGAGGCACCAGCATTGCCAAGTTCGTCCACTCCAACAGATCCCAACACAAAGTGGGAGAGGGGTCTCATCCCTCATTTTGCCACAGACTGTCCTTCAGTCTGGGTGCTGAGCGGTCTCTGTCCTGTACCTGGTGTGCTCAGCAGGGCTGCAGTGCCTAAGGGAGAGCAGAGCAGCCTGTGATGGCTGGGCATCTCTCAGGCATGTGTGGGAATCCCTGGAATTACCGTTTCAGGGAGCACCACACGGGTATTGATCAGGTGATAGTGAGAGTCCCTCAAATTTGGGACTTTATTGATAATGTGATGGCATTGTACCTACAGGTTAGTGAGCTTGAGTCAATTCAGAGAACAAATAAACGAATAAACCCTAGTCACTTTAAAACACTTTTCCCTTCACATTACTTGACTTCAATCAAAATTAATAGGTCTTGTGATGTCACAGAAGACTGTGATATATCAGGACAAAGGATAACAGTGGGAAATATCTAGGTTTATACTGGACAATGGTCTCTATTATCATCTTTTCTTTTTTTTTTATTTTTTTGCGGTACGCGGGCCTCTCACTGTTGTGGCCTCTCCCGTTGCGGAGCACAGGCTCCAGACGTGCAGGCTCAGCGGCCATGGCTCACGGGCCTAGCCGCTCCACGGTATGTGGGATCTTCCCAGACCGGGGCACGAACCCGTGTCCCCTGCATCGGCAGGCGGACTCTCAACCACTGCGCCACCAGGGAAGCCCTTATCATCTTCTCTTTGAATCCCATGTTGCAGTACCAATCCAAGCAACTCCTAAGCTCCTTAAGATTTGCTTGATTTGTTTTTTAACATCTTTATTGGAGTATAATTGCTTTACAATGGTGTGTTAATTTCTGCTTTATAACAAAGTGAATCAGTTATACATATACATATGTTCTCATATCTCTTCCCTCTTGTGTCTCCCTCCCTCCCACCCTCCCTATCCCACCCCTCTAGGTGGTCACAAACCACCTAGCTGATCTCCCTGTGCTATGCAGCTGCTTCCCACTAGCTATCTGTTTTACATCTGGTAGTGTATATATGTCCATGCCACTCTCTCACTTTGTCACAGCTTACCCTTCCCCCTCCCCATATCCTCAAGTCCATTCTCTAGTAGGTCTGTGTCTTTAGTCCCATCTTGCCCCTAGGTACTTCATGACCTTTTTTTTTTTTTAGATTCCATATATATGTGTTAGCATACGGTATTTGTTTTTCTCTTTCTGACTTACTTCACTCTGTATGACAGACTCTAGGTCCATCCACCTCACTACAAATAACTCAATTTCGTTTCTTTTTATGGCTGAGTAATATTCCATTGTATATATGTGCCACATCTTCTTTATCCATTCATCTGATGATGGACACTTAGGTTGCTTCCATATCCTGGCTATTGTAAATAGAACTGCAATTGATTTTGTTTTTAATATGCATTCTGGGGCTTCCCTGGTGGCGCAGTGGTTGAGAGTCCGCCTGCCAATGCAGGGGACAGGGGTTCGGGCCCCGGTCCGGGAAGATTCCACGTGTCACGGAGCGGCTGGGCCCATGAGCTACGGCCGCTGAACCTGCGCGTGCAGAGCCTGTGCTCCACAACGGGAGAGGCCACAACAGTGCCAGGCTCGCTTACCGCAAAAAAAAAAAAAAAAAAGAAAAAGAAAAAAAATGCATTCTGGATAGTTTCTTTCAACCGTTTTAGTGCCATCTTGTCCCATCATATCTGATAAGCAAAAAAATTAACTCAGGTTGACATCTTCCCTACAAGAGACTCAGAGCTATTGAATTATCTAAAGATGGTTCTAAATACCAGCCTTTAAATGATAACTGATCTGCAAAAGGCATGCATTGTTTCTGACACGCCGTGTCACATTTCTAACTCTTCACTCTGCATTGTGCTCCATCCTGCGATGTCAGCTAACGTGGAAATCAGCAGTACACAACATGACAGGGTGACTTAAAATTGAATGAAAGCCACTATTCAGGCTGAGCATCCATTTTATGCCATCCATTAGGAAAAATAAAAGGGCAAAGAAGGAAAGGTTATTTTCAGAAACCATTGTTTGAAATAAGCTATGCTTCCTTGAACACTTACATAAAAGGTATCTCTCTTTTCTGTATCTTTACTCAGTAATTTATTATTGTGAAAGCCAATTTAAAAGAGAAATCCTATGCCATTTCCCTAATCAACTTGCACTTATACATGCTGTCACCTCATTCCATAATATAGTTTTTGGCTTGAAATCATGGACCTTTTAAATTCTGGAGTTGGAAAGGACCTGGGAGATAATATAGGTCAACCCATTTACTGTGCTGATGAAACAGAGGCAGGATGTAAAAAGATTTGTCCAAAGTCACATTGCTAATTAGTGGCAAAGCTCCTGCTAGAACCTGCATCCCCTTTCAGTCAGTGTCTTTCCATTACGCCATGCAGGGTGTAAGCTGCAAAGAGGAAATGCAGCAAGCTGGAGGGCACCTTGAGATTATTTACAGTGGCATAGAAAGCAATTAGACCTAACATGCTCTGATTGAATTTCTGCTTTATTTTCATTTCTTGTCACATTTGAGTGATTTAAGAGAGTTTGTTATTAACTTAGAATGGTCAAGAAACAAAATCCTGGGAATCTGATAAAATGTGCTGTGTAACGAGCCAAAAATTAGATGAATGGAAAGCCAACGAAAAGACCAAAGAAAACACAGGAGAGGGCAGGGATCTGGAGAGGAGAAAGCACTGACTGCCACCCAGCTATTGTTCCCATTTCCAAGATGAGAAAACCGAGGATCAGAGCCATTAGCTTGCCCACGGTGACCAGGAAGCAAACATTTACCAAAGCTTCTGTCAGCTACCTGTCAACAAATAGTTGCTAACCAGATCTTTCACAATTCAATTGCCTTCCCAATACAAATAACCCTTATACCAAATGTATGAGTTCAAGTGACTGTGTGAGAAATGATGAAAAGGAGGAAGCACAAAGAGTAGAATCATACGCTAGAAAAAAAACTTCTAAAAGCCGGCTGTATTTCAGGCGGTAGGAGAGACCAGCATGGAGGGATTTCAGGAGAAACACAGTCTCTCCTCCCATCTATCACCAAGGCCTGAAACAACTATCGTTGCTTTGCAGTAAGGATTTTTGTTCTTTGTGCACAGATTGCCCATCCTGAAGTTTTTGCATAGTACCATCCACGTTGCTCTCATTAACACATTTAACTAAATTCAGTGTTGTCTCTGCTGCTCTTCTAGATTCTCTTAGCTCTGTGACTGTGGCACTCATTCCCAACTGTGCTTCCCTTTTTATATGTACCCGAACGGTTGTTTAATAATATACTCTTCCTTCTTGAAAACGGAGACATTTACCCTGTTTAGGGCTGCTAGCACTTCCCCCATTGGCTCTGCTCCCTCAAGCGCTGTGACAGTGATTCACGTCTTCACAGGAAATAGAGGTGTCTAGACCTGATCATCTAAACCGTGCTCTCTGATGATTTTCCCATATTTTGGCCTACCAGCTCCTCTCCCATCCTCCTATTCAGAAAAGCATTCTGCCTAACCAGTGAGACAGAGGCAAATAAGGACGTGAATGAACAGATTTTTAAGTCGTTCATTGACCGTGCACCACCGCTCCAAACACTAAGTGCTGATGATGCCTTAAAAGCTTCTTGTCCTCTTTGGCATTTTTCAAAAGGCTCTGTTGTTTCTGACTCTTCATGAGGGTTCCTGTGTGTTTCTCATGGTGGTACTAGGTCATTCACTCATTCTTCCTTTTGTTGAGCACAGCCTTTTAGACCTGAGATAACCCAAGTGGTTGGTCCTCAGTTAGCCTTAGAGCTTCCACAGTTACCTCTCTTTTTATTTCTTCATGAAGAAAGGTATCTTTCAGAAGTAATCTTTCAGAATTCGATTTTCAGAGCCTCCTTTCTCTTCTGAGTTACCTTGCCTATTAGAGTCTTGGCTGTGCAGAGAACTGAGGCGGAAGGGAATGCCACATATTCCACAACTGAAAGGGGGTGAGAGATGAGACTATTAGGGTTTAGGCAGGGGTTAAGGATTTTGGCATCTTAATCTTCGGCCTTTTAACATTTACCCTAATAGTAATAATAATGACATCATTGCCTCTCCTTTCTTCTGCTGAAGACCTAAAGGCCATGTCACTGCTTTGAAGGGAAAGGAAGAGAGAGGTCTCGGACTCTTAGGAATAATTACTGTTTACATTTCTGATTGAAACAATTGTAAGGAAAACCAATGACTAAAGTGAGGTCTGATATGCTGCAGGGTCTGAGTGGCCAATAGCCCCTTTATCACAAACTGCAGAGTGACCTATAACAAATTGTGAGTTTCACACCTCAGGGAGTGAATACAACTAATCCTGTACAGATGAGAGGCACCTACATTTTCACATCTGCCATTCATGGAGGCTCCAATGTGCGCTAAAATTTGCCGCAACTAAAGGCCCCGTTTGGACCCAATGATTCATCATGGATGCTGAGATGTGGCAGGTGAGCAATGGTACCCTGAAGACTCTCTCTGCCCACCTGTGAGTCATACCTTCTGTCACTAGGCAGCATGTGGCTTCTATTCACCGACTCACCACTGCCAACAGTGGAGGTGCCAGTAGCGACAGGTGTCCCTGCTGCTCCTTTTGACATCATGGTGCCCGCAGACGGCTGTCAGAAATCAATGACTGAGTCCCTCGTGCCTTCTTTCTCCCACCCTCGACCTTCTCCTTCCCAGAGCCCACTTTCCTACTGTAAAACTAGAGGGCTCTGTGCACACTCCAGAGAAGCTTCCAGATATGGCAGTATTCACTGCTCCACCGCTTCAGGAAACCAGCCGGGCACCACTGAGAAGGAGTAAAGGAAATGGAGAGCTTCTGCTCCCTTCAGGCTCTGTGGCTAAACACCCAGGAACAAGTCTGGAAGCATAGTTTCAATTGTTGTCAGAATTTCCCATAATCTGCCAGTCAGTTGCGTTTGCAACATTCTCCAGTCCTTGGACGGGGAGGCGTGTGCCAGTCTGCATGGCTGCTTTTCAAAGAGCAGCCCACAAAGTATACATACGTTCCAACATGGCTGCAATTTTAGCTGCTCAGAGAGCACAGCAAGATAAATAACCATGCCATGAGAAATTACAGCATTATGTACTGCAATAAATATGACAAATGACAGGCCAGATATTCATTGGCTCATAACAGTTGGCAGGCATAACCATCTGTGGATCCAAAGTTCGAACTATTTGTTTTCTCTCCTACAGCTGCCTAGATTTTTGTCCACCTCCACTGAAACCTCTGGCCTTTAAGGTAGCCTGGACAACCTCGCGAAACCTTTGACTTTATTAGATTTTAATTAAGAAATACAGGGATTGCCACAGAAAAGGCAAAATGCTCTGGGTGTATGAGAGAGGAAACACAAAAGATATCTCGTATCCTTTTCCTTAATGTAGAGAAGCTTTTTACTTGCAAAGAATCTGAAAGCAGGAGAGGCAAACCTAATGATAATTAAGAAAAATGATGCTGTTTGTTGCCACAGAAGAAATAAATCTTCTGTGTCTCCTGTTTATTTATTGATTAAACAAGGAAACCTACAATGGATTTAAGTTCCTGCTTTAGTCACTAGAAAGGTAACACTGAAGTCCATTATTTCATTATGTGAAATGCTAATCTATATTTCTCATTTAGAATCTAAATCCTCTGCTTGGTTGAAATCTCACAGCTTCCACCTCTGATAAGAGAAGCCTAATGAGCCCTAATGTCGCCACAGCAAAACTTGCCCAATTAGAGCAGTTGTTCACAAAAAAGTACACTGTGGACTTCTAATGCAGAATCTTGACAGTTTAGAGTTGAAAAATACGTGCTAAGAAAAATCAGATTTTTAAACAGGTAACTTTCTAAGCATAGCTATTTCCTGCTCTTGAGTTTCCCTTAGTCCTGCACTAAGATATAGGGAAGGCTTTCATCAGAAAGGCAGAGAAAAGGATTTTTCAGGCAGTGAAAGACGGTAACAGAGTTCCCTGTAATAGAAACCTTTTCCCCAGTTACTAATCTAACGTGGGAGTGAGTCAGCTGAGCAAAACAAATGATTTTCTGATTATCAAGTATTTTGTCTCTTGTATGAATGTTTCTCTTTCAAGCACTTATTAAAATAAAGCAAAACAACCAGACCCAAGAGCAAAATTCTTTCTACCCTTCTCACACACAAAACACCAAACCAACCAGTCATTAAGGGCAGATTATGGAAAAAGAGAAACCACAGGATTACGAGATCACTCTGCTACCATTTCTTATCCAGATACCACAGCATCACCATTAAATCAACACTGCTACAGGAAAGTAAATCTATTCAGTGATACTGATTGACCAAATGTGCATTAGCGCCTTCTATGTACAAAGCAGCAAGTAGAGTTTGGGGGGAAAGAGGGGTAAGGATAAACCAGACATCGCCCCTCTTCAAAGCTTCCAGAAGATGAATCATACTAATATAGGCCAGAGAGGACTAAGTTGTGCAGTGAAGGAAGCAGACAGTGCTGGTGGATCAGAGGAGAGACACTGCCACCTCTGACAACAGACTGAGGGAAGGTTTCCTGGAGGAAAGGGTACTTGAAGAAAAGGAAGACTCGAACATGCTGACACAGGGGAGTAGAGGACACCCCAGACTGGAAGAAACAGGGAAACACAAAAGCATGAAGGTAGAAAAGTGCTTCTGAACCAAGTAGAGTGAGAAAATGAGCAAAGTACCAGACATGCAAACAAGCATTGAAAGTCATTCATTCACAAATACTAACTGAGCATATATTTACTATTTTTATGGCACTCTTCAGGGCACTGGGGAGACAACAGTGAAGAAAACAAAATCTCTGCTTGCACAGAGTTATCTTCTAATTGGGGAAGAGATATATTGAAAAAGGTAGCCATATAATGCAACAGATGTTTTTAAAGTATACAGGTATTGGAAAATAGGGATTATGTAAGTTGTTGAGGGGAATTTCTCAGATAAAGTAACTCTTGAGCAGAAACCTAAAGTGAAGGATAAGTTTAAGTACCTATTTTGGGGAATTATAATCCAGGCAGAGAGCCTGAGGTGAGACATGCCCAGTGTAGTGTGTTGTTGAGGACAGAAAAGGCCAGGGTAGCTGGGCGATGGAGAAGGAGGCAGGAGGTGATGTCAGAGAGATGGCACAGAGTGTGGGTGGTGGCCGGCCACGTCCTCAGGGCTTGGCTACCAGAGTTAGGACTTCGGGTTTTCCTCTGGGTGGGATGAGAAGACGCTGGAGGGCTTACAACAGAGGGCTGGCATATGACCCACCTTACATTTTGGGGTGAGTACAATGGCTGCTACGGGGAGGACAGACAGGGGTGGTAAGGATGGAATCCAAGAGACCAATTAGAAGACCAGAGCAACAGTGAGACAAGACATGACAGTGACATGCAAGAAGAGCACCCTGTGAATGTGAATATTGGCAGGGCAAGAAAAAGTGGAAAATAGCATTAGTAAGGTGCTTATTCCTAGTCTAACTAGATTAAAATTTTCCCTCCTCATTTACAAAAGTTTAGCTATACAGTTGCAAGTTTATTTTGACCCTGACAGAAAATCATATCATTCAAAACATACAAATAGCAAAGTTAGCTGGAATTACTCAGAAGTCCTAGTTATAACATCAACCTCTCCAAGCGGAGGAGGAGTGAGCCTGCAGTGTGAGCGAGTCCATGACACTGTCGCGGTGGACTTTCTCACCCAGGGCCTTGGGACTGCGGTTCTCTCTATTCACAGCCTAAATGGTTCCTAGGTTAAAAAGCCACCAGCACCCCTTTAATCCCCCAGCTAATGTAAACTATTAGAAGTAATAATGTGGTCTTTGTGTCTCACAGCCACATCTCCTTTCCTAGTAAATTCCGCATAAACCTTCTCCAAGACCATAGATCAAGAAATGTGTGGTAGCAGGTGCCACCCCTGCTGTCAGGCAGCCAAGAAGGAGCAGGGAGTGACTGGTGGCTATCTGCTCCCCATAACCAGTGCTGCGGGAAGATCTGTTTGCTCTTCATCCTCGCACGTGATTTAGGGATACAGCTCTCCTCACTTAGTCCCATTTCCCTCACTTGCTCCCTGCCCCCTTCAGGGCACCACTCTGATTTGTATTTTTCCCACATCTCCTATCATAATAAACTAGCTTTAGTTTCTTATTAACACAAGTTTTCATGTCATGGGACAGGTGCTGGATTGACGGCTCAGGTATCTCCACAGTCTCATGATTGATCAGCTCTTACAATCACCCAGGAAAAAGCTGCTGCAGCAGATACCTCAGATCGAACGGAATAGACGAGGAGGACCATGTTTCCAAACGCCTGTGGCAACCTCTAGCTCAGTTTCCTTCCCTGAGCCAAAAATAAAAAAGGAAGGAAAAGAATCCACCAGCATAATGTGATGAGAAATGCAAGGTGATGCGTCAGAAATGACAATGCAGGTCAAGCTGGCATTTGTCGTTACTGAAAGTGGTGAGTGATATTCCTTCCCCTAGAACTGCTTTTGCTCCTCCAGGAAAAATAATTTTGTATCAGTCATTATCTTTCCAGAGCAATAGAATACGAGGATTTTTCCCATTATGAAATGGTGGCCCCCCTGTAAAATAAGGGTGACCATTATCTCTTCGTATGTTATGTTGGGTATTTTTCTCTTTTTCTTTTTCTTTTTTTTTTTTTTTTTTTTTGCGATACGCGGGCCTCTCACTGTTGTGGCCTCTCCCGTTGCGGAGCACAGGCCATGGCTCACTGGCCCAGCCGCTCCGCGGCATGTGGGATCCTCCCAGACCAGGGCACGGACCCGTGTCCCCTGCATCGGCAGGTGGACTCTCAACCACTGCACCACCAGGGAAGCCCTGTAATGCTGTTTTTTAAAAACAGTAATTATACATATAATTCCATCCTCAGAAACACGTTAAATGATTTTCCAAGCTTTACTGTACATATGAATCACCTGGAGATTCTGGTTCAGAGGATCTGGGGTGTGGCCTAAGCTTCTTCATTTCTAACAAACTTGTAGGTAAAAGTTAATACTGTCAGTCGGCCAATCACATAACACGTAACAAGACATTCAAGAGTATTTCCAGGACTTCCCTGGTGGTGCAGTGGTTAAGAATCTGCCTGCCAATGCAGGGAACACAGGTTCGAGCCCTGGTCTGGGAAGATGCCACATGCCGCAGAGCAACAAAGCCTGTGCGCCACAACTACTGAGCCCACATGCCGCAACTACTGAAGCCCACGCGCCTGGAGCCCATACTCCACAGCAAGGGAAGCCACTGCAGTGAGAAGCCTGCGCACCGCAATGAAGACCCAACGCAGACAAAAATTAAATAAATAAATAAATTTATTTTTAAAAAAAGAGTACTTTCAAAATTATATTTTTAATTACTTTGTATTTCATTTTGCTTTCTAGAATATGCCACTTTCTATTAGATCTGGATTTTGATCAGGACCCTTGCTCTTTCAGGGTGCTTAGAAGTTCTCTGATGACAGTATTTGAATATCTAGACTTTTTAACAATTACGGTTGGTCATGTATTACTGTTCCCAGTGTCAGCTGGATTCTTTATGATTCATGCTCTGCATTTTATTGTTAATATGTAAGTCACTATGCTGATGAGCTGATGTGGGGAATTTTTTCTTTCTTAACCCTTGAGAAAGCTAGTAATTAAACCCTTTAGAAACCCAGTAAGCAAGAGTCAAATTGTTTAAGAAACACTGTATTTCTTTGGAAAATATTAAAGCTCTAACAATAACCTTTCTAGAGGGCAAAAAAAAAAAATATGCTATTTTACTTGCTCCTTGGTAGAGTAAGAGCTATGAAAAATGATGGAAGGGAACTTAAAATAAAAATAATTTTATTTTAAATTTTGATTCAGATCCTGTAATTCCAAAGAAAGCCTTTGAAGATAGATTGATTTCAATAATTTCCTGCATGCCACTTAACATCACCTGGAGCCAATCAAGAGAAATCAGAATACCTTGCTCTGACATTTGGGTGTGAAGCAAAAACAACACCTTTATATTTTAAACTTCACTCTTTCTGAAAGTGAGAGGTTGAGAGGTTGAAAGTTCTGGCTTCATCCATGCACATAAGAAGGAAACTCAGCATTTGGCCCACAGATATGTGATATGTTCATATCAGATTTGCTAGCCTGGTAGTTCTATCTGAAACCTCTCTTAAGTAGAATCTGTTGATCAAGCCAAAGTGTGTCCTGTAGTTCATTTTGCAGATAAACATTCTCAAAAGTCTGTAGTTGAGAGTATTTCATTTCCTTAAAACCCATGCCAATTTTAAGATTGTCAATTTATTTTCAAACTGCAGAGTTGGGATGGTATTTGACTATGCAGGAGGATATACTGCTCAATTGTCATTTTACCATAGATTAAATGTCTGCATAAAAAGGAATGCATTTTACAATTTTCAAATTGATGAAAGTTTTATGGGGAGATGTAATGAGAATAAGGATGTATTTTATGCAGGAGGAAATGCTGTCTGGCACTGAAAACCACAGACAAGGATTCAAGAGTCTAGGATTGCATTGGTGGCATCACAAAAGATGCCTTCAGGCATGGATGCTCCAAGGTAGGTCAAAAGAGAATCCGCTGGATCATAAATGCTCACCGCTTCCGTTGTAAACCTCCAAGAATTTCTGGTTCCCAGGTTTAAGGAGCGGGCATGCTCACCTCAGACCTGGCTGTGTGAAGTCGGGCACAGTGTTGAAAGCAGTTTAGCATAGAGCAGGGGTAGCATGTCCTGGGGTCAGAGGCATGGATTCCTCAACCAAGTTGCCTGTGTTTGGATCCACTCACTTAGCTGTGCGCCCTTGGGCAGGTTACTTAACTTGCTTGTGCCTCAGTTTCTAAGCTATAAAATGAAAATAATCTACTTCATAAGATTGTTATGAGGATTAAGTGAGTAACATTTGTATGAGGCTCAGATCCATCCCTGGTGTAAGTATAAACACTTTGTTAAATAAGTGAATGAATAATGAAGCAATGTGGCTTAGGTGTACATTCTCTGGCTCCATATTGCCTAGTTTCAAATCTCAGTTCTACTACTCTACTTGGCAAGTCATTATTCTAGCTCAAAGTTATAATATAATACTATCTACCATTATATGAGTGGTCTTGGGCAAGCTATTAGCTATCTGAAGCTTGGCTTATTCATCCAGCGGTATACTTCCTATGGTTGATGTATATGAGCTACCTTCCACATAGCAGACTTATCGTTAAGTTTGATAAGTACGTCTTTAACTCACTGAAAAATAGTTTATACAAGAAAGGGCCAGAGAAGGAAAACAAAACAAAAAAACCCTGTAGTGTTACACCGGCAGTGTTCTTCAAGGTTAGCAACCACACATTAATCAACCCTCTCTGGACATAGCTGTTTATCAATTATGACTCTACTTCACAGTGCTGTCATGCAGCCCATATTTGCCTGTTTAGTCCACAAAAATAATCTCTTTTTACGGCATGTTTTCTAACACAGGGTACGTGATGATAACACCTTACATTTATATAGCATGTTAATGTTTTCCAAAGCCGTTCCCACCCATTATTTTATTTAACTAGACA
Organism: Aethalodelphis obliquidens; assembly: GCF_003676395.1. Classification (NCBI taxonomy): domain Eukaryota; kingdom Metazoa; phylum Chordata; class Mammalia; order Artiodactyla; family Delphinidae; genus Aethalodelphis; species Aethalodelphis obliquidens. The sequence goes on from NW_020837946.1 coordinate 42,201,996, forward strand.
TATCATAAGAGGGTCATTTGTCTTTGAAGAAGCAGCTTTGAGGAAATTTTCAAATTTAATTTAAAACCATACTTTCACTGCTACCAAGAGTTATCACTGAAGACAGTATTTCCATCAATGGTTCCTTTTAGGTAACAGACTGTAGTCACCGCATCTCTGGATGTCTGTGGCAAAGGGCAAAGCCGCCCCAATGTTAAAATAGCTCTCCGTGTTCTCTCCTCTCCTTTTCTCTCTGCTTAATACAATTCCACATTGCCCACTATTTTGAGGACCTCTCTACTTAAAAGTAAAATCAAAATCTTCACACTTATTACTGTAGATTAGTCATAACTACCTTTCCTTGAGTCCAGGTACTCAACATAATGTGTATGTTGCCTCTTCTCCACTTAGTCAGTATACGACCTACGTATTAGTGTCACCCCAAGAGCCCTAAATCCACTTCTTCAGCCCGACGATGATCTCCTTGCCAGGACTTACTTATTTTTAATTATTTATTACTTGTACTTCCTTTTTACCTTATTAAATAAGTAAATTTATAGCTCACCTATTTTCAAAAGGAATCTGAAGTGACAGAAACACATAAGCAGTCACAGGTGTAAACGGAAAAACAAAGGAGAAAGTCTTGCATGGTCTCTCTCTTGCTGTCCCTCAGCTTTCCGTCTTCCTTCTCACCCACATTCTGCACACAGAAATGGGCGCTTCACTTGGATAACAGCCTTCAGCCCACTCTGTGAAGTGAATGTAAACTTTGATTGTGGACTGCAGAATCTTCTCAAGACCCATTTTCTCCCCTTTCCCCAGCCCAGAATCCTCCATTACAGACAAACAAGCTCATGGAAACTCCATATGCCTGGTTCTCTCTCTCCTGCCTTCATGTCCTACCCAAGAAGTTTATTTTGTTTATTTAACAAACATTTACATCAAATTCTTAGTCTGTGCCAGTCCCTGTTCGAAGTGCATTACATAGACTAGCTCATCTAACCCTCATAAAAATATCCATCTTACAAATGTGGAAACTAAAAGAGAGAAGTTAAGTGGCTTACACAAAGTTTTAAGCTGAGTAGCAGAGCCAGGATGGGACTGGCAACTGGGTCTAGAGTCCATGCTTGACTCCACTCTACCTGGACTCTCTTCTCTCTGAGATGTGTGTTGATTTGCCTGGGGCCCCCTTAAGCTCTTACAAGGTCAGAGCACACACTACTCTTCTACCGCAAGCATCTCTGAAGCAGTTGTGTTTCTCCAACATGGATTTCAATAGCTGGTGACGCACTAGCGTGAAACAAATAATAACTTGAATTTATTGAAAGTAAGTTTCACGGACCCTAGTATTTCTATATTCTGTGAAGAACGTAATTTTTACATTGATCCTTATGAACAACATCTGAACTTAGAGATGTGAATGCATTGTCTGATTTGGAGGAAAACAGAAATAAAATAGAAAGAAAACTACATCCCCAGACTTGTAACAAAAGATGTTTTTCTGAGTTTTTTTTTCTTTTTGGGCAAAAGGATAACCCTTGTAGAAAAATATAGAGGGAGGCAATTTTAAAAGAAATGGAAAATACCCAGTTCTTTTACTAACCATGTTCTTCTGGTCCACTAACCTATAATATTAAAACTCTAGATAGTACCTAATAGTTATATAGACTTGCTGTTTCAACAGTCTAAGTATTTTCATCTCCAGACTTCTGTATTGTTTTCATTATTTCATACTGCCTAATAAGTTACCAACATGTACTGACTTAAAATATTTATTATCTGGAGCATCACATAATCAGTGAAGGATGAAAAGTTTCTGTCAGAATAACTCACTTCCATTGATTTTCCATAAAACCTGGCTTTGCCTATTATTACGTGGCTCTAAAGAATAAAAAAGGAAAATGTTCAATCTTTCATACTTTTTTATTTCTCCTCACCAAAGAATGTAATCTATTTCTCAAGGAATCCTCCCGACCTCCACCACAGCAGAAAAAACAAACAAAAAAAAAATCTTGTACCACCTGAGGAGCAATTTTCTTCTCTAAATGGGTAGCAACTGAGCTTTGTTTTGTTTTTTAACATCTTTATTGGAGTATAATTGCTTTACAATGGTGTGTTAGTTTCTGCTTTATAACAAAGTGAATCAGTTATACATATACATATGTTACCATATCTCTTCCCTCTTGCGTCTCCCTCCCCCACACCCTCCTTATCCCACCCCTCTAGGTGGTCACAAAGCACAGAGCTGATCTCCCTGTGCTATGCGGCTGCTTCCCACTAGCTATCTACCTTACTTTTGGTAGTGTATATATGTCCATGCCACTCTCTCACTTTGTCACAGCTTACCCTTCCCTTCCCCATATCCTCAAGTCCATTCTCTAGTAGGTCTGTGTCTTTATTCCCGTCTTACCCCTAGTTTCTTCATATATATACAATGGAATATTACTCAGCCATAAAAAGAAACGAAATTGAGTTATTTGTAGTGAGGTGGATGGACCTAGAGCCTGTCATACAGAGTGAAGTAAGTCAGAAAGAGAAAAACAAATACTGCATGCTAACACATATATATGGAATCTAAGAAAAAAAAAAAAGGTCATGAAGCAACTGAGTTTTAAAGCAGGTTACTTCATACTAGAAGAATACGATTTGTTTTCACTTCTCAAAAATTCAAAAAACTCAAAATGCAAAACTGATGAAAAACTTATGATATATTTTACCATTTAAATATTTTCTTAAATTTTGGAAAATATTTTTGTTGAACTTAGAGCATATATTGGAGTTATAATGAGTCTTAGGTCATTTTAATTGTTCTTATGAATACATGAAATAAAATATTTCTAATATATCTATGCCAGTCCTCACGAGACAAGCAACAATAAGATGTAGCCTGTATCCAAAACAGACTGTCATTCAACAACACATTTGTGAGGGGAGAGAAGAATATACTTCCAGCACTAAATTTTATAGACACCCTACAATTTTACATTTAGTACACAGTCAAGAAAGCACCACAAATAATTGAGTAAGAAATATAGCTCACTCACTGTTGGGGAAATTGGCTTAAATTTCAGGGAAGGAAATGTCCTTGCCAATATCATATATCAAAATGTACTCAGAAGTATTGATTTAAAAAATAAAATGTACAAGTAAAACATAAAATACCTGAAAAAAAACATAGTAAATATTTAAGATCCTGAGTGGATAAGTATATCTAAGCAATAGAAAAAATCATATGGATAATGGTTAATTATTTTATTAGATTAGTTTTAATTTCCAAATGTCTAAAAATAATTTTAGCACATTAAAAAATAATATATCGGGGAAATATCTGACAAAATTCTAGTACACAAAATGTTACATGGAAGGTTTCTTCCTTAGTAAGAAAAATACTAAAATATTACAGAATTAATGAGCAAAGAACACAAATAAATGATTCATAAAAACAAATTTAAGTAACCAATTAACATAAAATAAAATATTTCCTCCTCACTAACAATCAGACATACTAAGTAAAAAATATATTTTTCGGGCTTCCCTGGTGGCACAGTGGTTGAGAGTCCGCCTGCCGATGCAGGAGACGCGGGTTCGTGCCCCGGTCCGGGAAGATCCCACATGCCGCAGAGCAGCTAGGCCCGTGAGCCATGGCCGCTGAGCCTGCGCGTCTGGAGCCTGTGCTCCGCAACGGGAGAGGCCACAACAGTGAGAGGCCCGCATACCGAAAAGAAAAATATATTTTTTCAACTATTTCATTAAAATATTCTTTAAAGTAAAACACTCAACTGTGATGACTATGTAGGGAGAAAAGCAATCTCGAAGACTGTCATGTGTATGTATACACTGATGTAATCTTTCTTGAAAGCAATCTGGCAAAAGCAATCAAGAAACGTAAAAAAAAAATTAGACACTTTAGCCCAATAATAATTCTTTAATATGTACTGGGAAAACAAAAAATTTGTGTGACTCGCTTTATTGTGGTTGTCCGGAACTGAACCTGCAATATCTCCGAGGTATACTTGTACTTAAAGTAGGAAGACCAGCTTTCTGGGATAATTTAGAAAACTGAAGTCAGACCCATGCATAAGCAAGGTACATGTTTGCCTCTAGTAAGACTTAAAATTTGCCAAAAACAGATTCCCTCAATGACTTCTCCCAGTCCTTTTACTGATCTGCAACTACTGTTGGGAGACAAATCTCCATGGGTCTCTCATGTCTCTGCATTTCTGTATTCTTGACTATCTTCTCCAGTGTGTCTGTGTAGTGAAAAGCCTTGGAATAGATAGTATCTCCCTCCACAGCAAAGGCCAGACAGGCTTACTGCCCATTATAAAAGATTCAGGTTCCCTAACTTATGGATTCCCTTCCTGTAATACAAATCACTGCATGTGCTACCATTACCTAGCCCTTTTCGCACCACCCTATGAGAATTAGGCCAATATCTGGTTACTAATATCACTGAGAGTAATAAATTGTCCTTTAATTCTGACCCAGGAGTCTTATATCTTCTGCCAGCATCCATGAAACTATGACAGGCGAACTTGATTGCGTACAAGTAGGGTAAAGTCGCAGAGTCTCCACAGTGCCTCACAATTACCTGATTAGAGGTGTATTTTTTTTGGCTTTAAAGGGTTTTTTTTCCTATTAAAATCAGCATACATTTAAGAGAGCTAGTACTTTATATGATGTTTATTAGTCATTTGTAACTTATTACGTGAAATAAGTTATAAGATCCTTTGTTGTAAAGAAGTTTATACAGGGGAGAATATGATGATATATAACATGCATCCTTAGCAGCTGAGCTCAGAGATAATGGTACACACAAAACAGGAAGGTAGAGTCATCAGAAAGGGAAGTGAGGAGAAGCAGGCAACCAGTAAATAGTGTGGACATGTAATTTATCATCACTTTAGAGAGTAGAAGTGTTCCTGAAAAATAGAATAGAATATCAAATTTACAGCATATAATAAATTTAAAAATCTCTGTAAAAAGGGTCTTCAGGCTACTCCATGCCCCACCTAGAGGTACCATACCCTGACCCAACAGTGCAACAGCACAGTACTGAGCTTGGTAACAATGATTGACAAGTGTGGGAATTTCAGGTGACAAACCACAGAGACTGGGCAGATCATTTGTTATAGTCCTTGACAAGATATTCTGGTACTGGTCACAGTTTGGATTTTTTTTTTAAAGGAGGACATAATGTATCTTTGATTAAAAGATTTTTCCTAGTAGAGATATTTATAAGGAAAAGTAGTAGGGCTCTCTTGAAAGCAAATCCAGTTCCATTTCTGTCTTCAAGAATTGAATGCTCCCAACCTGGGGAGCCAGTTGGGCCACGCCCATGATGACTTCTAGCTCCGCATTAACAAAGACTGGTGATGGACGTGATCCCCACATGAATGCTCTTACACTTGGCTTTCCTAACCTATAGATGGTTTTAAGTTCTTGTCAAAGAAAGAAAAAAAGTCAATAAATGATTGAGGATTTTTCTAAAAATTCTCTGAGAAATTCAAATGGGGAAAGAGTGGAAAAATAATAAAGTAGCTGGTTCAAATGCTTGTATCATAGAGAAGAATCATATCATTGTTAAGTGGTGGCAAGTAGATAAAAAAGGAACAACGTGAAGACTGACAATTTCAATTCTTGGAAATTCCACAGTACTTTAACTTTCTGTAATTTCCAAATAAGGGAAAAATGGGTCCAGTACTTCTAAGAGAAGTCTGAACTTCAGAAAAACTAATAAGTAAAATCAAATTTAATCTTGATGAAAATGACCATGAAAATCATCAGCTCAAGGGACCAGAGTCCATTAAGGCATGTGGAAAACATCCTTATGCTTAGTTACTATTGTTTTAACTCTGGTGCTCTATCCCCATAATCTTAGATAAAGCCAGTTAGGATGCTGGATTTCCCTAACTCACATTGAAGGTAACTAGCTCTATTTTCTCTCTTCTCTGCTGCAAGGAAGGAAGAAAAGAGAGAAGGAAAGAAAGGAAGGAAGGAAAGAGAAAGAAAGGAAGGAAGGAAAGAAAGAAAGAAAGAAAGGAAAGAAAGAAAGAAAGAGAGAGAGAAAGAAAAGAAAGAAAGAAAGGAGAGAGGAAGAAAGGAAGAAAGAAAATAGGAAAAGCTCCTAGATTTTTACATGGTGTGTGAATCCACTTAACACAATTATAATGCCCAATTAATCTTAGCGACATGAGTGATGAATCATTTCTCCTGGTGTCTCTTCAAAAGAGAGTCAATTTAGTTCCAGCATTTGACTATTGTTTTAAAGCAACTGTAATCTTGCCCGATTAATCAGGAAACTAATAACTGAACTCAAATCCATATTCAGAAATACTGTCTCCCTAGGTACTGCATAACAGCACACTGACTACCCTAGATACCAGTTTTTCCAGGTAATACAAGGAACAAAGGCTGAATTCTATCATTTTCTTTCCTTTTTAAATCTTAATTTGATGGTATCTCCTGCCATCTACTGATAGATAAAAAATATAAAAACAACTTTTCTAAATCATTTGACCATTTACCACAGAGGATCAAGTGCCATCTTTTGCTTACGTGTGAAAAATCACCTAACCTCAGCGTCAGGATTTTTATATCCAGAGACTAGTAATAGGCTTGCTTCTCATGGAAGATCTTTGGTGCATTCACATTTTACATGTAAAAGCATTATGGTATAAGAAAAAATATCAATGGCTCTGGAGTCACAGACTCTGGGCTCTTGGCCAGCTCATCCTAGGGCACAGACTTGTTCTCATCCGCTTAGGTTGCTCAGTCTACAATAAAAGTATTGGTGGTGTGGGGGGGTGCTTTTTCCAAGCTCCTAGATGCTCTAAGACAGGGCATTTGAGTTCTTGATAAATACAGCCCCAAAGAACAGGTCACTCAGCTTTACAGATGGCTCAATTAAAAACCCAGACTGCTACCCTCGGTCATGGTCACAGAGTCTGCAGCCACCCTCTGCAGAAGGCGCCTCCTCATTTTGTCTGTTACTTCCAAACACTGCCCTTCCAGCCTGTCCCCAATATGTAGCATCTTTAGGAGCTGTCCGCTGCTTCTCCTCATGCTGGCACAGCATCTTCACTGTGGAAGACTCCTTTGCATTCACTCAGAGAAAGCATGGGAACAGCGATCAAGCTGTTGAATTTAAATGACTTTGCCACATACTCTGCAGCTGACCCCAGCTCCCAACTGGGCGATAGGTATCTTTGATTCTTTTTCTAACCTTTGAAGAAAAGTCCCTACTTATCTGAGGGTGACTTATCTGGTAACTGCAAACGTCTAAGACACCACTGAGAACCAAAGATGGACAAAAAAGGTCCTCTGGGAGAGGTCTGCAAAGGTCTCCAAGATGAGACAATGCATGTCACCAAATTCATTTCGTTAAAGTTCATACTCTTGACTTGAGAGTTTCTTCTCTCCCATTCAAAGACATATATCATCAACATTTCTAAGCTTATCCATGTTGAATTTTTAGCCATTGCCATTTAAAAGCAGCAAATTAGTCATGGGGAGAAAGTCCATTAGAGGCAGGAATGGCAGCCATAAGAAGTGACAGCCAAGCATCTGACAGTAAACAGAAAAATGGAAATGTTATACTATCTTAACTAAATCTTTTAAGAAAGCAAAGAAGTGTGTAATTCATTTTAAAAAGATTAAAGTAAAAAGTGGTCAGAAGCCTTAAAGGTATGTTTTAGATAAGAAAAATCGACTGTGTAGATTTCTGCATTTCTAAATGATTTTAGAAAGATGAAGTATTCCTGTAGAATAAAAAAATGGGGGCTGACATAGTTGGGGGCTCTTCCATGACCAAGTTCTTCTACTCAAACTTAAATTTTCAGGGCATTTTCCCAGCCTGCTCCCTTACACCACACCCCAATTACCAGATTCTTAAAAGTATAGTATATGCAACATAAACTCTTGTTGAGAGTTCAGATTCTTCTCTATTGATGTCATTGGTCAAACTGTGATGCCCTCAGAGCTGAGAGAGAAGCAGAACTAAGTGGCCCTCTTCAAAATGGCCCTTAACCAGAACACTGTAGCAGTACTTTTGCCTGTTTGTTCCTGTTTATCAGATCAAGTTCTAGTGTGCTGAGAGGCTGGGATTCGCAGTATGGAATGTGGCTTTTCCCTCAGGGGCCTCCCCTATAATGATTTTCCCAGGTCCTCAAAGAGACCGTCCTCCCCTTTACCACCATCCTAAGTCCAGCAGGGCTCCAGGTTACCCCACCTGAGTTAGAACACTCACAAAAGACAGACCAGGCAAATCCCCCATCACACTTGACCTTAGTTCCCACCATTAGTACCATCATGTGAAGCAAAGTGTGTCAAAAAAAAATAATGTGTAACAGATTGCAAGAAAAAAATATGAATATGCTTCTGCCTCCCTATGATTTGCCCTTTTACTGTCATGCACTGGGGTGTGAAGAAGCACAGCTTGGGAGGAATTTGACCTACTCTGTAAAGGTCATAAAAGTTTCCAGCAGAAAGTGATGACTCATGTTCCATACATCCTGATATTTCAGTGTTCAGGAAAAATGCAATCTAGTCCAACACACCCTTTCTTTCTATCATTTTCTTGCCAGGTCACTGTACTCGTGAATTTGACTACAAAGGGAAGTTCAACAGCCAAGGTGAGGGAAATTGCTTAATGTGAACAAAAGTTCAAAAGCAGGGCAAAAGGAGCCAGGCTTCCCTGAGCCTTGTATTTACAAGAGACAGGTTTCATCCAAACACAGATCTTTCCCAGTGTTTTGGCATCTTTCAAAGCAAAGTTTTAGAGGCTGCTTTTCCTCTCCGGTTCTGTACACATACATCCGCACGCACACACAAACACCAGCTTTGAAATTGGCTGGTATTGTCTCAGAACTTGAAACACATCCAGCATTTGACCTTAACTTTCCAGCACTTCAGGAAGCAGGAATTCTCACACCCTAAAGCCTCTGGTTAAACAAGCCTCTCCCCGAAAGATGCTTAATTGTACACACTGCGTATATATCATTTTCCCTTCTCACTGGAAACCAGGAAACACTCCGAATCTTGATATCAATTCCTCGTTTAACAATCAAGCAATGTGGCTACCTAACAAACAACTGTGAGATCAAGCTGCCATCTGCATATAGATCCAGGAAACCAGAACTAAAAGACCTGACCTTCACAGTGAGCTGCAGTGAGACCAACCACTCTCAGCCCTTGTGTCACAGTACTCATCACTCAAATTCCCAAGGGAGTCTGATTGGCTAAGTGTGAGTCAGTCCCCCGTGCCTCGGCCTAGAAAAGGCAGGGAGCTTTGATTGAGGGAAATACCAGGACTGCATGCAGTGGGGGCGTGGAAAACGAGAGGCAATGGGAACGGATACTGGGTGGGCAAAACCCACAGGTTAGCTCTACAGGCAAGGAAGCAACAAGATACCAAAGTTCACTTAAAATCTTAGGAGAGGGCTTCCCTGGTGGCGCAGTGGTTGAGAGTCCGCCTGCCGATGCAGGGGACACGGGTTTGTGCCCCGGTCCAGGAAGACTCCCACATGCCGCGGAGCAGCTGGGCCCGTGAGCCATGGCCGCTGGGCCTGAGCGTCCGGAGCCTGTGTTCCGCAATGGGAGAGGCCACAACAGTGAGAGGCCTGCGTACCACAAAAAAAAAAAAAAAAAAAAAAAAAAAATCTTAGGAGGTTGTCCAGGCTACAATGAGGATCCATGGATACTTAGTTGATGTTGTAAGTTTCCCTTAATACAGGATTATATGCTTCAAAAGGGAAAATAACTCAAAAAACAAAAACAAACAGATGTAAGACCAATTTTGTTAAAGCCACGGAATAGCTTGGTTGGCTCAATTGTCTTATGCTATTAGGGGACATAGGAAGGGGGAAAAAAAAGCCTTTCAAGCCTTTATCAATCCTCTGTCCAAATGAAAATTGAACAAGAAACTCCTAATTCAGAAAATTATAGAATATCTGAATTGGAAGAAATCTTCACAAATCTGACCTGACTACTTATTCAGTATAGGGATTCTCTTTACAAGATCTTATATCTTTTATTTGCACAGACACATTCCATAACTGCACGACTCTAATAAGCAGAAGGATCTTCCTTACATAGAATAAAAATCTTTTTACCCATGAATCCCACATACTGAGTCTAGTTCTGCTGACTGGAACTACATGGAGAAAGAAAAAATAATTTGCTTTTTCACATGACAGCCTTTCAAACATTTGGCTCACGGCCACCACCCACTGCAAAAAATAAATAAATAATGGATCCCTCTAGGCTGAACACCTCCGGTTCTTTTAAAACGGTTTCTCACTGCACTTTGCTGACGCTTCAACATCCTTGGAGTCCTCTATTGCTCAGGTACCAGTTAGGCAAACAGGAATGTAATTATTTTTTCTCCAACCTTGTTCCAAAAAAGTTTTCTGGTGGCTGAGTTCCAGTTTGTCAACATCCCTTTAAAAAATATGATGCCCAAAATGAAACACAATACTCCAGAGTCGGAAAGTAAATGCACTGCATTCAGCACACTTCACAGATAGGGTACCATACATCACTAAGTGTTTCGGGGTCTGCCATCACTGAGGAGGGGGAAGTACAAGACTGCAGGGGAGTTAAGACAGAGTCCTGGGTTGTGTTCCAATATCATTCCGTGTGAAATACACCCTGTATAAGGAAAACAACAGATGTAACGTGCTGCTTGTCATACAAAACTCTTCCAACATGGGAATATCTTATCACAGTCACAATCTAATGTTGCCTCACACCCCCTAGGGGAAATTCCCCTGGGATATGTTGGAAGAGGAAACTGCCTTGAAAGAAATTTTTCAGGCACATCAGAGCTGACAGAAATCAGTTCTATGTCCAGACTGGGTATGTGGAGGATCTAGCAAGCAACACAGCCCGGGTGCACTCAACAAATTACCACAGCCTGTGTTGAAAACAGCCTCCTCCATGCTCCCAGGGCTGAGGATTTTAACTTTTACCCCCTAATATGGGGGTAAAAAGGGAAAATGGGAGTTTGGAAGGTTGGAGGTTGTAATCCAGGCAGATTTTGTTAACGGGTTATCAAAGGCACATTTCACAAGTTCAATACATTCCCCGTGCCTGCTAGAACAAATGACATATAGGAGCCTCCTTTGATTTGCAGTCAACTGTAAACTGTCTCCAAGTGATTGTACAGCTGTTTCAGCGAATTCAGAGGTTTTCAAATCCAGCCCAGGGAGCATCTTGTGCATTTACGAAGCATTTGAGAGATTACCGGTTCTGAAGCCAGGGGGTACCTTACATTTCCCCAACTCACAAATCACATTTCTTCTATTCCCTGAGATACACACACACACACACACACACACACACACACACACACACACAATCCATTTTGATCCACGTCCTGTGTGTGTTAATAGTCGTCTTCTATTTTTTTTAATTTTTATTGGAGTATAGTTGCTCTACAATGTTGTTAGCTTCTACTGCGCAGCAAAATGAATTAGTCTTCTTTTAATCCAAGCATAATTATTTACTTTCCAAATCTCCTAAACAGTGACAATTCTCCATGCTTTATCTAAAGCCTACTCTTAAACTTTTTATTCTTACCACTGAAAATGGCCAAATAGTAGTTACTACTTTTGGAAATGTTGCAGTGAACTTTGTTTTATTTAACTGTTTTTGAACTCTGTCTTGTCAAAAAAATAAATGAAAACTCTGCATAGTGGTTGTGGGTAACACTGAGCACACATTGCTTGTGCAAACCTGAGCTGGGATTACAGCATTTCATAACCGGTGGCACAACCCTACTCCAGTTGAAAAGTGTTTTCACACTGGTACTCTGGAGAAGCATGCAAAAGTCTCTCACAGGCTTCAAGAGAAGCCTGCCAATCTCATCCTGTTTGAAAAGTCAGCCTGTGACATAACTTTCACTGTGCTGGGAGGAACGCTATTTCCTATACAAGACAAACTACTGCACCCAACGGCAAAATGCAGGAATATCTGGAGGATGCAAGCAGGTATAGAAACTCACCTGTGTTTTTACATAAACATTTTAAATTTAAAACAGGCCCCATGAGGGCAGAGATTTTTTTTTTTTGGGGGGGGGTTCTGTTTTGTTGACTGATTTATCCCAAGCACCTAGAACAGTGCCTGGCACATACTTGTTGAATAAATGATGATTGAGAATGACTATTCTAAGTTCAAGTGCGAGAAGATATTGTTCCTGGATGTAATACTCTGCTCATAAATATTAAGAAGTAAACAGTCCCATGCTGCCGAATATCAGCATATAGACTAATCAGCATATAGTCTATCAGCGTATAGACTAATCAGCATATAGTCTATCAGCATACAGACTACTTCTGATGGGCAGCAGAAGAGGAGTCTTGGTAGGAGATAGTATCTGGATCCATGTAGACTTCTTTTTTATTGTTTCGATGTGTAACTGACCAAGAAATCATTCTTTGCATCTTCCTATATTATACAAAAAGAGTTTACAAAGAAAAGACTGGTAGTCCTCATGATCAAGTGTTTACTTCTCTTGTGTCTGTAGGAATGTAACACCTTAATAACTACTTAAGATATAACAAGGTGTTAAAACAAAAACATAGGGCAGATAAATTAGGCCCTGTTACCTTTAAGAATCTCTACTGAATAGGATGGGGCCAAAAAGAGAGACTTAGACTAGAAAGAAGGAACTGTGATGCTGTGGAGGAAGTGTAAACAGGGATGCAAGGCTGAAGTTAAAGGATGATGGTGCAGTTGCCCAAAACCAGCGGAGCAGAGAACCTGAAGGCAGGAGGTTAGGAAAGGTGCACAGCCCAGAGGAAGAGTCCACCAGCTTCTCCACTACAATTCTAAAAGGATGGAGAAGAGAAAGAGAGAGGTCCCCTGACAGATGTGCTTGGCTGTCACTACACTTCTCCTAACTGTCCGGTTTTACTATATGCTCATGGCTGTTTAACGAACAGCAGGTCTAGTAGACAAACCCGGAGTGTCCTCATAAAGATCCTAAAGCAAAAATCAGCACTGGTTTTCTAGTCATACAACATTAGCAACATTATCTCTGATAGATATATTAATAATGATAATAAAATAATATTCATAGCCTCCTTGTAGATAAGTGACATTTTTTCCTCGAGGAGCTTTAAGAACCTCATTTTATTATTTATACATAAATAAGAACTACAGGTTAAATAACTTACCTATGTTTATTATAACTTACCTATGTTTATTACAGCCAATAGCAGAGCAGGAAAACCCAGGCTGAACCATGTCCTATACATTTATAGATTCTAAATTGCTACATAGTTTGTTTTGATAGTTTCACGATTCTATAATTGTGCATTTGGAAATGAGAGAAATGAGAAAGATATTTACTACTCGGTTGTATTTTTTTTTTTTTTCATTCAGACGCAGAGGCCAAAGATTTAGAGCCCTGAGTCAAATGTTGCTTATCCTCCACACTGTACTAATTTTAAGGACGAACATCTTCGGGTCCAATATCAATCAGACTGAAACTGCCCAGCCCTGATGAGCAAGCCAGAATATATGTGGTGGGTCACTGTAAAAAAAAAAAGTTCCGGTACATTGGAATCAACATTATCTGTACTTGAAAAGTGTTAAAACTAGCTTAAGGCACAGAGTTCTGCCGGAGTCAAGATAACATGGAACGATTCTCACATATGTGGGGCTGTGAGGGGAATGGAGAAGAGCCAAGTTCTGTCATCCAGTACGTATTTCCAAGGGGCGCATTAGAGCCCTTGGGACTGACTCCTCGGAACTTTCCCAGGAAAATCTTCTAAGGTCCCTGGCAAAATCTGTGCATGTGGGAACTTGGGAATCACTCCCAGATGAGAACTTCTTTGTTTTCAAGTCATCATTTCATCCCAAATGCAGATGGAAACTTAGCCTTCCAATTAGAAATGATAAAAAATTTAGATTGAATGTATATAGCTTTTTATTTCATAGACCTCAATCCCATTAGATGTAGATAAAAATGAAAATAAAGCTTAAATCCAACCAAAGTAATAGCTGCTGTTTAGATTTCTTTCATTCTATAACAGCCATAGAGTAGATGTAAGGGGGTGAAGACTGTGATTACACCAACATCTTCTTTACAGGTATGAATACCGGGGAAAGAAAGTACAAAAGGCCATCTCTACAGAGCCATAGAAAGAGACAGACCACGAGTCAGGAGGAATTACTCTGGCCCAGTCTCCTAGCTAACTGGTTGTGTGGTGTAGGACAATGATATAACAGTTTTTTGTCTATTTCTTCATCTGTAAAATGAAGAAGCTGAATAATGATGATGAGAGTGACAATAATAATAAAGGTAACAATAATAATAGCTAATGAGGAGAGTTTATAAGTTGCAATTTAATCCTCTCAACACCTCTAGGATTTAAATATAATAATTTTACATCTGAGGAAATCGAGACTCAGAGAGTTTAGTAACTTGCTTAGCTGTACAGCAAGTAGAGGCAGACTTGCTGCCAAATTAGTGACGTTTAAGCTTCAGAGCCCAGTGTTTTCATAAGCCGCTTCCAAGACTCCATACTTAATTCTGTATTCCCTGTCTTAAAGCCCTCTTTAAGACAGGGAATACAAAATTTTCCAGGGCCCACAACAATTGGATTTGCCACTGATGCAAGCAAGAGGGAGAGCTGGAATTCAAATTCAAAACCTGAGCTCTTACTTGCTCTGCTTACCTGGCTCCCTGTGTTCCCCTGTAACTTCCTTGGCTGTCTGTCATGAACTGTGCATCCCAAATCCACATGTTGAAGCCCTAATTCCCAGTGTGACTTGTATTTGGAGATAGGGTGTTTAATTAAGGAGGTGATTAGGTTAAATGAGGTCATAAGGGCGGGGCCCTCATTCGATAGGATTGGTGTCCTTATAAGAAGAGGAAGAGAGAGCAGAGCTTTCTCTCACTCCCCGAGGGCAGGCACGGAAGAAGAACCATATGAAGACACAGCAAGAAGATGGTGGTCTGCAAGTCAGGAAGAAAGCTCACACCAGAGATGGAATTTGCTGGTACCTTGATCAAGGGCTTCTAGCCACCGGAACTGTGAGAAAATAAATGTGTGTTGTTTAAGCCACCCAGTCTGTGCTATTTTGTTGTGGCTGCCCAAGCAGATTAATACACTATCCTATGCTTGCCTCATCCCTGCAGTTTAGGTCTCAAATAATGAGACTGCCGACTTTTCCTTAAGAGGGTCATTTCACAACATTGTATCTTAGATATAGCCCTGACAACGTCTTTCTGAACTTGATTTTAAATCATTTCTCCTAGAAATGAAAATGCCTCCTTCTTCTCTGATCTGGGGAAGCAGTGCAGTATTAAATGTTGAACAACAGACAGCAAAAGTCCAAGTTCTAACCTCAGTTATTCCTGATTTGCTAATGATGTGCTGGGCTTCCATGTGCAAGCCTTTCTAGCATCCTTAGGTTTGATGATTTCATCTGCAAAGGGTTGCTGGGCAGAATAATTCATCCAGATTATACTACAGAAACTTTGCTCATATAATACAACAAATACTGATGGATTTCCCTTTATATCATGTGATAGTCATAAACCCCCTCAGGAAGGAAAGTAAATTAAATGGACAATCAAATCACATGACTGTTTTGAAATCAACATAGGATGCTAAACATATATCTGAATACAGAGCCGACAGTTTATTTTCATTTCTCACTGATTGCTTGGTTCTTGTTTCACTGGCATTTATTCTTTCATTTATTCACAAGTATGTACTAAATATCTACTCAGTGTCAGATGCTCTTCTAGGTCTCAGGGCCACAACAGTGTGATAGGCAGAATTATAAGCTGGCTTCCAGGAGATCCACCCCTCGTGTACCTGCCTATATAATCCCCTCCCCTTGAGTGCAGGGGCACCTGTGAATATGATGAGCTATCATTTCCCTGATTAAGTTACTTTATGTGGCAAAAGTGAGAAGATTTTGCAGGGTGTAAACAAGGTCCCTAGATCAGGTGACTCTGACTTAGTCAAAAGGAAATCATCCTAGCTGGGCCTGATCTAATCGGGTGATCTCTTAAAAAAAGATCTAGATGTCAGAGACTCTCCTGCTGACCTTGAAGAAATAAACTGCCACGCTGTGGGAAAGTCTCATGGCTAGAACCCTGGGTAGCCTCTAGAAGCTGAAAATATCACACCAACTGATAGCCCGTAAGGAAAAGGAGACCTAGGTCCTAAAACTACAAGAAATGACATTCTGCCAGCAACCTGAATGAGCTCAGAAGAGTCTCAGATGAGACTGCAGCCTAGCCAACACCTTGATTTCTTCCTCGCGAAACCCTGAGCAGAGGACCCAGCTAATCCAGGCATGGACTCTGGACCCACAGAAACTGTTAAGATGTTAAATGTGTGTTGTTTTAAGCTGCTAAATTTAAACAGAAAAAATAATACAGATAGTGAATAGTATAGACAAGTCCTTGCTCTCACGGAGGTTTAGATCTAGCAGAAGAGACAACAACAAGCTCACAAATAAACAGGACTATTTCAACTAGTGATATGTACCACGAAAAATACGCAGTGTGGTGGTGGTGGTGGAGAGAAGCTGAGAATAAGACCCACATTAGGTAGAATGGCCAGGGAAGACCACTCGGAATGATGAGAAAAAAGCCAGCCACGTGAGAAGAAATGGCAAGAACGTTCCAGGCACAGAAAACAGTAAGGGAGAAGGCCCTCAGCTACACTGGCCGTGTCATTACAGAATTAACTCCAAGAGCTATATGGAAACACTACTACATAAGCTCATCTATTCAACGAATGTTTAATTTAATATAAATGTATAACTGCCTAAAAATGATGCTTCGGTAGAGTAGGTACTATCGGACATTAATCAGTTCAAGTGCCATTAGCAAAAGTTCTAATTATAGCAGTCTTTTCAACTTGGCTTTTCTTCAACCTTTGCCAGGCATAAATTTGCCTTATAGGATATTGTGCTTAGCACACAATGGAAATTCGAAAGGACAGTTATTGAACTGGAGTGAATTCTTCAGTTTCATTTAAAGTTTCATGTTCATCTGATTCTTTGGGGGAAGGAATGCTGTTCTCTTGTAGCAAAACAAAGAGATGAAGAGCTATTAAACTGTGCTTTGGCCAAGATTCTGAGGTATAAGTCAAGATCTCAATTAATATATTAGAAAGACTGTAGTTAATAAATAAATGCAAAATGAGGGCACGTTGGTCATTTTGGCTAGCTGGCTGGTATTTGTGTATGTTCTATGTAATAGGCACTGTGTGGTATTATTAAATCTGTGAAATGTGGAACAACACTATAGTAGGTAGTAGTAGCACAATTTTTTTTAATGAAGAAATTGAGGCTTAGAAAAATTAAGTACTTTTCTCAATATTATACCGCTAGTAAGTAGAAGCTAGGACTTGAATCCAGGTGACTTGACTCTAAAACCCAGCCTGTAAACAACTAGCTGATAATTACAATAATAACTAAAATTTATTAAATGCTTACCATGTGGCCGGGCTAAGTACATTACATATATAAACTCACTGAATCCTCACAGCCACCCTATGAAGTAGGTACTCTTAGCGTTTCTCGTTTTATAGCTAGCTCTTAGCGAGGTTAAGAAACTTGTCCAAGGTCACTTAATCTCTCTGGGGTGGGCTCAGTCCCCTCATTTGAAAATGGGACATAAACAGTACCTACTTATGAGGGTAAAAGGCAGAGGAGGGGTTTGATCGCAGACAGTTTGTCACCACAGGCATGCTCTGAACCATCACATAACACTGCTGCACTGGCTTCAACCCTAGGGTCCAAAAGAAAATGATAGTGACTACAAAACATGCCTGGAGTATTTTCCGTTCTTCATTACTCTGGTGGCAGGCTTACAAAGCCAAACTAATTATATCTGGACATTTTAACTTATTCTTAACCATTCTTTTTGTTTAATTGAGTTGCCTTCTCTCCTCTGGACTCTATCTTGCATGCTTCGTCAGTGTTGGAGGGCTGGAATAAGATGTCCCTTCTGTCCCTCCCCAAATCTTGAATTTGAGCAGTAACTAAAATGTCATGCTTTGCAACTGAAGTGAATAGAATCAATTAAAACAGATGTGAATTGCTAGTCTGCAGAATGACCTACTGTAAGATGTATTTTGTAAATGTGGGGCTAATGAGTCCAGGGGACTTCCTTGTGTTGTAAAAAGAACCAACGTGATCTCTAAAACCAACAGAGGTAGAGAATATTTCTCAGTCTAAGCAAGGCGGCAAGAGAATATCCTAAGGACAGGGATACAACTAGCATAAAGACAGTTCTTATTTAATCAATTGTATTGTAACCTTTCTAGGGCAAAAAAAAATGTGCAGCAGGAGGGATGTGATTTGAATGGAATCCAGAAAAGGATATCCAAAAAGGAAACACCTGTCAGTGTTTATTCAGCTGTGTCCTGCCATGAGAGGGCTCTGAGTCTAAAGCAGTGTTTTTCAAATTATGGGCTGTAACCCATTAGTGGGTCATGAAATCAAATTGTTGTTTAGTAACTGACATTTTTAACAAGTAAGATAGACTAGACCAGGGTACATTGCATGAGGTAAAGTATTGTTTTGTGAAACTACTTTCTACTGTAAATATTTGTATATCCATATTTATATATGTGTGGGTTGCATGTACTTTTTGATGTGATAATGCATTTCTCTCTGTGGGTCTTGATCAGAAGTTTAAAAGCCACTGGTATAGTACAGATATTATTTCAGTTTTCTAACCCAATGGTTCTCAGACTTTGGGATATCATGGAAATATAAATCATCCTCCAAGAAAAGGAAAAATTGAGACTGTCATAGGGTTGCCAGTATTTTCATTCTGCCAAGTTAAAAAAAAATGTTTACAAAGATAGTACTATAATTCCCTAAAATCAAGGTTTTTAACACCAAAAATAACAATGACATAATCACAGAATAAAGCACATTAAGTTAATTATATTTGGTTTTATGGTAAGACCATTGTATTTCCCTTTTTTAAAAAATTTTACTATAGATTTGTGAAAACACCCCCATGGCTACGAATTGGAGAACAAATAGAAATATGCCCTAAACCTGAAAGAGCAGTACCTACAGTCACTCTCACCTCAGTAAATTATTTTTTAGGAATACTTGTCTTCCTCTGCCTTATTTCACCACTTACTGAGCTACCTTCTGATATGTAATTTTGTACCTGAGGAGGGACAACCTCCAGGACTGTGAGCCAGAACAGAGGAAATGACCACTGTGGATTGTTATGCCGGGTAGCTCTCTATTAATTAACACACATGCTTTTTAAATCATTCTCTTGTGAGTCTGAATAGTATGAGTCAATTTCCCCCAAACCTTAGCATCTAAGAGTGAGCAGATAAGATTAAATTTCTGGAACTACAAACTAGAAAACTGGACAGAGTGGAAGGTCAGTACATGACAATTCCTGCCTTTTTAATAGCACTCTCATAGCTTCCAAAGCTGACCCCAGAAGTTCACACAGCGTTGCCCACGTATTCAAATACTCTTCAACAAAACCACCCGGCAGCTTCTTGCTCCTGGCGGCTCCTGCGTCCAGACCGCTTCGCCTTTCAGGATGCTTTTTAACTTTGTCTTCTCAGCTTCTCCTTAACTCTTGTCTAAATGTGACCTCTTTCTTTCCTAACTACTAGCCAAGCTTGAGCAGACTCTGTGAGGAACTCTCCTTACTTCTTTGTTTTATTTCCATCTTCCCAATGGCTGCCAATATTTCTGTGTTCAAGAAGCGCTTCCAGAAGCTCTCCCGTCATGTCTCCCTTCACTATGTCATGGCATATGACAGCCTGACGCAGCCAGCTGGTCACCCTCTGTGAGATCTCTTTTATGGACAGCTTTTTAGAGATACAAGTTTCAGATTTGATTGTAATAAAATTGCAACGTTAGACAAGAACCAATGAGACAGCATTTGCTCAGACCCCACTAATTTGTAAAGTTTTGAAAACTAGAAGTACGTTGGACTCCAGTTTATCTCTGAACTGTTTGCGTAAAAGGGGAGGGTGGAGTCATTAAACAAAGGAGCAGCATGAACAAAATTTAAAGAGCTTGATTAGTCATTTTATTTTAAACAGGTTACTACATGAATTATAGGCATTCAAAAGATAGTCCTAATGAATCAGAACTTGTCTATTCATTAAAAGATTCCAATAGCACTTAAACTTACAACTGCTTTTCTAGAAATCAGTTCATCTTACCACACATACTTGAAAATAATATAACCGCATTTCTTTAAAAAAAAATCCCATAATTCAGATAATATTTTTCTCCAATTTAGTTTGGACTTCCTCCCATTTAAACTAAATTAGTTCAATCTTATGTCAGGGATATTTACACCAGTTTCCTCTACTGGCTTCATTACCCTCTCTCTGCCCTGATTCTTTTAAAGGTCAATCCCTGAACTGGAAAAACTCCATCTTCCCATGTTTTCATTTCTTACACCCTGCAGAGGAGTGCAATTAGCAGGGAGAGATGGACATGCCTAATCACCATAGTAGCTTGTGGTTCTAAGCAGCTGCTGCAATGAACTGTATGCACTAGTGACAGTGTCTAAAATGCAGACCAAATACACCTTTCCTTGAAAGCCTCTTTAGCTATAGGTGAGCATCAGCTTTCATAATACTTGAGAACTCAAAACTGCATCATGCCCCTTTGTGCTTCTAGAACTTCGTGATTTATTTTTTCTATTACAATCCTTAACCCTGTCTTTCTTCCCATTGGATTTGTATTTCAATGAGAGCTTCTCCACAGCTTTATCTTTGTATTTTCCCCCAACTCCACCCTTGTGTCCCATTTAAGAGTCTTAAATGTAGGAAGCTATTAATAAAGGTTTACCTTATTGAATTAGATCATCCAGTCAAACCTTTCGTCTTACACATAAGGAAACCCAGTCCCTCAAGGTTGAATGCTCAATGTCATCCAGTTAGTATCAGAGCTGAAAATCAAGTTCAGGTCTTTTGACATCCCAATCCATTCAAATGCCACACTTTGTCAAACTACCTGGGCTGTGATCAGAGGTGAGATCCAGTAACCAAAGGATGCTGTGTTGTCTGTCTGTTTCAGATTTCTATTCATATTTTATTTTCCTGGTTGTTTCTGTTTCTGATTGTTTTTAGTTCTTATTAAATACAGAGAGCAGAAGAGGAGGCTCTATGGTTCCTCAGGCTGTGAGGGGGAGCCATGAGCCCTCCCCTCCCTCTGTTCAAGGTACATTGTGAGCTGGGCTTGAGGTGTAAGCTGGGTGGGGAGGGCAGGTGGAAGTGCTGGGAGAG
Source organism: Aethalodelphis obliquidens (assembly GCF_003676395.1). NCBI lineage: Eukaryota > Metazoa > Chordata > Mammalia > Artiodactyla > Delphinidae > Aethalodelphis > Aethalodelphis obliquidens. Next base: position 42,223,241 of record NW_020837946.1, read on the forward strand.
GTGAGAGGTCAGGACCTGAAAGACTCATGGGCAGGGAGGGAGCCTTCTGGACTCCAATTGCAGCTCATCCCAAGGGCTAAGGGATGGAGTGGGGGGGGCCAGGACCTGGGCTCCGAGCCACAGGGTCAGACCCCAGGCCCAGCCTAGGCCCCATCCCACACCAGAAAGAGGAAGGGGCAGTAGAGTCCATTGTTGGAGGTGTAGGACTGTGGGGCAGAGTGACTGGGCCCCCCCTCGTAGAAGTCCCTGACCCACGAGTTTGTATGTTTGTCAGAATTATTTTTAAAGTTGAGAATCTGAGACAATACTAACAAAATTACTCTGCAAAAAATATGTTAAAGCGTTCATTAAATTTTAAAATGTTATCACTAGAAAAAGGCCTTAGAAATCAAGTAGACAAGTTTTACAAATGAGGAAAGTAAGGCCTAAAGACACTAAGTTCCTTTTGCATTATAGTACATTCCATCATGTTTGCCATTAATCAGGCCGGGTATTATGGCTATGTCTATGCAAGAGCCTAAAATTGTTTTAGAAAGAGAGACTCAAATATGTTCTAATAAAGCAGTCCTGCACATGTGGACAAGCAGCCACACACTTCCTGCCTCTGCTCTTGTCACTATGCTTGTTACCTGGATTTGTGGCTCACTCAGTATTTATTTATGTTTTCAGTTGGAACAGAACCATAGCTTCAACTAAGATAACAGTTCTTTGAGGCCAACAAATGTGAGCCCAGAGGGAGAGGAATTTGGAATCGCACATTTTTAGCATTCAGAGATAATTCAAGATAGTTCAAGTGCTTTCTAAGTGTAAACCACCAGGCAAGTGCTTCTTGCTATCACCATTATTTGCCTACAAAAATATTTTATTGCTAAGACATGCTGCACTGCCAAAATAGTTTTGATAAAAAATATTTATATAAGTGGGTTCTACATAGATACAGCCTCCATTTAATCAGGGATCCTGGCTTTTAACATGAATGTGTAGAAATTACAGAAATATGATTAATAGGTAATTTATAGAAATCCATTATGTAGATGTTCATTGACTCTAAAAAAACAGGACAGAATGAGAGGAAATGGTTTTACTGCTACAAGGATTTAAATTATCTGTGAAGAAGGACTTCCTGACAAATACCAGACTTGGTTACCAAAATGGTTTTGGAATTTCCTTCTTTAAAGGTTTCAAACTAATATAACTTCCTTTTAAGACAGGGTAAGAAGTTTTTGTTGTCCTTGATTTTTGTTTTTTTGTGTGTATGAAATAGAGGATAAAATTGTATGACTTCTTAATATCCCTTCACCGTGATACTTCAAGGAACAAATTCACAAGATAGGCCTCAAAATTAACTATTTAAAAGTAAGGCTTATTAAACTCTGAAACAGGTGACCAAGGGAATCTCTAGAATGTCCTTCATAAGGGAGATTTAAGATTCAATGACAGTGGCAGGGTGCTGGGGAAGGGAGAGGGGAAATGGAGAGAAAAGGCTGGAGAAGGCCTATCTAACTGAGGAAGGGAGTGACAAATTAATCTGCTCATCTCAGTCTGCCCAGAGCCCTAGGCCTTCCCAAGTATCAGTACCGCCATGAAAAAACAGTGGAATTCCTGCCCACTTCCTTCAAATATTGTTTTACAAGGTCTTACAGTGTCTTGAGACAACATACATGAAAAGCACTGTAGTCTAAGAAAAGCATTAGCACTAAGTTACTCTTCTCATTTAAATCTCTTTGCCTCAGTTCCTGTTTGTTTTAGGGCTCTGAAATGAGAGAAGCAAAGCTAAGGTTACCAGAAGGTTAAGGGGTTTCCTGCGACTGAAAAGGGACAACTTCAGCGCTTCATTAGGCATTGCCTTGTATTGTCTTCTAATTGCTTCTCGTGCGTAAAACTTACTTTTCCCCAAAGACTCTGAACTTCTCCAGGATGAAGACCTTGATTTACATTTTTTTCGTGTTATCTAAGAGTCTCAGTTTATGCTGAGCATGTAGCAGCTCAAAGTAGTTGATTAATTTATTGGTAGGGAAGGCTGAGGCACCCCCATATATTACCTCTGGGTGTGCCATGGAGTGCCCTGTGAATGAGCAAAGGCAGAAGCAAACAGCAGAAGTGTTAATTTTGAATATGGCATCTGCAACACAAGACATGAACATATTTTTGAAAAAAATCAAATCACATCTTCAAAGCCAAGAAGCTAAACTAGACAGTTATACTAAGGGTTTTTATTTATTTAATTTATGTATTTAACACATACATATGCTGCTTACCATGTTACAGGTACTGGTCCAAGCATTTCAAAAATATTAACTCATTTAATCCTCATAACAAAGACAGTAAGAACTATTATTATCCTCATTTTATAAGAATCTGGAGCTTAGACAGGAAAAGCAATTTCTCCAAAGTCATACAATCTTGCTGGTATTTGAACCTGGGATGTCTGGCTTGAGAGTCCAGGCTCTCAGCTCTTATTATTTGTGAGCTGACTCACCTGGGCAGGGACAAAGAGAGAGAAAGGGGAAGGGGGGCGGGGGAGGGAGAGTTATGAGGGAGCAAGAATGAAAGAGAAGGAAGAGCTGCCATTTTCAATCTGCAATTCAATGGTTTCCATTTCTGCATCCAAGTCAGCTTTTACCATCTCCTAGGAAAAGAATATGGAGGAAAGAGGGGTAGGGATCTGTGGAGCACACACCAAATCCTTTGAAGGGCAGCCTGTGGAAGTGACCCTGACCACTTCTGCTTATATCCACTGAACAGAACTTAGTAACACGTCCACACCTTGCTCAAAGAGAGGCTGGGAAGTGTAGTTTTAGCTGGGTGGACATGTGCCCTCCTAAAACTCCATCACTGTGTTAAAAACACTATGTTATGACAGAAGAAGGCCCTGTCCTCTCACCTGGATTCCTGCAACATCTCTCTGCTTAAATGGCCCTGTTTCAAGGAGGACTTCCTTGACCACCTTATCTAACACAGCACCCATGTCACTCTCCGGCCCCTTATTCTGCTTTATTTTTATTCATAGTACTCATCGCAGTCTGACATTACATTTTACTTTTTATCATCTGTCCCCACCACCACCCCTCAGAGCATAAGCTCCATAGGAACAGGGACTTTGTCTCGTGATCACTGCTATGTTCCCAGCACCTACTTGTTGCTCAGTAATATTTGTGGAATGAAGGAATGAATGATGAATAAGCAATATTCTAACTTGTCTCCCTGCCTTTGATCTTGACAATAAAACAAGATGGGAAAGAGTTTAGTTATCTTTTTTTTGGAATATTTGAATTTTATTTTTTTAATTTATTTTTATACAGCAGGTTCTTATTAGTTATCCATTTTATACATATCAGTGTACACATGTCAATCCCAATCTCCCAATTCAACCCACCACCACCACCACCACCCACCACTTTCCCCCCTTGGTTTAGTTATCTTAACTGGCACCAGAATTCTTAGGAAAGGAGAAAACTGTCTTTCATGATAATAACATATCCCCTTGAGATAGAGGATAAAACCCAAAGCCAGTATTTGAGTAAAATTTCCCTTCATGAAATAGGAAGTGGAAGTAAGGAGAAAACAGAAAACATGAAACTGGGAAGACAGGAACCAGTAAGATGTCAGAAATCTTCCTGACTATGACCCTGAAGTTTCATTAACACTCACTACACTTGTGAGTGCTTTGTGTGAGTGGATTCTGACACGCTTAAAGCAGGGGTTGGAGTTCACAACGGGGCAGGAATGGAGAAGCATGGAAATGGCATGCAGGGAAATGGGAGTCCAAGAGGCAGAGGAGGCCTTAAGAATGTAAGCGCCTCTAGACTTTCCAAAAATGTGATATTTCCTAAATGACAGCACATGGGAAGTGAAGTACAGTCTGCCTCTTACGGCAACGCTATACATTATTTATGCTCCATCACTCATTTATATAGGATTTCCTTGTATGTTGCTCTTTTTCACACTGACATCATTGATGGGTTATATGGCGACTTGATTGGGAAAGATTAGGGTCATGTGATCATGTGCTTTTTCACCATTAATCTTTCTAGTGAAAGTGAACACTCAATTCCTCTCCGTTGTCTCAGCAAAAGGATAAGGAAAAGGCAGGACCTTCAGGCCTTCTCCAAACTGCACCCTCACTTTCATCTGTACCTACTTCAGGATGCAGTGTAGAGTGAAGGGGATATGGTCAAATGATCCTTCAGCTCCTTCCCTTCTGCCTAATTCCTTTTATCAGTAATATGCTTTTATCCCACCACCTTTGGTATGAAGCTCAGAGTTAAGTTTTTCTTAAGGTAAGAATAATTACACAAAATCTTTTATTTTGTCATACAGTATTATTTCAGGAGTTAAGTTCTGGGAACAGTAGGACACATAAAAATATTTGATACAGGAGTTCTGTGAACAAACTTACACTGTTAATAATCATTCTTAATGAACTGCATTTTCATTGCAAACTACATGTGTACAGTTATCTATTATTGCATAATCACTGCAAAACTTAATGACATAAAACAAAAATTATTAGGCATACAATTTTGTAGGCTAGAAATCTGGACAGGGCATAGCTCATCTCTGCTCTGCAATGACTGTGGCATCATCTGGGCAGGGAAGGGGAAAGGAAGTACTCAAGTGGCTAAAGATAGCTGAGACAACCGGGGCCAGTCAGGCATTTTTTTCTTCTCATATCCTCTCCATGTAGCTAGCTTGGGCTCCCTCACAGCATGGAAGGCTCAGTATAGTCAGATTTTCTTTTTACATGAAGCTAGTGTCCCAAGAAATCCAGGATTAAATTACAAACCTTCACATGTCTTAGCTTCAGAAGTACCAGAATGTTACTTCTGGCACACTCTAAGGCTATTCCAGATACTATATGAGGAAATGGGAATTAGACTCCACCTCTCAGTGGGAGGAGTAGCAAGTAATTTTAATCTACCATATTGCATTTTCTTGGAACATAACCTCAATATAAAACACAGACTCTATATATCTCCCTTCCTTAATTTAAGGAAGTTAAATTCTGTAAGAATAAGGACAAATGTATTTTATGCAATAATATGCATTCAGAAATGGGTAAAATTCCTTGCAAATGATTGGTGATCAATAAATATTTATTCAATGGATATATGAATTAATGCATTCTTAGCAGCTTGATAAATAAATCTGGGTAGCAAATATCCATGCCACTCACTAAAACCAAAACCACCAAGCAAGAATATGTACACAGAAGCTCTGCTTCTTTTGATAGGAATCTTCCCCAGCCTCTAAAATAAAACCTGTAACCACCAAGATTCCATTATACCTACTGGAGACCTTCCTAGCGTGTAGGGGCCACTCTCTCCTGATGCAAAGGCACTGAGCTGTGAGCATGCCCTGGTATCAGAAACCCCTACTGTGCCAAGACAAGATTAGAAATCATCTCCTGACACATCTCTCCAGGCAATACTCGGCCCACAAAAAATGCAGACGCAAATGCCATTCGAGGCTCCTGAGTTAACCAGCCTTCTGGTTCCAGTGCCTTTAAACAAATTTCCATATTCTCAGCCTCATTCTCTTAACTTCATTCATACAACCTATTATGGTTAACCGAAAAACTGACCAGTGTCAAGAACTGCGAATGGTCAGACATTTTACCCTACTTGCAGACAAACAAGTTAAACCTGCTAGAGTTTTCATGGCAGAAGGTCAGAGACTCCTGGCTTAGAGACAAAGACTTTATTGCTCATGACACAGCAGGAACATAAGCTTCACGTTCACATCAGTTCCCTTTGCCTCCCCTCCAAGTCACATGGGGGTGACACAGAGGTGGGTATAGGTGGATCCTGCACATGTCATGGATTTGCATCACATCTGAGGAACCTCAAGTTTAGGAAACCTCAAGCTTTTATAAGAGGTGGCAAACAAGTTGCCTAACCTTTGCCCCAGAGGAAAACATCATCTTTATCATACTGGACATCAAATAACCCTACCATCTGCTCCCTCTATATATCCTCTACTACTATCTCTATTTTCCAAAGTTGTTCACTATACAAACATTTCTGAAAAGACAGTCCAGAACAAAAGATTGTCAGTGTATCCGCTCAAAAGACATTCAGAAATATGAAAGATCCATGGAGAATTGCCTCTCAACAGCCAGAAGTTAGGGACATAAAGGAGACCTCACATTTATATGGTAGGTGGTGGAAAGATATTTCATTAAGAGTAAAAAAGGTGGAAAGATTTCTCTTCTTCCTGGAAGACACCTTCCTTTTGTTTTCTCTATTTCTCTTTCTTTCTCTTAAAAAAAAAAAAAACAACTGTGTTATGTTGTTCCTCTTTCAGGTGGTTTATATACTCATATGACCTCCTACTCAAGAAGGAACCCAACATTTGAAAGGCTTTTGAATACCAATATAGGGTTCAAAGGAAAAGATGCATGGAGTGGCCAGCTTAGTCTTCTCTGCTTCCTTAGCCATTGAGGAAAAAAACTTTCTTTTCTGTGGGCTCATCATTCCAGGTCTCCTATCCCTGCCACAGTAGGAAGAACAAGAATATCAGGATTCCCAGGATTATGGGTTTAACTGGAAAAGGCGAGCCAAGGCGGCCAATGAGCTGCCTCTGCCTCTGGTTTAGAAATTATACTGAAGGGTTAACCAAGACCTGGGGCTTACAGAATGGGAAACCACATGGAGATTGGGATGAATGCCCTAGCCAGTAATAAAGCATTTTCTTGAAGTGACTTCTGTGCTTATATGACTTAGAGACCTGAGGTAACAGTAGGCAGCTGGTGGTCAGTTAGAGAATTCAGACCCCTAGCTATCCCCTGCCATGACTAAAGCCCTCATGTTACCCCATTTCAGCACCACACCTGTATATCTATACCCAGTATTTGTCTACCTGCGTAGTTCTCCCAGTAAAGCGGGAGCTTTTAAAGGGCTACAGATATATGTCACTCACCTTTGCAGCCCCAATGCCCAGCACTTATTTCCCATTCAACAAACATTACCAACCAAGAGACCCTTGCTACCTTTTATTTCTGTACTAATCCTTCTTAAACACAAACTTTTACATGTTCAAAAACCTCTAGGAGCCTCCTATCTGCCACTGTATCAAGTCTAAACTCCATTACCTAATTTCTAAGGAACATCATAGTATGTAATAAGTAGATATAATTTTTCAAAAATTTCTTGTAAGAGTTGATTGCTGAGTTTCACTAATCTCTTTCAGACAGAAATAGGACTTAAGGTCAGCTAGATGGTGAGTGTAGCTGCTCAGGGTTTCCTCAAATTCTAACTCGTCAACAGTGCTTTCTTTTATTACCTTTGCTTTTCTCTTGCATAAATTCTCAATGCCCTTAGAATTTATGTCACACTCTATTACTTAGTTACATGCCATCTTGTACAGGACAGGTTACCATTATACAGCTCCTCACGGATCCCATAAGGGTGTGCAACAAAGCAAATTACAACACAACATGAAACTATTCACTAATGAATTGATCGCTTATAAATATAATTTCCAAAGATGTATTCCAAATCCATAAAAATGATTACTTCTGACAAAAGGTGAAAGGGAATGGAATGAAAATGGTGATTGATAGGGTCTTCAGCTTTATCTGTAATAGTCTTTTTTTTTTTTTTTTTGCCGTACGCGGGCCTCTCACTGTTGTGGCCTCTCCCGTTGCGGAGCACAGGCTCCGGATGCGCAGGCTCAGCGGCCACGGCTCACGGGCCCAGCCGCTCCGCGGCATGTGGGATCTTCCCGGGCCGGGGCACGAACCCGTGTCCCCTGCATGGGCAGGCGGACTCTCAACCACTGTGCCACCAGGGAAGCCCTGTCTTTTGAAAGAAAAATATATTCATGCTGAGGTAGATTTTCTCCGAAGATGGCTACAGCAATCTCTGCCATGCTGCTCACCCTTTACCATGGGACTTTGCTGCTCCTCCCCTAAAGACGTGAAGTCTATTTCTTGTCCCTTTGAAACCGACTGACCTGCTTAGCCCAACAGAATGTGATGAAAGTGACAAGGGGACAGAGTCCCAGAGCCTAACCTTAAGAGATCCTGCAGCTTTTGCTTCCACTTCTTGGGAACCCTGAGGTACCAGGTAAAGAAGTGTGACTCCCCTACTAGAGAGATCAGAGTGAGAGTCCCTGGAGGCTTAAAGATGGAGGACAGAGAAATCCCAGGATTCTAGTCATCCCAGCTAAGGAGCCAGACGTGTGATTGAGACCATCTCAGATTCCTATATGAACATTCCTAGCAGAGATGACCCATTCCACCTAAGCCCTGCCTAGCCAATCCCAGAATCATGAGTAGATAAAATTCATGACTGTTGTTTTCAGCCACTGAATTTCAGACTGGTTTGTTACACAGCAATAGGCAACTGTTAAGTTACTTGTGTTATTCACAATTAATTTTAAAAAATAAATAAGCCACATGCAAACCTTTCTTCCTGTTTAACAACTAGCCTCTCTCCTTTTCCCACCTCATCCCGTGTCTTTAATGTCTCTATTCATCTAACTGATTATACAATACCCAACAATGCAATGCAAAATCAGTGCAAATCAATGCAAAATCAGGGCAAAGTGATTATAGTGTGAAATTGCAAATCTTTCAAAATATGTTAAGAAATCATGAAGTTGATGAAGGTAATGTTAGAGAAGCCCTTGAATCGTGGGCAACTCTTCTGGGAAATGAGAATCTGCAGCTGGAATACTTAACATTTGAAGAAGAAAATATCCACACAGATGATGGCACAATAAGTGCCTCAAAAGGGAATGATTGGAATGTCAAAATTTAAGAGAGGCTCTTGGAAAACTGATGAAGCCCTCAAATATTTTTGTAATAATGACTCCTATTTGCCCATAGAAGTCAAATGTAAAATGGATATTGTGTCATGATACCATATAATTTTGTTAGAAAATTATGCTTCTCAGAATTAACACTTGATTCATCCTTTGTTCTAATGCTTAACACATCACCGACCAACTAAATTTTATTAAATGTAAGGTAAATCCATTTTAACAATTTTCTTACATTTTTAAAAGATATTTTCTCAACCAAATGTTTTTACTTTTTTTCTCCCTGTTTTGAAAAGATTCACTTTAAGTGGGTTTGGGGGGTACCAATTATCTAAAGAAAATTGGGGGCCTCTGTAAAATCTTTGATTCATCTCCCTAACTAGCAGGCATATGCACTGAGGGCAGGGTCTTAGATCACACTTTATTAGTATCCTCTAGATAGCTCATCAAATATAGAACCGAACAGAGAGTGGGGACTCACAAATTCAATAGATGTGACAACAAATGACCTCCTGATTGATTGGCTCACAAGTACATTTTGCCGTTGAAGAATGGCACTTTTTCCGTTATCAACCCTGACCCCAAATGAGCTGGTATTTGTTCTTCTTAAAATTGTACGTTGAAGGCCTATTACAAACTTCCTGCTGAAAGCACTTTCAAAGGCTGGATACGTTTAAAACCAATTCAAGCATGTAAAGTCGTTTTAGGAAATAAGTCCCAAGGGCTTAGCTGAGGAGGGCCACATTTTAGAACAGGTGTGCCACTTCACTGAGCAGGAATTTGGAAATGTCAAACATTAGAAGCACTTCAGAAACTCCAGCTCAACCTGCCCAAGAGTCACACTTCTGGGCACGTGTCAATAAATGCCTTGCAGAGATGGGCATCTGAGAAAATCTCTCAGCCCTGATTCAAAATTAGTTAAAACAAATCAGCATGGTAAGTTCTTAAAGAAACCATAATTTTCTTTTTTTTTGCTTTTCCTATGTCAATTTTACTTCTCAAAAGAAACTCTATTTTTAAAGTCGTCATTCAAAAAATTTCCATCTATTACGTGATAACTGTAACAGCATCGCATGTCTTAACATCCCTGAATTTCAATCTCTTTCATCTTATCTTGCATCACCAATTGCAAGAGTAAGAACTGGGTTTTTTTCCTTGTCATTATGTTACTTCTATCCCTTTGGAAATTAAAAAGTAACACTACAAACTTGACTGCAAGTACCCTTTAAACTTGGCCCCTTCCATTAGGACACCAGGCGTTCTGCAGCCCATCAGTCTGTTCTAGGGCAAAGGCAAACAATACTTTCCGTTAGAATAACTTGTATCCAGGAAAAAAAAAAACCAAACAAACAGGCACTCTGTAGCATACGCAGCATAGCAGCCAGAGAAAAGTTTACTAGCTTTAGCCAATTGGAGACCGTGGAGCTGGGCCAAATTAGCGTGTTCTTCTCCGCCTCTAGATGAAGTCATGAGTGAAATATGACATTGAACTTATTTTTAAAAGGGAAGAGGCACAGGAAAGAAAAGCTAAACTGCAGGAAAGTGACCTGTGCCGAGGAGTACGCGGTTAGGAAGTGTGTGCATGCCTCTAAACCCTGAGTGGTTCTCAGTTCTGTATCCTTCGCCTCCCACTGGGTGGAGTAGGTCTTTTAAGAGCAGCTGGAATGCAGTTTCCCTCATCAGTGTAGCCAGTTGTTGCCTGTCTGAACCTCTGCCAGTCCCAGAGAGCGGTGCTCTGAGCTCAAACCAGAGGGCCACGCTCTGCACCCCTGTCCACCGTCTTTCTCGCCGGAGCCAGAAGAACGTTCCCACCTGTCCAGCTATGGGGGAGGACGCTGCGCAAGCCGAAAAGTTCCAACACCCGGGTCCTGACATGCGGCAGGAGAAGCCGGGCAGCTCCAGCCCGGTGCCCTCCTCCACGCCGAGCCCCAGCCTGAACCCGGGGAGCACGGAGGAGGCCATCCGGGACAACTCACAGGTGAACGCCGTCACAGTACTCACGCTCCTGGACAAGCTGGTGAACATGCTGGACGCCGTGCAGGAGAACCAGCACAAGATGGAGCAGCGGCAGATAAGCCTGGAGGGCTCCGTGAAGGGCATCCAGAATGACCTCACCAAGCTCTCCAAGTACCAGGCCTCCACCAGCAACACGGTGAGCAAGCTGCTGGAGAAGTCCCGCAAGGTCAGCGCCCACACGCGCGCCGTCAGGGAGCGCTTGGAGAGGCAGTGCGCGCAAGTGAAGCGGCTAGAGAACAACCACGCCCAGCTCCTCAGGCGCAACCATTTCAAGGTGCTCATATTCCAGGTCAGTGCCCCTACTCTCCGCCCACCCAGCTGGGACTCCGCATCCATGATCTCAGTCGCCTGGCTCTCACAGCCATTTGTACATCTGTCCTGCCTGTCAGGGATCTCTCTCTCACACACACACACACACACACACGAGGAACTGTCCCCGCCGCCTTCACCAGGTGCACACACGCACACACACACGAGGCACTGTCCCCGCCGCCTTCAGCAGGTGCATGTGAAATCTACACACAGGGCTGGGAATTCCCCAGGTCACTGCAGCCTAAACCCAAGGCAGGGGCCTCAGGAGTTAGCAGGTCGGGGTCATTTGTCAGGAGCACCTCCATACAGGTTGGGAAGGTGAGCAGGTGCAGGCACACTAGTCAGATTCACTTGTCTCTTTGCATTGTGAACGTGGGGCTCTGACTGCAGCTGTTAGCTGGACAGGCAAATTAATTCACTGGCTGTTTATTAACTCTTTGTGGAAATGAGGTGATCATGTGAGTTTTCTGTTTTGTTTTTTAATCAAGTCAAATTCGTAACTTTTTAAAGCCTCCCTTTGTCCAAAGGTCACCAGTGTTTTGGGGACTAACCAAGTATTGAAGATTGATTCCATTAGAGATGAACTAGCCTTCTACTTTTGAGAGTCTTTTGGCTAAAGCAATCTTGTTGAGCTTTTTTTCTAGCAAATGCACTGAAACTATAGAGCATTACTCTACAAACACACTAGATATGCTTCTCCTTGCTCAGAGAGACCACAACTGTAAAGTAAAACAAAAGCAGTGTTATCAGTTACAGTTACAAAGGCTAGCCTAGGATATTTTCTCCTTCAAATGGTTGCCTTGGAATGAAAAGCCCACTTAATTTTTATAATGCATCAATGATGCAATTAATGTAGCAAGAGGCTCTTTGGGGACAGGGAGATTGCGTGGGACTGTTGTTCCGCCACGTGGTGGGCGTTTGTGAATCCAAGGGCAGCCCTGCCTAACGCTGGAAGCCCTTCCGCCCAGTGGAGCCCAGCCAGCACAGAGCCCAGGAAGCAATTGCCATCCCTGCCCCAGGGCTGTCTCATTGTGACCACGTGAATAGGAGTGGATTTCAGAGCCACGGAGGGGAGAGGCTATAACCAAATGTTTGATTGTGAAAGGCACACAAGAAGAGCCTTCATCTCCCCAAAGAGATTTAGAAATTGGAACTTAAACGGAGGGAGCCTTCTTTTTCTAAATGAATCTGTTCTGCCAATTTAGAACTTAAGCCTCCTTCCTCCATAAAAGGAAAGACTCATCTCACTGCTTTTTTGTCCCCCCACATTGCACTTGATGTTGTAAAGCTTCAGGCAGCTGATGTCCTTCTATACATTGCAGTCTGTTGCAGACCGGAAATTTTTTAGCTTTTAATGCAAATGGAATAGCTTTTCATGAACCAGACGAACTGAAAAGAGATATGGTAACTGCGCCTTTCTTAAGCCATATAAGATCCTAACTTTATTAGCCTAAAAGATATTATAAATCTCAACTCTCAAGGCATTTATAAATTAAACACTGATCTCCAAACAAAACCAAATATATACAGACCTGTTTAAATCTGAGTCATCAAAGGAAATTTCCCTCCTTCCAGTATGAATCAGAGAGATTCTCTCTTGTCCTGTCCCTCAGTTAAGGAGGAAAAACAAAAAATTATTTATGTAGTAGAGGAAAATCACAGTATGTTGGGATCAGGTTTTGTTTTGTTTTGCCACGGAGGATGTTCTGTAGGTGTTGGGGAGAGGGATGGAGAAGATACGTGACTAAAACTTTCAAGAGAACTGTAAATCTGACATTTAAAAAAACAACTGTTGGGAACTTAAAGCCACGGGCTGCTGCTGAAGCCCTGCCATGGTCTCCTGTTTTGTCACATTGGATTGACAGGTGTGAAATTACAGCCAGAAACGGTAGGAATTCTCCATATAGTGAGGACAAGGTGAAACAGGGGCTCAAGACCAAGGTAGAAGCTAAAAGAATCCAAAGCAATGTGTTCAGGCTCCATTCAGGGCCTCTTAGCAAGCAGCCCCCAAGGACTTTTTTGAAAGAGCAGTTTAGGAGACAGAGAATTAGAGGGGCAAGGAATTGGACCTTTCTTAAGTCATGTAATGTAAGATCTTTTATTAGCCTAAAGGATATCAGAAATATCAACTCTCAAGACGTTGCAAGATGACTATTCTGAAAAAACAAATACAAATGAAGTCCCTCAGTGGAAAAGTTGCTCTTTCTCTTGATCCTTCTTAAAGTAGGGGTTTCTAGGGTAGTAAATTATTATATCCATTATAATTATTATATTATATCCATTATGCCAATGGATATAATAATAACTTGTGTTAGTGAGTGGTCCAGTATAGGGGTTGAGAAAAGATAAATTTTGTCATACAGACACTGGTTCAAATCCTAGTTTCACCACTTGCCAGTTATGTGATCTGGTGCACATTGTGTAGCTTTTCCAAGCTTTTGTTTCCTCAGCTGTACACCTTATTAATATTTGAAAGAGTAAAAGTATTTTGAGCTCTTAATAAGCCCTGCATACTCTGTTAAGTATCTTTCTGTAGTTTATCTCAACTGCACCAATTTACAGATGAGGATGCTGAGATTCAGAGATACTTATATCTCGTCTGAAACTATTTAGTAGGCAGTGGTGAAGCTGGGATTTCAACTCATATTTAATTGACTCCAAAGTGTGCGCTCTTAAACATTAATGCTTCTTCCCTCATATCTCTCTCATAGGGTGAGGAATAAATGGAATAACATATTTTAAATGGTTAGCGACTGTCGTGGTGTAAGCTCAAAGAACTGAAGCTCTTCCTGGGTGGATCTGCAATGCATTTGCATGGAGAGGAGGCTATACCTGTGCTTGGTTAGAAATATGGCTTTTTAGTAAAAACTGATCTCACCCTGCCCAGGATCTTCAAACAGCTATGCTTTTGCTTTTTTAGTTGGGATTTATTAAAAACTAAACACACACACACACACACACACACACATACACTCCCACTCCCTGCCATACATTGTATGACAACTACCGAGTTGAAATCAATATTACATCACTCCCAGAGCAAAGGAAAGCAAAGCCCTTTAAAAGCACAGGACTCTGCCCAAAGGGCCTACTCTAAATAGACCCTTCTAGTAGCAGCACAGTCTTCACAGTGGGGCACAGGGTAGATGTTTTCTAGACCTGCAGAGTGAGGAGGGCGGATAATGTACCAGGTGCCACTTCAGGTCTCTAAGTTGTTTGTCACTTTCAGTCCACTTGGACCCCTATGCTAGACTTTCCCTTACTAAATCCACTGGTTTTCTAGTTTAAGACAAAAAGAATTAATGTAAAAATAGGAGATTGAAGAACGAAAATCTGTCACCTGACTGGATCATATTCACTCCTATAGTGTTTAGAAGATTATGTTTCCAGTTTGTAAAGTCCTGTTGTGTTTTCCAAAATCTGCAGGTGCTTTTTGGTTGGTTGGTTGGTTGGTTGGTTGGCTGGTTGATCTACTAGATGCTAATAACACTAGATACACATTAGCATTTTTTTTAATTCTGAAATTTGTCCTGTTTAAAATATGTCATTTATTTATTTAAGTCTGTGCTAAACTTACAACATTGTTGTAGCTGTTAAGCCTCTCGTGTCTTAGCAATTACTTCAAATTATAACCAGTAGAATCTAAAACTGGAGAAAATTCATCTCCTTTTGAGCAATAAAATAAATTGTAAAATCCTTGTTAAACTTAGCAGCTTCCCTTTTAATATTTTTTTTAAATAATGGCTTAAGATCAATGTTTGAATTCAAAATACTGTAACAGGAGCCAGTATAAATGAAATAAGTCTCAGAGAGGTTGCTGATCAAAAAGAAAATGCTAAAGACCAGTAAGACTAATTCTTTGCCTGTAAGTGCATATGCATCTTTTACTAAAAATAAAATTTGTACAAAAATCAGTGAATTTACAGTTAAGAGGAAGTTTTCTCTGTTGATTGAAGAGACTAGAATTTCACAGGTAACTGGCACTGAGGGTGTGGTGCCCACTTAAGGCCTCTTAAAGTTCTAGTAATGATTACTTGACAAAGCAGTTTCAGAATGATTTCAAATCCAGGGAACAAAATGAGAGTACTCATGGACAGTTTACACTTTCATCCACATGAAATTGTGAAACTGGGTGAAAAGAGTAGAAGTTAGATGTTTGCTGTGGCTACATTCATGGAGAATCAAGCCTATAAATGTGTTCAAATATTCATCATTTGGGTTCCTTTGATGAGAACAGAATTTTAGAAAGGTGCTAAAAGTATAACATCTTCAGACTATTTTTAAATTAATTTTTTTAAAGACTGTATTTATCCAAAGCCACTGCTCTGAAAATTGCTAAATTAGTACAGACTTAGAAGAAATGGGCATATAGATAACCACAGTCACCTTTACATGACAGCTCGCGATGTTTGTATCACATTGATTAATATTCCCATAATGGGATACTGGTTTTGATGTGCTACTTATCCGGTGCCCTTTAGTTTATGAGATAAACAAAATACTAGTTCTTATTGTTACTATTTACACTTATTGAATGTCAGCACTGCCTCAGGCACTTTAAATGAATAACTGATTATTGTCGGTATTTCTTCAAAAGAATCATTACTTCTCTCACATATTACAAAACGAGACTCTATCTCAGATGCAGCCCTTCCAGGTAAATGTTGCCCCTTCTGTTGTCTTGTAATCCATATCTGTTTGAATTGAACAAATGAAAAGTGTTCGCCAATGCAACTCAGGTCCTATAGTTTTGATTCTTGCATGAAACAAAGCATGTTTGGCGTTTGTACACTGTGAGATCACTTTTGCAATCTGTTAGACTAGTTTTCATGGGATTTAGGTTAATATCACAGAATCAAGTATTTTAGAGCTGGAAAGCACCTCAACAATCATTTAGGTTAACCTCATTTTATATCAAAGGAGCAGAGGCCCTGAGAAACAAAGTGACTAGCAAGGTTTCATTTTATTAATAATAGAAATTATACAGTTGAATGATGAAATGAGTGAAAACAAACACTATAATCCCACTATGGCAAAGTTCATATTTACTGGGTTTTCTACAATAGCTTTTAAATAAATTCAGTGTGGTTTGTTTTTTGTTTTGTTTTGTGTTTTTTGTGTGTATGCAACAAAGAACACCTAAGCAGTGTGATCTTAAAAAAGAACTGAACCCTCTATAACACTGGAAAATAATGAAACTTTTAAATCCTCGGGAATGTGAAAGACTGCTCAGGGATTATAACTAATGCATTTTATTCTTATGACTTGCTGATTCCACCAACAGCTGCCTTAGGGGTACATTTCTAATCAATGGCTTTATCCACTTGGCAATCTATACCTCAGAAACACAAACTGGAGAAAACCATCAATGTGTAAAAGAGACCTATAAATCAGAATGTCAGGTGAGCACAGTTCCATTTTCATCACTAGTATTTAGAGATTATTGGATAAAACAGTCCATGAACACAAATTTATGGTCCTCATATCCCTCTACGATGCCACCACATCCCTGTGGGAATGTAACAGCCTTTGTTATTTTCTTCTAACAACGGGGATGATAAGTTAGTGACAGGAGAGCAAACTGCCTGTTCAAGCTTTTAAATGACTTACTGTAGCTTCCTTTTCTAATGCGAGTCATAGAGTCTCCTTCTCTTTTAAAGTGTGTGTATCTATCTATGTGCAAAGAAGATTTGCTTCCATGAGCATCAACCCAAGAAGTACCCAGCATGTTGGCCAGTTTCTCTGTGTTGATATCTGCACGCAAGACTTGAGACTGTTAGTCACAAGAATCAGTATAAACGGCAAACAAGCGAAAGTGCAAGGAAAAAATGCCACTTTCTCAAGAGTTCTTTCCATTCCTTTTCTCTTTTATGGTGCAAGCATATCATTCATATATGTTAGAAGTGTACTGATTAATTCTCCCCTCCTTTTTTTTTTTTTTTTTTTTTTGCGGTACGTGGGCCTCTCACTGTTGTGGCCTCTCCCGTTGCGGAGCACAGGCTCCAGACGCGCAGGCTCAGTGGCCATGGCTCACAGGCCCAGCCGCTCCGCGGCATGTGGGATCTTCCCGGACCGGGGCACAAACCCGCGTCCCCTGCATCGGCAGGCGGACTCTCAACCACTGCACCACCAGGGAAGCCCTCCCTTCCTTTTAAAAACCCCTAAGGGTCCTTGTGAAAGGTCAGAACCAGGAGCAGCTGCATCAGTGGGGCTACGTACCTTTTTGAAAATAAATCTGGAGAAAGAGGCATGGACACATATACACTACCAAACGTAAAATAGATAGCTAGTGGGAAGGAGCCGCATAGCACAGGGAGATCAGCTTGGTGCTTTGTGACCACCTAGAGGGGTGGGATAGGGAGGGTGGGAGGGAGGGAGACGCAAGAGGGAAGAGATATGGGGATATATGTATATGTATAGCTGATTCACTTTGTTACAAAGCAGAAACTGACACACCATTGTAAAGCAATTATACTCCAATAAAGATGTTAAAAAAACTTAAAAAAAACCTCTACAGGGCAAATAGTCAGCTGCAGCTGGGGGCCTCTCCTGGGTACAACTATCCAAGGAAGCAATGCAACTCACAAGGGATTCTTAATGCCATGTTAAGGAGTTACAAACCGCAAGTGGATACATGGGTAACTAGCATAGTTAAGTGGTGACGGAATTGAGGATGTATATTTGATCCTCCCCCTTGAAAGAGCCATCAGTCTTAGAATCTGTAAGAGAAAGCAGATCAAAAACATTACAACAGGAGGCTGAAGGCAGAAGTATCACCTCACCTGTATGCAGGTGAAATATCAAGTGTTTCCATAAGGTATGTGTAATTGGACTGAAGGAGGACACATGAGCAAGTAAGACTGGACACCTGGGGGATACTGCAGTTACAGAGGAGCCACTGTCTGAAGTTCAAGTTGAATTTCCACCACTATAATCGTTCCTTTATAGTCAAATGCCATGTCTACATTTTACTAAAGAATAGAGATTTTGAAGAGTGTCAGCGTTTTTCTGCTTCTAAACAAACATTTTGGAAATGTAAGTCCCACATGTACTCGGACATTCACAAATTTCTATGTGAAGGGAAAGGGCTTGCTTACCCTCAGAGTAGAACTATAAGAAGTCACAAAATAAACACTGTCCAGTAGACATAACCCAAAATACTGCTTGATTAACAAAAATGACAGCAGAAGCATAGCAGTTGGCCAAAAAGGCATATCGCACTTGTTTCCAGTTGTATTAAGACACATCCAACTCATTCTGGATTATGTGTGTTCCTGCTGGGTTTATTTTCATAGTTGGCATCAAAGAGTTCTTATATAAATTTCCCCGACATTGTCTGAAAGAGCTCAATTGGGTTTCCCGCCATCTCTCGACTGCCCTCATGTATGCGGTGTGATCTACCAACAGATCACTTCTGAATCACCTGATAATGCACTTTTCCCAAACCTGTCCTCAAAGGACACATAGTGAGAGAGACAAGAGTCTAAGACTCAACAGTAACTGTGCTTTTTTAACAATAAAATTTACACTGCATTAAAAATGCAATATTATTGGTTTAATTCTTTTAGAAGTACAGTTAATACGGACATTTTTTGTTGAGGTTGAAGAAAGGGAAGTTATCAGGGTAATCAACAGTAATCAAAGGTAAACCTTTGATTAACCTGAGATTATACTACACAAAATGTACCTCTCCTCTAGTAACCAAGGCTTATTTTTAATTTTCCACCTGACTTTCTGCCTTCTTTACTGAGGATTTTTTTTTTTTTTTTTTTTTTTTGCGGTACGCAGGCCTCTCACTGTTGTGGCCTCTCCCATTGCAGAGCACAGGCTCCGGACATCCAGGCTCAGCGGCCATGGCTCATGGGCCCAGCCGCTCTGCGGCATGTGGGATCTTCCCGGACCAGGGCACGAACCCGTGTCCCCTGCATCGGCAGGCGGACTCTCAACCACGGCACCACCAGGGAAGCCCTTTACTGAGGACTTTTAATAACGTTTTACTGAGCTCTTGGTTTCTTCCTTTCCTGCAAGCAACTCCTGTCAAACCTTCCCAACCCTCTTGTCAAACCCCAGAAGTAATTTTGCTTCTGGACTAAGCATCAGAGCCCTAGCTATTTCTGCAGTCTGCCCCTCTTTTAGTAATGCTCATCCACTGAGAATAAAATCCTTCCTTAAAAATGGAAACTGCTGAGCCCCTTAGGCCTGGTTCTCCTCTTTTCCCAGTGGCAGCAGCAGTCAGCAAATGTCCTTCTAGACACAGAGCTAAGTCCATTCTTTTGCAGTGCCCGACACAGGGGCAGTCTCCACTCTAGCCACCCTCAGGGCTGTCTTAGAAAGCCTCCTCAACATGCACTCATTCAACAAATAACTGCTGAGCTGTCGGGAACTACTCTAGTCACGGGGCTTAACAGTGAACAAGAGACACAAGTTCCCACCCTCACAGGGAATACATGCCAACGAAAAAGAGGCAAGTCAAGACGTGAAGCGTGGCAGAGTTGCTCTCTGTAAAGGTCCGTGTCATAAGTTATTCGTGGGAATCCCGTGCAAATTTCAAGTTTTTACTTTATCTTTTATACTGTGTTTCTGACATTCTGTGATATTCAAAATGGGAGTAAGCTTTGGGAAACAGAATTTGGGATTTCTTAACTCTACCAAGGATTCTATTTAACCAGACGTGCTGCTTTTTACTCTACCCAAGACTTTGTTTCTAACCAATTTATGGAACTCATACTCTGTTATGAGTATGTGTGTGTAAGCGGGGGACATGGGGCTGTATCTTTTCAGAGAGTATTGTAATTATACTATTTGGTGATTAATAAGGAGAGGGATTTTTAAGTTTCTCTATATTAAAACATTGTTCACTTAGTCTTTGTAGTGAGAAGTTGAAAGTATACAGGTATACACTTAGAACATATTTTTGATCACTACCCCAATTTTATTGACTTTTCAGTCAATCAAAATTGCAAAACAATAGGGGAAGTTCTTACCATTAACATAAACTTTGCATGAAGTTTAGCTCCCAAATAGACTTTTTGTTTGTTTGTTTTGAGCTTTTATTTATTTAATTTATTATTATTTTTTTTAACACATAGACTTTTGTTTTTTTTTTGCGGTACGCAGGCCTCTCACTGTCGTGACCTTTCCTGTTGCGGAGCACAGGCTCCGGCCGCGCAGGCTCAGCGGCCATGGCTCACAGGCCTAGCCGCTCCACGGCATGTGGGATCTTCCCAGACCGGGGCACGAACCCGTATCCCCTGCATCGGCAGGCAGACTCTCAACCACTGCACCACCAGGGAAGCCCTTTTTAACACACAGACTTTTAAATTCACTAAATCCAGTTATTTTTCAAACTGAAAGTTTACTGGGCAGTCCACAATATAATCAGGTAACATTGAGGCTCTGCTTGAAGCCCGGCTGGCAGTGGGCTCTGGAGCCTGGCCCACCTTGGCATTCTTGCAGAACTCCTAATACCCTTGGGAGTGCAGTTTGAAAGCTGCTAATCTGGGTCAAATCCTCTTGTTCACATTTGGAAGACACTGAGACACAAGGAGATTAAGTTATTTGCTGAAGGCCTCAGAGCCATTGAGCAGTACAGAAAGAACTGAGCCTCAGGCCTCCTGTCACACGTTCTTTCCACTGTGCCATTTCTTCCAATGAAAATGTGAAGGCACTTTGCTAGCTGGCTCTCATTTTCCTGTATTTAAAGAAAAATATAAAAATCAAAGGGATTCCTATGCTGTGTCACCCAAGTCTGTCTGAGTTCAAATCTCCCTGCTTCGCTACTCTGGAGAACCATCCCCTTTGCACTCTCTGGAGGCAAGTTTTCAGGCTCTGCTCCCTGAGGCAGAGGGAGAGGCAGATCATTGTACACCCAGAAGCTGGAGAAAGAGTGTGCTGGGAATAAGGGGAGGGGGCACAGATTCCTGAGTTTCCCTCTTCACTCTTTACCCTAGGTGGAGGCTGAAGTACTCCTGCCCAAGGAAGCCCTATTTAACAGAGAGGCTTGATAAGCTACGCCTGGCAGCAAGATTCCCCCTTACTACTCCAGAAATGGCCGTAGTATACCATCTCTCCTTATAATGCCCACAAAGGACATTCTAAACACAAGGCTTCGTGAGTGGGTCCCCAGTAAGGCTAGCCCTTGCTTCTCTTACTCCAAAATTAGGTCATTAGAAAAATTAGTATGCATTTTTAAACAGATACCAAGGTTGACCATGCCTTTACTTTTGACTTCTACTTGGGGAGGGAACCTGATAGAGGTTTTACCTGGTGCCTGACACTTAAGGAAAAGATGGGGCAGGGGAGAGAACTGGGAAGTCTTCATCTTTTATCTTCTAACTTGACCTCCAGGCCCTTTTGCAGTGGGATTTTGGCAGGAATAGAGCCTGAGGTTACGAGAGAGAGGCCCTCTGGGTTCACAGTAACTTACTTTAGCTCCTTTATCTAGGCAGCTTCCTTGTCTTGTCTGACCCACAACCCACTTCCCTCCCTGCCTGTCACTGATAGAGCCCTTGCCAGATGCCCTCATAATATTCCCAACAGGCAGCCGTTGGCCTTATCCAGCCTAAGCAGAATGACTTGATCAGTTTAGAATTAACTTTTCATATTCTAGAAAACTAAAGCCACAGACCTTTGGTTTCTGTCATGCCAAAAACAGATACCCAGAAATTACAGCAGTTCAGGACTATTTGTGAAATGTGTTATTAACATGAAATTTACATTGTCCATCTTTTCAGGAAGAAAATGAGATCCCTGCCAGTGTGTTTGTGAAAGAGCCAGCTTCCAGCCTAGCAGAGGGGAAGGAAGAGGAGCATGCTGATGAGAACAAGTCCCTGGAGGAAACTCTGCACACAGTGGACCTCTCGTCCGATGATGAATTGCCCCATGACGAGGAGGCCCTGGAAGACAGTGCAGAGGAAAAGATGGAAGAAAGCCGGGCAGAGAAAATAAAAAGATCCAGTCTCCGGAAAGTGGATAGCCTCAAGAAAGCATTTTCTCGCCAGAACATCGAGAAAAAGATGAACAAGCTGGGGACAAAGATCGTATCTGCAGAGAGGAGAGAGAAGATTAAGAAATCTCTCACTTCCAATCACCAGAAAACATCCTCAGGGAAAAGCTCCCCCTTCAAGGTCTCTCCCCTCACTTTCGGTCGAAAGAAAGTCCGAGAGGGAGAAAGCCCTGCAGAAAATGAGACCAAGTCAGAAGACATGCCTAGCAGTGAGGTGCCGAATGACCACGAGGAGAGCTCATTTGCGGAGCGTCTTTCAGAAGCATCCCTCACCAGTGTACTGGTAGAAGGGAAGAGCATGGAGGGGGATGCTGGGAGGGCGGCCTCAAGAGGGAGTGACTCGGCCATGGACAGCAACATCGACTTGACTATTGTGGAAGATGAAGAAGAAGAGTCGGTGGCCTTGGAACAGGCACAGCAGGTGTGCTATGATGGAGGCTACGTGCTAACCTCCCACGAGGCAGAGCGCTCAGATAAGGAGCCGGTGCAGCCAGCTGTGCTCCAGGTGGACCAGACCGCCTAAAGGCACAGCGCTCTGTGCCCAGCCTGTGCTTTCAGTTAAGTGGGTAACCAGAGCCTAGAAACAAACTCCTGTACATCTCCAGCACTCCCCACTCACACCGTGTTACTGTCCAGGTAGTCATCATTTACTACACAGTAGGCGCACACACGTGCCCAAGATTTACTATGAAGGCAACCTGTCAGGGTCTACACTTCTAATTTACTCTTAGGTTCCATTTCTGTAGTTCTCCAAGACTGCCCAGAAGAAGAAATGCAGCAGTCAAAAATCACTGATCAATTTGGCTAAGCCAGAAACATCAGAGGCTACGTAAGATACTAATCATGAAATCTGATTCATTTTTTGTCATTCCATAAGCTTGCTGAATAAGCGTACCACTAATATATTGATTTTCCATAGAATTCTGTGAATCTTTATTCTTTAAGTGTGTGATATATAATATACATATGTATTTAAGCTAAAGAGATAACTACTTTATATTTCAAGAAGAAAATACTTTTCTTAAAAGGTAGAAGAGAAAGTTGGCTATTGACTTAGTAGAAAACATTGTTTATTGAAAATGAAGGAGAAATTGAAAGACTATAATGTTCAGCTAATGAAGTAAGATATGTAGAAAAGTTGGGACTATTAGAAAAAGAAAACTAAGGAGAAGTTGGAAAATAAAAGAAACAGGAAACAAAGAATGGCAAAGAGAATGAAGACAAAGAGAAAAAAGCATGTGTTCAAAAGTAAAATATTTACGATATTAGTTCAAGTATTTACTCATATAACAAAGCTGAAGAAATTCATTTATCCTAGAATCATATGCTATATCTTCACAATATTTTTATTTTCTAATATTTTCAAATAATCTCAAAAAACATTTTACTGTGTTAAAGCTGCATTTTTTTCCTTAATGAAAGACATTACAAATATTTCCCTAAGGAAGTTCAAAAAGATGTCTCTTTAACATTGGAATGAACATAAATCTTCAAAATTAATTAATACATACTGCCTTTTGTAGGAAGTTGGATCGTACTATTCTTTAATGTTTTCCAAATTTGAAATAATCCTTACACTTCAAAGGATGTAATGTATGTTTGTAACATGTTAGAATCAACAGGTTTGGGAAGGGAAAGAGTCAAGTTTTCCTTTTTTGTACATAACGGTAATTTCATTCTAGGTCATATTTTATTTATATATTAATTTCACAGAATATTAATATGTTTCTTAAAGCATGCTAGTGTTTATGTGTATGTGTACATTTACTCAGACAGGGTAATTTTTACTACTGCCTAACATTATACTAAAATATTGCTTTATTTTTAATTACAGAATGGTAATGTTTTGAGAAAACTATTACAGTTTAAAGACAGTTGTACCAGAGAGCAAATTCCCTACCTTTAGTGTGTACCACTCATTAGAACTAACCTTACAAATACAGCTAATCTAAAACAGTATTAACAAACTATGCTTTGCCTTACAAAAGGGATAGGATTAACAAATGTATTGATGGCATAACTGATACAGCTGTGTCCTTATTTTGCAATAATGTACCCCAAATATTAGATTGTTGAACTAACAATGGCTGTGTTAAAGAAGAATAAATAAACCAAAAACTAAAAAGTACATAATAATGTCAGTTTCTCGGCAGAAAACTTTAAAAACAACAGAAAGAACTGATTATTAAACTCTCCTCCAAATGTAGCCATAATGTTGATTTTTTATTCTTGATTTCCCCTATTAACTCTGCTTTCTTTTTTCCCCAATCTCATTTAGAAATCCAAGTCTCATTCTTCAAGTTTAACTTTCTTGACATCACCTTACCAGCTCTGGAGAGCATCTGAATTTACTGTAGCAGCTTGACGAATCTGATAGTTCCATCTACATTTTTATTATTTTGTACCAGACCTTAAAATACCTTAAATAGCCCTGCAAACATGAATGTATTGAACCGTATGTTCAGTTTATTCACACAGATACACCTTTGTCTTCTGCAGTGCCATCCAGTTGGTAGAAGACTAAATTTCACTCAGGGCCCTGAACATGCCTGTTTAACCTTTCCAAAGTTGCTGTTACTTTTTTGCAGCCAAGGAGTTGGGCCATCCAGAGCTAATGCAAGGTTTACATTTCCTTTTCAAAAATGCTTATGTTATTTGTTCCTAGAAACTATCTAAAAAGGCATCTTTTTAGATTTGACTGACAGACATTTATTCTCTGTTCCTCATTTGAAACATTAAAATCCTAACCAATGGAACAGAGAATTAAGCCAGCTAATTGTTGGAAAACACATACTGTAGGGATTAGAGAGAGCAGCAGTTGTGGAAATGAAAATTAGTTATTCTGTTTATTGTTGAAATATTTGCATACTGGTGAGGCTACAAAGTCCCCAGTCTTCTTCATACCCACCCAATAACCCATTCCTAACTTTATGTGCCTGGAGCTCCAGAACTGGATTAGTTTTCCCCCAAAGATTATACATTAATAAGCACTGAGATCGTTATCTTAGAAATATAATTCAGGAACAAGAAGTGTCTATTACACAGGTCACAGATCTCACAGAAATAGAGCAACGATGTCATTTTTCCATGAGATTTTATTTTTAAAATATATAGACATATATATTTCAACAGGAATATTTTCTTCTTTCTCCTTCCATTTACGAATCTAGTACGTGGTTGAATTTCTTTTTATACGTGAAAATAAAAGACCCACACTAAGGCCAGTTCTGCACAAAATAAATATTTTTTTCTTACATTTATTGTAAGATGAAAGCCCAAAATGTTTCTGCTTTTAGCAATGCTCATGCAGAAGAACAAGGTTTCAACCTCCTGCGTTTCAGTTCACTATCAGGAAACTAGAAGCTCCTTTGACATAGCCAAGCCACTAGTGTAAGTAAAGGTTATAATGAAAGTCATTTCCTACATTAAGACACTAATGCCCAAACCCAGTTAATTCTTGCTCAAAAGTTTGTTTACTGCCCTACAGCCCAAGTCTAAGTGATTTTATGTTAGAGATTAGGAGTATGAGGAATTGAGGTAAGGGTGGCAATCATTATTAACAGTTCCATAGCAACCACAAATCTTTTCCTAAGACTGCAAGACTGTGACACTGCAAAACAAGTTTCAGATGAAACTGGCACTGAACCTTTGTATTCTGCTTGATCTGGGTGTTGAAATAGAGACTTCTGCAGCCAGGACCTCATTCCTAAAGGGAACAGGCAGTAACTCACATTATTAAAGATACATTCTTCTTATTTTTGTTTTAACCATTGCACTATCCTGTAGTATTTGCAACTCTAAAATTATCTTTAACTCTCCACACAAACTGCCCCAATTACGAAGCTACACCTTTAGCAAGACAGCTTGATATTCGTACTCTTAAAGACTTTCCACTGTAAAACCAATTCAGTAAATATTTATTGAGCAGTACAACCATCTGTCCTTCCCACCTGGAAATTCGTAGCGCCCAAAGCAGGAAGACACAAGCATGGGGGAGAGAGAACAACATTTCTGATATCTTACTTTATGCCAGGCTGGGCACGCCAATGGTCAGGAGTACTGTGTACCTACCAAATGCTAGACACAAACATTATCTCGTTTAATCAAATGAATCCTATTAGAAAGGTATTGTTTTTATACCTGAGAGTTTTGATGAGGGGAGCGAGGGAACTCCTGAGTTCTTAGCCACTCTAAGTTCTCACTCATCATGTTACAATTTAACTATTTTTCCCTTGAAGGTCACAGAGTTAAAAGACTTGTCCAAGTTCATGTAACTATTGAGTGCCAGAGTCAGTGCTCAACCCCACTCTGAAATCCATGCTACTGCCAAAGCAGGACTCCTAATTGTATCACCCAACTGTGCTTCACGATAAATCACTTTATAAGCTCTCTGATGGCATGGTATTAACTTCGTTTTATCGCGCCGTATACAGCATCACATAGGGCTGCACTTTGTAAATGATTTTAATGATCGTCATACTAATGCTAAGAAAAAACAGCTCACGATTCTTGGGGAGCCACAGAGAGACTATTATTCGGGTCTGCTGAGGCCACAGAGGGGCTTCTCAGATCCTTGGCACTGTCTATTGTCAGTGGCTGCAGGGTTCACTGTGGGGCACAGTTTAATAAGCGCTAGCTGTCAACAGAGATAGATACTAGAATCAGCTAATTCAAAGATGGCACAAGAAGTCTGCCTCAAACTCTCCAAGTTAAAGGAGTCAGATTCCTGTGTCATGCTGGAGAAGCTGCTTTATCCTGCCTGGACACATCCTCTCATAGGCTGAAAATACGAGCAAATGGCAAATCAGCATGGGGTGGGAGACGTGTGGGTGTTTGGGAAGTAAGGTGAACCGTGACGATGTGGAGACCTGGCCTTTGAAGATGATTCCTGCAAAATCGTCCAGCTGTCTTCTCAAG
This sequence comes from Aethalodelphis obliquidens, assembly GCF_003676395.1. Classification (NCBI taxonomy): domain Eukaryota; kingdom Metazoa; phylum Chordata; class Mammalia; order Artiodactyla; family Delphinidae; genus Aethalodelphis; species Aethalodelphis obliquidens. The sequence continues at coordinate 42,250,257 of NW_020837946.1, forward strand.
GTGAAAGAGGAGGTACATCAAGCAAATGCTGGTGCCTCCATTTCCGTGGGCAAGCAATCAAAGAAAACCCTCCAGGCCAGCCCTCGTTCATCAGGATGTATGCTGCAGTCAGTGGCTTCTTCCAAGGGCTTAGGCAGTGGTCACAGACTCAAATGCCTGAAGGGCTCACATAGAAGTGACATGGTTCGAGGTGGTGGCAGCAACTGTGGCAGGGCAGTTACAAGTGGGCCGTGACCTCTCTTAGGGGACACCTTCGTCCTTCACCAGTCTGAAGGTGGCGCATTTGCTAATTCCCAGAAAGCGACGGTACATTCTAGGAGCCACCCTGAATTGTGGTAAACTGCCATCTACCACCCAACTCCATTTGCCATGTGAGAAGTCAGGCCCGGTGTTGCCAAAGCTTCAACTTCTTTTAAGAAGAGCCAAAATTCAGATTTCTTTTTTACATGAAAATCTCCTGGCTTTTAATTTCTGGCAACTAGCTCAAATCATTTTAATCACTGTTTGAGCCAAGTGGAACTGTCTGCTGGCATGTAGCCTCGGCACAGGCCATCAGTTTCTGACCCCTGGTCTGTAAGTGAACACTCTTGGGTTTTCCTTCCCCACCTGGAGGCACAGGCATGAGAATAGAAAGCCACTAACAGGATTGGATTTGCCTTGAGCAAAAGCACAAAATTTTTCTTAGGGAAATAGAAAATGCAAAAATACCCTTGCTGGAACTTGTAAGAAATTTTCTCTTGCCACCTAGTGCATTTGTGAAGATTCCTGTTAATGCTGCATAGTCAATGCACTGAGGAGACAGTCACCAATCACACTGAAAGGTGGTTATATGTTCTCTAATGGGATAGCACCACTTCCTGTTATTAGCAGCACTACCTACCTGTGGGTTACCTGTAGAGCCCCTGGGTGCCACCGGGATTGGTATTTTGTTGGGGTAAACTGAGCATATAATGTGACTATTCCATTTCTATGTTCCAGTAGAAAAATACCTACTCCTATCAATAACCTGGAGGTCCTACAGATGACAAAAAGCAAGTCTGCACCCTGCTCTGCCGTATTTCATAGCAAAATGGCCAGCCGACACTCGCATTCTTCAACTCTTTATTGTTAGTAATGAGGTACTAAAGGAAAAGAACACAGCTCAATTTTCTGGATGCTAAATGGAGACTTCAGAGCTCAGAGTTCGGGAAAAAAAAAACTGATACCGATTTAGCACAAGGGGCAAGATGTCCTTTGTTAAGGAGAAACTTGATGCTTGCAACCACTTTAAGCTCTATGGAAGCACATGGATTAGCTGTGTTCTCCAAGGTCCAGTGCAGGTTAATCGTATCCAGAACCCCAATGACATGCAGAGAAAGGCAGTGTATTCTGAGGAATGTGCCCTTATTTGAAAAATCAAATGTCCTAGGAACTTTAAATCAATAATTTTCAATTCCTACATAATAAAAGGAAGCCCACCCCTTCCCTCTCAGTATGGATGGAGAAAAGGAATATCTTAGCTTATGGGAGTGCCCCAAAAATTAACCAGAGAAAGGAAGACTGATGTACCTTGGGTGTACTTCCATTATCTCTTTAGTTCTCTTTTTTCTTTCTACTATCACTCTTTTTATTGTCAGAGACCAAAAGATATTTTCCAACTACCTTATAGCTAGACTTTTCAGAGATTAAACAGAAGTAGTTAGGCCTGAATTAACCAATAACTGCAGGGTGTTTTTATCTGCTAGAAACATTTCCCCAATAAAGGTATCCATTTTATTAACATTTATTGGGCATCTATATGTGCCAGGCCCTGTGCTGGGTCTGTGGATAAGACTGACAAGAGAAGAGTCTTTGCCATCTGGGAACTTTCTATCTATTGAGCAAGGGGAAAGTGCTGGGAGCCCCCTACATAACGAATTAGAATTTACAGAAACAAAGCAAGAGGGAACAAATAATCTGCAAGAAAAATAAATCTTCAGCCTTAAGGAAACTGTTATTTGAGAAACAGTCACACAAGATAGTTAATGGAGTTCCTGTAGCTCTGCTGTGTAACATACCATAAATTTCCAGAATGGAGATAGAAGGAATCTAAACAGTACAAGGTACAGTTGTGTGGGTGTAAAGAATACACAAGAGTGGAGATTTCTCTGTTCTAAAGTGTGAAACAAAATGGTGGAAGGGAGACTCTGAGTGGAAGAAAACCTATAGTCTTTAAAAACGCAACACTGACAGCAAGCACATTCATTTGTTTTAATTCGCAAGTAAGTATTAAGCACATACTGTATACCAAGACTTGTGAAGGTACTGGGTTCACTGGTTCACTGCAAACCAAAAAGACATGCCCTTCCCTCCTGCAATTCCAATATGCCCTGGAATAAACTGCTTGTTTAGTCACACTCTTGCCAAAAGTTTTCAAATTCATTTTGTTTGGGGACTTTGGTTTGTTTGTTGAATTTTAGGGAATTTTTCTCTCATGGAACCACATCACTACTTTCTGTTATATCGTATCTTTGCTAGGATGAGACAGGAATGAATAATTAAAAATACACAATAGAAATCAATGAGAAAATTTGACTTACTTTAGGTAAAGTAACTTTACATCCAACTTTGAACGAGTACATGGTCTCCTTACACTAAGAGTTGGTTTTTTAAAATAATACTTCCTAAGATTTTTTATTTAATTAAACAATTATTAGGTCAGGGGAAATGGTCCATAATCCTAATGCCCAGATAATCCCTGCTGTACATGGCTGGGTTCAACGTACTGTATCACAAGGCTGAAATCAAGATATCTCATCTGGAGGCTCTGGGGAAAATCTGCTTCCAAGCACATTCCTTTTAGCAGAATTCAGTTCCCTGCATTCAGTTGTAGCATGGAAGTCCCCACTTCCTTGCTGACTGTCAACCCGGGACTGCTCTCAGCTCCTAGAGGCTACTCACATTCCTTACCATGGAGTCCCCTCCAACTTCAAGCCAGCAATGGCACATCCAATTCTTTAGTGTGCTTTGAATCTCTGACTGCTGCTTCTTCTTCGTGCAGCAAAAAAAGCCTCTCAGGCTTTATAGGTCCTCCTGTGATTAGGTCAGGACCACCTAGATAACCTCTCTTAAAGTAAATTACACCATGTAACATAATAAAATCGCAAGAGTAAAATCTATCATATTCACAGATCTGGGGATTATGCATGGTGTGTCCTCCAGGGAGGTGGTAAATCTTGGGTCCACGTTAGAATTTTGCCTATCATAATGGAGCATAGTAAGGGAATTCAAATGATGCAAAAAGGTTTTAAATGGAAATTAAAGAAGTTAGCCTTTTCCCACTTCTCCAAACACTACTCTGATGATAACCATGGTCAAAGTTTTCTTATGTATTCTTCCAGGAAAAAATATAAAAGATATATATGTATATTTTCTCTTTATATTTAAATAATCAGGGTCTTGTTGCACCTAACTTTTCTCATTTAATCTCTCTGGTGCTCTTTCCTTAGTTGCAAATATGGATCTACATTATTCTTTATCTCAGCTACATAGGAGTAGCTTTTTATTTTTTTAATAGTCATAAGAATAAGCAAAGCGATCAACAATGAATCGTCCCTAAAACCAAGACAGATTATTTATTATCTCAAGGATTTTCAAATGGTGGACAGAGTCTGCATCAGACCCATTGTTCTACCTGAAACACCTACTTCTCTTAGAGCAGATGGTTTCCCCAGGAGTCCCTATTTTGGAAGAGAATCAAGTAATTTTTCTCCAAAGTAAATTTAAATAATAACTTCTGGAGGAGGTGATCTATTTAGATACAAAAGTGTTTTGACAGAATGTCCACAAATGTGAAGGAAGGGTACCAAAAAAGAAGAAGAAAGAAAAGGAGGAGGAGGAGGAAGAAGGAGAAGAGGAAGGGGGGAGGGGGAACAGAAGGAAGAAAATAGAAAAGCAGAATAAATCAGTTAAAACTAAATTGAAGTCAGGAATTTTTCTATGCTTCAGAACAAGAATAAAGTTCCACCCTGTGAGCATTACCACATCTTTTCTCCATAGCAACACCAAAGAAATAAAAAGCACTTTATTTCTTTTTTCCATAAAACATGCATTTCTTTCTAATTATTGTCATTCTAAAGTTCTTAAACTACAGTGTTCGATCTATGGCTTTAGAATAGCAATTTTTCATATCTGTTTCTTCTAAGTACAAAAAGACGAAGAGACTTCCACTACCTTTCATTGTTCTTTGAATGGGACCAGACATTAAAAAATAGATTTACATTACTATCCTTAACTTGCAACTCTTGAAGCATCCACAAAATTCATACATTCCATTTTTTTTCCTACTGAAGTGACAAGCTGTTCTGCTTTCATCAGGTTAAATGAAAACAGAGTAAGCAATAATAATGGCCCCAATTTCCATGAGTGTTTTCTCTGTGTGAGGCATCTACGAGCCAAAAGTTTCTCCTCAGAGCTTGGTCCACTGCTCTGAAATGTAGATGGACTATTAAACCTTATGTGAATGCTTAAGAATTTTCATTCACTTTTGAAGAATGTGTCATGTGCTCTTAAAAGCTTAGAGTTCTTCATCTCCACTGTAAAGAGATGTCCTAAAAACACATCTTTACAGGTTAACTACTGGGACATGGAAGAGGGCACTTTAGTAGTAACTTACCAGCAATTTAAGAACAAACCCTTGTATGAGGCAACTGCTAGAGAGAGAAATTCAACAGAGAAGCTCTGAGGAAATCCCATACTGCCCTTAAACCCAGACAAGCAGAGACCCTGTCCTGTGCCTGCTCCTCAGGGAGTCCTACGGCTTAAAGAACATTCCAAGAAATATTCTAAGCTCCCCTCTGGTGTGATAAGACAGGAAGACTCAGGTCAGATAAGGACGCTTGTGGGCCCCAGTCTCCATTTCTCCCCTTCAAGTGCTGTCTAAACCGCTCCCCCATGCAAGGGGTAAACCAGATGCCCCAAAGAGCCTTCAGGAGGAAAACACTCCTAGCTAGCAGAGTGTTTCTTTAATGAAGCCGTGAGAGTATGAATGAGATTGGGCCCCTGGAGTAGTGCTGACATGCTGATTTGGGGAAACCCACATTTCTGAGGGACACAAGACAAGTCCAGTGCTCTGGGATACTGATGGTATACTGCCAACCCCTGGGCTGCAGCCAGGCATGTGGGCTGGTACAAAAGCTTTTAGGATAGAGTGCCACCTCCAATCTACAGCACCAAGGGAGCAAGGTGGCAGCAGGGGTCCTTCACCCAGGGCCATCACGCCACTTCCTCCTCAGGTTCCACATCATGCGTCAGGCTACTTCCCCAGGGTTGCCTTACCCTCCCCAAACACCACAAAGAGTTTTCGAGCCCTTTGTTCCCCTACGACCAGAGAGTCTTCCAGTCCATGTCGTCTCTTGCCTTACAGCATGTGTTGATGTTATTCCCCACTAAGCTGGTCTTAAGCCATGCTGGACAAGGGATGGACATTTCTTATACAAATGGGACCACTTTTCTTGTCCCTATCTTCCCACTGGTGAAAGTGGTAGAAGGCAGGGGTATAGCCAACATTGAAAGAGATCATGTTCTAGGAATGCCGTGGTCACCACCTAAAGAGTTCAAGAGAAGGCATAATTGAAGGATGTGTCATTCTATGTTTATGCTATAAAATTCTGAACACTAAATTTGACATGACCAGAAAACAACTTATCATTCACATTTCCTGCATATAATAGATAAGACTCGCATTTGTGATCATCATCAGAAAAGCACAGCAAAACTTTTGAGACAGTCCTGGGAAACCAGTGATCATGGCATGATGGATGATGTAGACTCATGAGTAATGATGTAACCAGTCTTAAATAAATGGTATTAGAAACCACAGAGGCAAGAAGGTCTATGCATTGTGAACAATAACAGTATTGCTACCTTTTTCCTCACATAGTGGGAGATATGAAATTAGCCAGGAACCATGCATTTGACAATAAAGAACAAGAAGAAACAGCACCTAGGTACTAGACCCTGTGAAGATTCTTTACAGGCAACGACTGGACAATAAACAAATGTGTAAATAGCTCTACTTTATCCATTACTCTGAAGCTTGATTGAAAATTACCATACATATAGGTCCATGAATTTTATAACACTTTTTTAAGTCAAAATTTTTTTATAGACAGAGACTCTACAAAAGAAATTTTGCCTGAGGCCCACTACATCCTAGGGATGGCCCTGTGGAAAACTCCTAAGGAAGGGGAGCAGGTAACTTGTCAACATACAATTCCATCATTTCTCAGTACAGCTACAGTAGATTTCACATTATATGGTTTGAGAATCTGAACAACTTAACTTAGCAAATATTTTATATACACAATGAAATAATTATCACGATGTGTTGCAAAGGCTTGGGTATTTATGCATTTTGTGCGTGCAGCTTCCATGCTTTTGTATTTTTTTTCCTGCTTGAAGATAGTTCTCAATTAACCAAATGTGGTTTATTCACTTAGTAAGTTAACTGCATAAAATAAATGTTTTATTTCTGGACTGTCTGACCTCCAACAGTGAGTATTTCTAGATGACCTCACTGTGTCATCAGTCGGTAGAAACTCAGAGAATGCAAATTAATTTGATGTTAAACATTTTAATTATGGAAGAAAATCTGCTCTAACAATCAAATAAATGCATGTAAACATATCAGATGACTTCTGAAGTATTTATCTCTTGGATTATCTTTGCCATTTTTATGAACATATATAGTTGAGGCTTAACTATTTTAAGGCTTCCATTATAACAATGATCTGGTTTTCCATGTGCTACCATATTTGTGTCCATAAAAATAATTACTTATTCATAGGTGATTAACCTGCCTTAATGACTTAAAAACCACTAGTTTATTCAAACAATTACTTGACCAAACTATCAAAAGAGGTTGATAGTGAAGTTCTAGTTCCAGTTCAAGAAATCATGGCTTATTGCCAAAAATGGGAAAGAAAGAATTAGGAAAAAAAAATTTTTTTAACATCTTTTTTGGAGTATAATTGCTTTGCAATGGTGTGTTACTTTCTGCTTTATAACAAAGGGAATCAGCTATACGTATACATATATGCCCATATTCCCTCCCTCTTGCACCTCCCTCCCACCCTCCTATCCCTCTAGGTGGTCACAAAGCACCCAGGTGATCTACCTGTGCTATGTGGCTGCTTCCCACTAGCTATCTTTTTTTACATTTGGTAGTGTATATATGTCCATGCCACTCTCTCACTTCGTCCCAGCTTACCATTCCCCGTCCCCGTGTCCTCAAGTCCATTCTCTACATCTGTGTCTTTATTCCTGTCCTGCCCTTAGGTTCTTCAGAACATTTTTTTTTTTTTTTTAGATTCCATATATATGTGTTGGCATACGGCATTTGTTTTTCTCTGTCTGACTTACTTCACGCTGTATGACTGACTCTAGGTCCATCCACATCACTACAAATAACTCAATTTCATTTATTTTTATGGCTGAATAATATTCCATTGTATATATGTGCCACGTCTTCTTTATCCATTCATCTGTGGATGGACACTTAGGTTGCTTCCATGTCCTAGCTATTGTAAATAGAGCTGCAACGAACATTGTGGTACATGACTCCTTTTGAATTACAGTTTTCTCAGGGTATATGCCCAGTAGTGGGAGTGCCAGGTCATATGGGAGTTCTATTTTTAGTTTTTTAAGGAACCTCCATACTGTTCTCCATAGTGGCTGTATCAATCTACATTCCCACCAACGGTGCAAGAGGGTTCCCTTTTCTCTATACCCTCTCCATCATTTATTGTTTGTAGACTTTTTGATGATGGCCATTCTGACTGGTGTGAGATAATACCTCACTGTAGTTTTGATTTGCATTTCTCTAATGATTAGTGATGTCAATCATCCTTTCATGTGTTTGTTGGCAGTCTGTATATCTTCTTTGGAGAAATGTCTATTTAGGTCTTCTGCCCACTTTTCGATTGGGTTGTTTGTTTCTTTGATATTGAGCTGCATGAGCTCCTTGTATATTTTGGAGATTAATCCTTTGTCAGTTGCTTCGTTTGCAAATATTTTCTCCCATTCTGAGGTTTGTCTTTTTCATCTAGTTTACGGTTTCCTTTGCTGTGCAAAAGATTTAAGTTTCATTAGGACCCATGTTTTTATTTCTCTTTCTCTAGGAGGTGGGTCAAAAAGGATCTTGCTGTGATTTATGTCATAAGAGTGTTCTGTCTATGTTTTCCTCTAAGAGTTTTATACTACCTGGCCTTACCTTTAGGTCTTTAATCCATTTTGAGTTTATTTTTGTGTATGGTGTTAGGGAGTGTTCTACTTTCATTCTTTTACAAGTAGCTGTCCAGTTTTCCCAGCACCACTTATTGAAGAGACTGCCTTTTCTCCACTGTATATTCTTGCCTCCTTTATCAAAGATAAGGTAACCATATGTGCGTGGGTTTATCTCTGGGCTTTCTCTCCTGTTCCATTGATCTATATGTCAGTAGTACCCTTACTGCCTTGATTACTGTAGCTCTGTAGTATAGTCTGAAGTCAGGGAGCCTGATTCCTCCAGCTCCATTTTTCTTTCTCAAGACTGCTTTGGCTATTTGGGGTCTTTTGTGTTTCCATACAAATTGTGACATTTTTTGTTCTAGTTCTGTGAAAAATGCCATTGGTAATTTGATAGGGATTGCACTGAATCTGTAGATTGCTTTGGGTAATAGAGTCATTTTCACAATGTTGATTCTTCCAATGCAAGAACATGGTATCTCTCTCCATCTGCTTGTATCATCTTTAATTTCTTTCATCAGTGTCTTACAGTTTTCTGCAGGTCTTTTGTCTCCTTAGGTAGGTTTATTCCTAAGTATTTTATTCTTTTTGTTGCAATGGTAAATGGAACTGTTTCCTTAATTTCTCTTTCAGATTTTTTATCATTAGTGTATAGGAATGCAAGAGATTCCTGTGCATTAATTTTGTATTCTGCTACTTTGCCAAATTTATTGATTAGCTCTAGTAGTTTTCTGGTAGCATCTTTAGGATTCTCTATGTATACTATCATGTCATCTGCTAACAGTGACAGTTTTAGCTCTTCTCTCCTGATTTGGATTCCTTTTATTTCCTTTTCTTCTCTGATTGCTGTGGCTAAAACTTCCAAAACTATGTTGTATAGTGGTGAGAGTGAACAACCTTGTCTTGTTCCTGATCTTAGTGAAAATGGTTTCCGTTTTTCACCATTGAGAACGATGTTGGCTGTGGGTTTGCCATAGATGGCCTTTATTATGTTTACATAAGTTCCCTCTGTGCCTACTTGCTGGAGGGGTTTTATCAGAAATGGATGCTGAATTTTGTCAAAAGCTTTTCCTGCATCTATTGAGATGATCATATGGTTTTTATTCTTCAGTTTGTTAATATGGTGTATCACATTGATTGATTTGTGTATATTGAAGAATCATTGCATTCCTGGGATAAACCCCACTTGATCATGGTGTATGATCCTTTCAATGTGCAGTGGTATTCTGTTTGCTAGTATTTTTTTGCATCTATGTTCATCAGTGATATTGGCATGTAGTTTTCTTTTTCTGTGACATCTTTGTCTGGTTTTGGTATCAGGGTGATGGTGGCCTCATAGAATGAGTTTGGGAGTGTTCCTCCCTCTGCTATATTTTGGAAGAGTTTGAGAAGGATAGGTGTTAGCTCTTCTCTAAATGTTTGACAGAATTCGCCTGTGAAGCCATCTGGTCCTGGACTTCTGTTTGTTGGAAGATTTTTGATCACACTTTTAATTTCAGTGCTTGTGATTGGTCTGTTTATATTTTCTATTTCTTCCTGGTTCAGTCTTGGAAGGCTGTGCTTTTCTAAGAATTTGTCCGTCTCTTCCAGGTTGTCCATTTTATTGGCATATAGTTGCTTGTAGTAATCTCTCATGATCCTCTGTATTTCTGCAGTGTCAGTTGTTTCTTCTTTTTCATTTCTTTTTCTATTGATTTTGGTCTTTTCCCTTTCTTTTTTGATGAGTCTGGCTAATGGTTGATCAATTTTGTTTATCTTCTCAAAGAACCATCTTTTAGTTTTATTGATCTTTGCTATTGTTTCCTTCACTTCTTTTTCAATTATTTCTAATCTGATCTTTATGATTTCCTTCCTTCTGCTAACTTTGGGGGTTTTTTTGGTCTTCTTTCTCTAATTGATTTAGGTGTAAGGTTAGGTTGTTTATTTGAGATGTTTCTTGTTTCTTGAGGTAGGATTGTATTGCTATAAACTTCCCTCTTAGAACTGCTTTTGCTACATCCCATAGGTTTTGGGTCATCGTGTTTTCATTGTCATTTGTTTCTAGGTATTTTTTGATTTCCTCTTTGATTTCTTCAGTGATCTCTTGGTTATTTAGTAGTGTATTGTGTGGCCTCCATGTATTTGTATTTTTTACATTTATTTTCCTGTAATTGATATGTAGTCTTATAACGTTGTGGTCAGAAAAGAAACATGACACGATTTCAATTTTCTTAAATTTACCAAGGCTTGATTTTTTTACCCAAGATATGATCTATCCTGGAGAATGTTCCATGAGCACTTGAGAAGAAAGCATATTCTGTTGTTTTTGAATGCAATGTCCTATAAATATCAATTAAGTCCATGTTGTTTAATGTGTCACTTAAAGCTTCTGTTTCCTTATTTATTTTCATTTTGGACGATCTGTCCATTGGTGAAAGTGGGGTGTGAAAAGTCCCCAACTATGATTGTGTTACTGTCGATTTCCCCTTTTATGGCTGTTAGCATTTGCCTTATGTACTATGGCACTCCTATGCTGGGTGCATAAATATTTACAACTGTTATATTTTCTTCTTGGATTGATCCCTTGATCATTATGTAGTGTCCTTCTTTGTCTCTTGTAATAGTCTTTATTTTAAAGTGTATTCTGTCTGATATGAGAGTTGCTACTCCAGCGTGCTTTTCATTTCCATTTGCATGGAATATCTTTTCCCATCTCCTCACTGTCAGTCTGTACGTGTCCCTAGGTCTGAAGTGGGTCTCTTGTGGACAGCATATATACCGGTCTTGTTCTTGTATCCATTCAGCCAGTCTATGTCTTTTGGTTGGAGCATTTAAATCCATTTACATTTAAGGTAATTATCGATATGTATGTTCCTATTACCATTTTCTTAATTGCTTTGGGGTTTTTATTGTAGGTCTTTTCCTTCTCTTGTGTTTCCTGCCTAGAGAAGTTTCTTTAGCAATTGTTGTAAAGCTGGTTTGGTGGTGTGAATTCTCTTAGCTTTTCCTTGTCTGTAAACACTTTAATTTCTCCGTCAAAACTGAATGAGATGCTTGCTGGGTAGAGTAATCTTGGTTGTAGGTTTTTTCCTTTCATCACTTTAAGTATGTCCTGCCACACCCTTCTGGCTTGCAGAGTTTCTGCTGAAAGATCAGCTGTTAACCTTATGGGGATTCCCTTGTATGTTATTTGTTGCTTTTCCCTTGCTGCTTTTAATATTTTTTCTTTGTATTTAATTTTTGATAGTTTGATTAATATGTCTTGGCATGTTTCTCCCTGGATTTATCCTGTATGGGACTCTCTGTGCTTTTCTGGACTTGATTGACTCTTTCTTTTCCCATGTTTGGGAAGTTTTCAACTATAATCTCTTCAAATATTTTCTCAGACCCTTTCTTTTTCTCTTCTTATTCTGGGACCCCTATAATTCAAATGCTGGTGCATTTAGTGTTGTCCCAGAGGTCTCTGAGACTGTCCTAAATTCTTTTCATTCTTTTTTCTTTATTCTGCTCTGTGGTAATTATTCCCACTATTTTATCTTCCAGGTCACTTATCCATTCTTCTGCCTCAGTTATTCTGCTATTGATTCCTTCTAGAGACTTTTTAATTTCATTTACTGTGCTGTTCATTGTTTGTTTGCTCTTTAGTTCTTCTAGGTCCTTGTTAAATGTTTCTTGTATTTTCTCCATTCTATTTCCAAGATTTTGGATCATCTTTACTATCATGACTGAATTCTTTTTCATGTAGACTGCCTATTTCCTCTTCATTTGTTTGGTCTGGTGGGTTTTTTCCTTCCTCCTTCATCTGCTGCATTTCTCTGTCTTCTCATTTTGCTTAACTTACTGTGTTTGAGGTCTCCTTTTCACACGGTGCAGGTTCGTAGTTCAAATTGTTTTTGGTGTCTGCCCCCTGTGGGTAAGGTTGGTTCAGTGGGTTGTGTAGGCTTCCTGTTGGAGGGGACTGGTGCCTGTGTTCTGATGGATGAGGCTGGATCTTGTCTTTCTGGTGGGTAGAACCGTGTCCGGTGGTGTGTTTTTGTGTGTCTGTGAACTTATTATGATTTTAGGCAGCCTCTCTGCTAATGGGTGGGGTTGTGTTCCTCTGTTGTTAGTTATTTGGCATGGGGTGTCCAGCACTGGAGCTTGCTGGTCAATGAGTGGAGCTGGGTCTTAGCGTTGAGTTGGAGATCTCTGGGAGAGCTCTCGCTGGTTGATATTACGAGGGGCCAGGAGGTCTCTGGTGGACGAATGTCCTGAACTCGGCTCTCCCACCTCAGAGGCTCAGGCCTGACACCTGGCTGGAGCACCAAGACCCTGTCAGCCACACGACCAGGTATGCGGGGAGTTTCTTGTCTTTTGGGAAGTCTGAGGTCTTCTGCCAGTGTTCAATAGGTGTTCTGTAGGAGTTGTTCCACACATAGATGTATTTTTGATGTACTTGTGGGGAGGAAGGTGATCTCCATGTCTTACTCCTCCACCATCTTGAAGGTTCCCCCCCAGGGAATTTGAACATTTTTAAATTAAATATTAAACCAATATTTTAAACCAACTCAGAGATGATATAATCACTGTATAGCATGTCTCCTTCCTCTTACCCACTAATTTTTTTCCCTACCAAGTTGTGACTTAGAAAAATGCTACTAGAGATACTTGGGCTAATCAAAGTCAACATTTTACTCTCATGGGATTTTAACATTTCAAATTCCATTGAATTTCCTTTCAATAAATCTTACAAACATAATAGAGAATATAACATTCTAATAACAAGTACATTAAAATGTTAAATTTGAAGTTCACTTTTATATTCCCAATTTTTGTCTGATACAACTTAAACACAAACATTTTGTCAGTGAAACAAAATTCAGAAAACAATTCTTGTTTTCAAAAATTTAACAGATTTTTCATTTAGATAGGCATGGTTATAAAATGCATGAGGGCCACAGGGAAAGTAGTAAGGAATAATTCAGGTTTTCTGAAAGAAGCCGTTGTCTTTTGACTCACCAAGTCTTGTTTTCTATCAAACAGAATAGGAATTACCTAACTTTCAGCGATTCTTATGTTACCTAACCCTTTCAAGTGGCATGATAATCATATGGCAAGTGGGAAAAGGATTTCAAATATGAGTATTAGTGGCTATAATAACTACCTCTACTTTCTTAGTAAAAAAGGGCAAGCTCTGGGGCTTCCCTGGTGGCGCAATGGTTGAGAGTCCGCCTGCTGATGCAGGGGACACGGGTTCGTGCCCCGGTCCGGGAAGATCCCACATGCCGCAGAGCGGCTGGGCCCGTGAGCCATGGCCACTGAGCCTGCACGTCCGGAGCCTGTGTTCCACAACGGGAGAGGCCACAGAAGTGAGAGGCCCACGTACCGCAAAAAAAAAAAAAAAAAAAAGGCAAGTTCTAAGCTTTTTTGTTTGGAAATTCAAGAACAGCAACAAAATGTGTTTGTATTTCCTTAAAAAGCAGTGACCTTGTCATGCTGTGGCATGACCTAGAACTCTCAAGGCTAATGGTTTATATTGAAGAGGAGTTGTAATTCTAACAGCTTGTGTAGGTATTAAACTACACAAAAGTAGAGCCTTGAGATCAGGGTTGTGATGCTTAAATGTTACCATTCTGAAACTTCTTATAATGATTATATACTACTGTTCTGTAAACAGTAATTATAGCAATAGAGTCTTTTTAGAAATGTATCAGGACAACTTTTTGTTGTATATCATGTATATGGTTTGGTATCATGCATAAATACAGCTGTTCTATTTCAAAAAAAAAAAAGCAGTGACCTTTTTGAAACAGAATCCCTGGGAAATAGTCTTAGAATGTAAAATTCTGTGATTTTCACAAATAAACCATAAATTATATAATATTAAAAACAATTACCTGACTTTTCAGTACTGGCTTTCAGATGGATAAATCTCATTCAAAGATTCAATGCTTACAACTGTACATCCTCCAAATCCAGCAAAAATCACTTACAAACATGACCAAAATTGAACCAAAATGAACATCAGATGGCTGAAAAGAAAACAGCAAGCACCTGCTTGCTTTACAAAAACTGTTTTAGAATGAATTAGAAGATATTGATTATAAATAAGCCATAACATGGTAGAAACAAAGAACTAATTTCTTTAGACCAAAATATTGTATTGAGAATCAGTAATATCTAATTTGGCGCATCAGTCAGCATATTTGGACATTATGTTTCGTTCAAAGCCCAGTTTTGATGTTCCATGAAGGGTTCAAACTTCCACTGTGGAATCATGAATCCTTGCCCTACCCAACAGAAATATTGCCTTTAAAATATTTCTGTTCCCTATGTCTTTTTTTAATCAATTCTATGTATGCTCTGTTTTTCTAAGCAGCAGGGTCAACCTGACATTTCCTTGAGTACTGTGCCTGTCAGCTAGAATCACCGTTCTTCCAATTGCTGAATCAGCCCACCCTCGTACCACTAGCTGGTAGCAGTACAAGGAGACCTTCAAACTCTGCAAATTTTAGCTGGATTAGAATGGGCTCTAAGCCAATATCTTTTAAACCAGTACAGATTTTCAGACATTTACACAATCACATTTCTAATTACAGAAGACCTCAGAAATACATACCATTTCAGACTTGGAGGGACTGTTTGATTCCAAGTGAAAATGTTTTATCATGTCACCCAGATGACCACCATATACTAAGGCCACAATAATTGTTCCTATTGTGGCAGGACATCATTCTAACTTGAAAAGCCAAGCTTTTACAAGGAGTACTATAAATAGAGTTAATATTAGACAAACTACCACAGTTGGAAGGGAGTAGAAATCAGGCACTGAGTTCAAATTTCCAACCTTTGTGGCTTTGATCCTTTGCCAACCATGCTTCTTCTCTGTAAGCTGATGGATAAAGGCTCCACAGAGAACACTACTGAACTGAAGAAACTTTTCTTCTTCTGTTACAAAGGCTTATTAAGGGTCAACAGAACAGACTTCAACAATTCAGAGAGAATAGTTTATTGTCTGCCAGTAGAATTCTGCTTAACAACGACATTGTATTGTTTAATTCATCGCGACAAAATAAGTTAAAATATATGGGAAGACTTACTGCTGTATGTCTGGAGGATCAAAGCCTGAGACAGTATTTTAGGAGCATGAAGTTTATTGAAGGAGTGCTCTTAGGGAAAAGCTCTTCAGGGGAGGGTATGATAAGCAGGTGAGGGAAGAGGAAAGGGCTGAGCAAGGATGTGGTCCCGTATACAGACTAGTCTTGACCTGACCCATGGGATCACACCACAGAATTAATTAGGACCCTCTCCTTTGATGCAAAGGGGCCAACCATTTGCAGCCCCATATCCATCAATCATTGGCTGCCCCTAGTTGGGAGATCATAAGCTCGTGGGAGATGCAGCTGCCATCAGCAGTTTTCTGGAAGAGGAGGGAGAAAAAGGAGGGAGGTGGGGCATGCCGCTGCGGGTCTTTCGCAACTAATGCTCACAGCATCTGGAGAAGGAATGTAAAGGGGTTCAAGCAGGGCACCTGAAGCATCTACTATGCTATTTGCCATTCACTCAGAAATTAGAAAAACACCTAGGACTCTGTCAAATTTCAGACAGACTGGAAAGGGTCACCCTGGCATCAACAGGTGAAGTCATTGGGATGGAATGGCTGGCAATCTTACCCAGTTGCCTTTAATTGTATTATCCCCTATGACCTGTGCTTTCTTTGCTTGTTAACAATCTACAGCCTCTGGCATAATGTATCCTTAACCTATTTTGGTGCTCTTAATTCAGAATTATTCCTTCTTCCCGCATGAAAGAAAAGCTGCCAGTTTTGAGAATACCCATTAAGTTAAGGGCACAAGGCAGAACGTTAACATTCAACTTAAAGAAAAAGCAATAGCCTTTATAAATCACAAAGCACAATTCTTTTTTAATGGAGGAGTGAAGTTTTCGATTGAGAGAACTGGGGGAGTAAAAAGAAGTTTCCTTTCCTAAGTTACAAGTTTTATTTGCATTCCGTGAGTCATGTTACATGGAAATCCTTCACCCAGTAAGAAATGTACACTTCTCCTGTGGTTTGTGACCCTCCGCATCTCTCAATTATGGGCACTACAAATTCCAAACATGCCGTGAGTCATTTCCCCATCTTTCCTCCCAGACTTTGTGCTGGAGATGGAGTGATTCTCATTTTCATTGTTGCTCTGTGATGTACTGAAACAGTCAAAACAAATGTAAGCCTTTATTATCCAACAGGTAGATAGGAAATAAGAATCCAAAGGCTAGACAGCAATAAATCGGTAGTCTTTAACCAGATGGGTGCTTTGAACCCACCAAAAAACTCAGACGTAACATTTTGCACTTGGAACTTTCCTCCTCTCCATTTTGAGGTGATTAATTTCATCTGGATATCTAGAGAACAGACCAGCTTTATATTTGAGTTCATTATAAAAACAGAGAAAGAAGGAAAAAAATTGCCTATCTCCATAGGAAAGTCCATTTCTTTCTCTTTTGACCTAATCAATATGAGAAGGCATTAAAAATAATGGTTTCAAAATCTTAACTAGAAATGCCAGTTTGGCCACAAAAGCCTTTGTTAAAAGGGCATGTGGGAATCCATGGGGAGAGTCATCATTATACTAATCCACTCAGGATAGTTGGTTTCTATACCTCTGAGTCCAGATATTTGTCCTGGATTCTGCAGCAGCCAAGGCAGTGGGAGATTTTTTTCTGAAGCAAACAAATCTCCCTGTTTCATACTGATCCAACCTAATTCTAGCCACCCAGCCTACACATTATATATTTCCTATTTTGAGAAAAACATTCCTGGAACAGGGAGTGGGCAGTGGACTCAATTCTATTTTCCACTAAATTAAAGACACCTTACAGATAAGGAAAGCCACATTTTCTGTGACAGGGAAGAGGGCAGAATACTTGCTGCAGAGAAAAAAACTACAAACCAAGAACCAGAGAATAAGAGGAAAATGGCAGACTGACTTCCGGTTAAAGGATAGCTGTAAGCTATTACAAGGCTCACTCTGGCATCCTCCCTTATTCCTCAGCTCCATCCACATCTGTAAAGAAATCGTTTCTCAAAAGCAGAGCAAAATTCCAGCTTTGCAAGGGCTTCTAACCCTGGCCTCATACAATCAAGGCAAGACCCTCAAGTTATAATTAGCTTTCATTGACCCTTCTCCAAACATCTTTTAGCCTAGGGGCAACAAAAGCTGGCAGTCAGCATGACCAATTCACTGCTATTTATATCCGAGCTTAGGGGCTATTCTTTGTGGCCACAATTGTGTTCTGACCTTCTCCAGAGGGAGTACTGAGGGTCAGCACAGTTTTGTTCATACTCAGATCAAGTTGATATACCATCTCTGGGGATTAGAATCCTGATTTGTGAGTGTAAATGGCAGCTTCTGGTTTTATTATTGGTGCGAGAGTAAAACTTTATTTCTAATATTTGCATTTAGTTGGGGGATCAATGAATATTTATAAAATGTATTGATAAAGCAAGGAAAGGAACATGGAGAAGAAGAAAGGATGAAGTAAAAACTTGTTAAAATTTTGTGGAGTTTACAGAAATCTAAGATTAGACTGGTTTTCTGAATTAACACTGACACAAATTTATCTCTTTAATAAGCTTGAGTTCAGTCTCATAACTGAGAATTTTACCTCTTCAGAAATTCAACCAAGGACAGCACAACCTAGGTGGACAAAAGCACTAAAACCAGAGGAGCAGCCTTCTTGCTAATAGCATCATTAACTGACATTTTTTTCGTGTTTACAGGCGCCAGACAACGTTAAGAGTTCAGTCCTAGTATGAAGTGTTATCATTTCCAGAACACAAGCTAGTAGGTGGGATTGAAGCCCAACTGGAACATTTACTAGTTGTGTATCTCCAGAAAATTTATTTCTGGGTTTCTTTCTCTATGTTTGTTTGTTTTCAAAATGAGTGTTGGAAGTAATCCTCACTTTACTTCCAAAGTAAAGTTGTGGTGAGGTTAAATGAGTTAGTACATGTAAAACACTGAGCATAGAATCTGGCACATGGAAAGAGCTTAAATAATTCTCATCTGTTACTATTATCCACTCACTAAAGATGAAAATGTGGAGATCTAAAAGGTTCAGTAACTTTCTCAAGGTCATACAGTGAATAATGAACAAAGCCAGGATTTAATTCAGGTGACCTATCTCTAAAGTCCATGTGCTAAACCTTAACGCCTCCCTGACGAAGCACATTCCCTGGGATCCAGTATAATTTGAACTCAGCCCTTTCTGACATAGCAGGAGCAGTACAGCAATACGATGATGATGGGCTCTTTTTGGCCGAGAGCTTGTGGCAGACCATGAATTTAAGAACAGAATAGTGTAGTGACTAATCACTACAAAAGCTGATGATGCTACGTTTGTTAATTCCTCAATGGGAGAGGTCAATGCAGGAAAAACTGTTGGCTAAAACTAGATTTGTCTCATGTGACATTCAAGCATGCTTATGAAGTAAAACTCTTATGAATTAATAACTTTAGTGAGGGCACAATATTTCACCTAAAGCAAATAGAAATTACCTTTTCAGGTGGAAAAGTACACAAGTTCCTAACTAACAAACGTGCTTCATACTCACACCATGCCACATATTTTATCACACGGTATCTCATTTAATCTCTGCTAAAACTCCGTGAAATAGAAATTATTAACTTTATTTTATGGATGAGAAAATAGGTTAAATGACAAGGTCAGAAAACGGCAAAGTTAGAATTTGAATCCATATTTGCCTGGTTCCAAAATGCAAGGCTCCAAAATCCAATTTTTAGCCCTGAAACTAACACTGCCTTGTTGCTTGTGCCATGATGCTCTGTTTATGTACAAGAATTGAGAGTAAGGACTATTCTCGACAAGGCTCTCTCCTTATACAATAGTATAAGCGTGGCTCATTACCTTAACATGGCTTGTCATACAGAGAGGAGGCTGAATAAATGTTATTTTTCCTTCCAACCATATACTTGTAAAGCACTTTGGAATTTTAAAAGACTTGTATTTTCTTATATTAAGTAAGGCCAGGGAAGGCATTACTGCTAGCACTTTACTGATGGAAATAGTGGGACCTGCAAAGAGTAACTTGCTCCAATCTGAAAGTTTTAGAGTGGCGTCATAGGCTTCATGCCCTGGGCTTTTCACTATACTTCATTCCCTACCTTTGGCAACACTGTCCAGAATAGGTGATTAAAGGATCTAAAACTACAATAGTTTCTACAAATATAAATGATTTATATCAAAAGGCAAATACTCCAGATGTCTATATAGCCATACCAAAAATGTTTCCACTGAGACAGAGTTCTGAACATGTGAGGTTCCTAAAATGGATAGATCTTTGGGATCTATCTAAAACTATTGATGGGTATCTTTGGGTTCCTGTTCTCCTACATCAGCTGCAAACATCACGTGGTTTACAGGATCAAGACAGCTCAACGACCAAAAGTGTCTCCAAGCTATTGGTGGCAGGCCCTGAGGCATAAAAGAGGAGCAGTGGCTGCAGGGGGTGCGGTAGTTGACACAATGCAGTGTATTTATTTCCTGACTCTGAGGAGATTACAGCAGAAGCAGAAAGAGACAGAGAGAGAGAATGAGACAGAAAGACCAAACACAACCAAATATCTGCACACAACATCAAGCACCATAGCTTGGAGCAAATCGTACTTACATCAGCCTTAGCTTTCAATTGAACACTCAAAATTCAAAAAATTACACGCCTTCCTTCCCTCTACAGGATCAGGAGAGGGGAAAGAGAAGCTTCCAGAAGGGGGGGGGGGAAGCTTTGATTAACCACACATTTATTTATGCAAGGAGGAAAATGCCTTTGCTGCATCTCTAGACGGAGGAGCACTGTGTTCCAGTCAAGAATCCCTGTCTTATAATGGGCACTCAGGAAATGCTTATTGGATGAGGATCCCGGGTCTCTCAAAGTGATGGAGATGACATCAGTCCTGCGCAGGAGGGACTGGAAACTGAAAATTTCTGACACTAACCCAGACAAAAATGGACAGGCTATCCAGATAATGCACTGAGAACTTCGAGCAATCAAATAAATATGCAGCTTAATTTTTTTTTTTTTAAAACATCACTTACGTTATAGTCACAGACTGCTCAATTCCAAACCATCCTCCAGGTAACCTGAGTTCAGAGACTATTAAAATGAAGTCTCAATACATTTTGAAAAATGACCTTCAGTAACATAAATTTGAAGCCATTTTTACTGGAGATGAGTAGAATGTTTTTAAAGCACCATTAGAAGGCATTTGTGAGTGAATCTTGCGTAAGATTTTCTTTTCAATTCTTTTGAAAAGTAAGTAAGATCGACAACTACACTAGTTCCGCTTGGACAAAATTTGATTATTCTGGCTAGCTCACAGGAGAGCTAATGATTCTAATGGATTCTTAAACTACCCTAAGTACTTCTCCAAACTTGGCTATGTCCACAGTCACAATGGATTCAATCATGTGCATATGGAAAAGGAGTCAAGTTGGGGGTGAAAACCTAAAAGGCAATGAATGACAATTTTGGTTCCTGGCATTCCAAGGTCTGCCACACCAGTTGATGCTATACCCGAATGTGCCTTTACATCTCTTTATATTAACTTCCTATAATTCTCATTCTTTTTCTACGGCATTGACATGATACCTTTCAATGGAAACCCACTGCACTATAGCTTAGGATTATTTTCTGTCATCTGAAATTCTTCTTGTGCAAGTCTTCTAGGACTGCTGTACAGAGCCTAATTCCATCTCAGTGGAAAGCCCTAAACGTAAAGAGAGAAATGAGCTTGTAAATGCAGTCTGGAGAGGTCAGACTAAATATTTTGTTAAAGGTGGTCTCAGGAGTAATATTTGTTCCTGAGGCTGATGTGAACATTTCCGCTAAGAATCAATAGTGGACCCATTTGCACGACGCTTAGTGTTCAAAGTGTTTCTGTGCATTTATCCCACCCTGCACACTTTCTCTCTATAGGTAAATATCGGTGGCTGTCTGAGTTTCAAAATGCTTCTGTCAGCCGCGTTGTTAGCCTTGCCTGAGAGTGGAGCTGAAAAGACCAAAGCATCGCTATCCATCCTCTCTATAACCTGCATTCAAGTAAAGATTTTCCTGGTGTGACAGCTGTAACTGTGCTTTGTTTCTCTGCCTTTAGCTCCACAGTTGGTCTGCTGCCCTGAAGACTTTGCTCAGAACAGGCCACCCCGTTTCCGCTGGCTAAACCTCCAGGCCATGTCTGCTGATTTTGCTTCCCGACATTCCAAAGCTCTGCAGACCAGATGAGGGGCTGACTCAGGGCCCATTCTGCCTGACTCCATTACATCTGTCATCCTCTCGGCACAAATCTTGGGATGGCTGCCTTTACCTCTCTTCCATACCTGTTCTAGCCAATGGAACAGTGCTGTAGCAAACAATGCTTCAAAAGGGAGGGAGTATGGCATAGAGGGAGGGGCATGGACAGACCCTTTGTGAAATTCCTGGCTTGGCTGTTTACCAAGCAAGTTAATCGATCTCTTTAAGCCTCAGTTATCTTATATCTAAAAAGAGTATAATAATGCCTACCTAGAATAAGTGTTATAAAGACTGAAACAACACCTGAAAAGCGCCTGGCCCATATTGAGCATGCTATAGAATAGCCACTTTTATTCAATACTGATAAAAACCAGCAAGTTCTAGGAGCAGGTATCACATTACTTAGGAAGCTAGAGTAACAAACATTCTGTAGACGGCGGATCATTTGGCAGGAACTTCTCCCTGTCTCTCAGTACATCCTCAGACAGCGTGCTAGCTGGCAGCAGAATTCAGTGATAGATTTATGACAGTGTGTTGCGGATGGAAATCTTTGACTGGGGCAAGCTGGGATGTGACCCCTTTCTCCTTCAAGTTTATCATCAATCAATGGTGCTATGCCATCTCTGTAAAGGGGATCTTAATCTCTTTTTGCCCTTACACTTCCAGAAAAGATCAGGCAGCAATCAAGTTTCTGCCTAATAAGTTTGCAAGGGCTCTCCAGCACTTGGAACAAGAGCGGGCACCTAGTAGGCACTCAATCAGCATTAGACGTAAGGAAGAATGAATGAATGACTTCAAGTGATATTTTACATCCTAGTGAAAGACTCTCCTACAGATCTGGAAGCACTGGTGTTGCCTGCAAGTTCCTCTTTACATTTTCATATGTTTGAATATGATTCTGTAAGATAACATTGGCACTCACCTAGCTCCATTTCACTCCATTGATAGTAGGTCACTATGGATACTTACATGAATGATTGCACCTGAGTAAATGTCAAGACACTCAAATTTCAAACTGAAAGGGGCCTTAGTGATTTGCCCTTATCTATCTTTCCTGCCTACCTACAGTATGCGATGTAGCAAAGTTCACATCCACTTGCCCACTTTTCATTCTAAAGGCACATTGTGTTTCCCATGTGCCTTTAAGGAATCATTCTTGATCTCAGCCATAAAATTGGAAAGCTGCATAAATGACAAGATGATCCCGGAAGGCAGCTGAAACATGGGGCAGATTGAAACCGACAGTTAATTTGTAGCAGTAAAAAATAATGATATCATCGTAAAACAAGTTTAAGATCAGACTGGGCTCAAACATTCTGCGCCCACAGAATATATAGACGGGCACTGTCAAGCTTAAATAACAAAGCAAAACAAAACTGAACCTCCCAGCTTCACCAAGTGCAATTTATTTGCTTTTTTACGGTACGCTACCACCATCTGCTGGCTGCAGCTGATAAAATACCGAGCATCCTCCAAGTCCTGGAATATTCCATTCTGCAGAGCCTGTTGTTAATTACTATGCACAAGGAAACATTTTTAACCTCACAATATCATTGAAATGTTACAAATAAATCAGATCTTCCTAGAACACCAAGCAAATGAAAGAGCCGGGAAGGCTAGACACTGCCAAAGGCTCCCTGGCCTGCTCTGCCTAAAAGATGCACTTGCTGGGTGCTTAAGCCCCAGCACATTCTCTTTTGATTGCCCAGCTCCCTCCTTACACGGGCTCAGTTTCAGACGTCCTCCTCTCCAGCTGCCTTCTCTACCAGGCATCCTACACAGCACTGCAGTGATAGGCAAAGCAGCAGTTCTTGGCTAAAAACAGCCTCCTCCTGGAGATCTTAAAGGAAGAAAACCACTGACATTTGTCTTCTTCAAGGAAAGCAAAGCCCTGGTGTGATTCAACAAGGAAAAGGAGGATATCCTTGGCTCCCAAAACTCCCACAGCAATATTTTAGAAAGGCTTCCACAGGGTTAAATGCCTTGTGTTGTGCCTGTTTTTCCTAATTTGGCAACAAGTTAGGAATTCTTTGGAAGGAGAAAAGCTAGAGTCTTTATACAAATAAAATTTAGCCACCTATTCAGTCTTACCATTGTAGACTCTCTTGTGACTCACATCGCAGGCCTCTGACTTCTCAATCATCCTGAGGATAAGAGAAGGCTTTAGGAAATATTCCTTCTTCACCGAAACTTCTTTTTTTCTTGTGCTTACCTGAATTTAAAATGTTTATTCACTGAGCATGTAATAACTGTATTATAAAACAATTTCTAAAACTCCTTCAAATGGTCATCTATTTAGAAAGTTTTTCTGTTGCTCATATTTTTACAATCATAATGAGGTAATGATGGGTCCCAGACAAAATATCTAGCTCTTACTGAGCAATGATGTAAATACATCACAAGATGTTTTCCCTGGAGAGAAGACCACAGCCTAGTGCAGCAGCAACAAATGACACTCTCCAGCTCTGACACGCCTCTGTGTATGATCAGGCTATCCCAGTTAGAAGGGCATAATGCCCCTATACACAGACCACACTGGGCTGAATTAATTTCCTCCTGAACAGTATCATCCTTGCATCCATCTAAACAATTAGCTCACTCTCCTAAACATTCTGATGTGAACTTTAGTTCAAAGGCATTTTACGTTTTCTTCCTGATACTGCAATTTCAGAAAGATACCACTTATAGGTTAGGTGATTTCTGTATAACAAAGCAAACCCCTATAAGCAATGTAGCCTTGACTAAAATTTTCATTTAAATTATCATTTTGTATAAATGACCAGTGAATACATTTTTAAATGTTCGATGTCATCAAAACAATTAATATAAAATTACCCTAAAATAAAATAATAGTGAATATATTTTCTTATCAAATAGCAAAGAATTTTTAACAACTAATAATACCCATTGTGGTCAAGAAACAGGAAAAGGTACTCTATGCACAACTGTCAGGAGTATAATTTGGTACAACCCTTCCAGGAGGTAATCTGGCATTGTTTATTTAAAAATCCTTTTTAAAAAGTGTACAAACCTGTGATTTATACATTCCAGCACTAGAAATTTATCCCAAAAGAATAATCATGGCTGATGAATACAACAACATGAAGTCACAGCCTTGTTTGTAACTTACATATAACATCACAGCCTCGTTTATAATAAGGGAAGTTTTTAGTATTCAGATATGGTAGGCTGAATAATGGCCTCCCCAAAGATGTCCACATTACCTTACAGAATATATTTCCTTACATGAATATATTACCTTACATGATCAAAAGGATTTTGCAGGTATGATTAAGTTAAGGATCTTGAGATTATCCCAAGACTTATCTGGATGGGCTCAATGTAATCACAAAATTTCTTATAAGAGGAAGGCAAATGGGTTAATGGCATAGAAGCTGAAGGGACAATGGTGCAGGAACTAGAATGAGGTCTTTGAAGATGGAGGATGGGGCCATGAGGCAAGAACACGGCGGTCTCTAGAAGTAGGATAAGGCAAGGAAACAGACATTCCCCTAGATCTTACAAAAGAAATGAAGCCACGCTAACACCACAATTTTAGGATTTCTGACTTCTAGAACTGTAAGACTAAACAGATTGTGTTGTTTTAAGACACTAAATTGTGGTCATTTGTTATGGCAGCAATGAAAAACTAATATACCAGATATCAAGTAGTAGGGAATTTGGTCAATTTAGGGCTCCAAAAGCCTTATACTTGAGGGTCTGAGTTATGAAAGAGGTTGTTTTTTTTTAATCCAGTGTTTTTATTTTAACGATAATCTTAAAAATGTTCATGTAAAGATATTCTGGACCATCTGGTAGACCAATTTATAACTAACAGCTATGCTATGATTTCAATGCCCAAGTTTGTGTTTGTGTTTATAGTCACGTTAGTAGTGCCAAGCGAAGGCTAACTCCCCAGAGTACTCTAAGAACATAGCTGACATGGCAGTTCAAAGAAGAGCTGTGGGAGGACTGAGTTACCACTGGTAAGTAGCTGTCAAAGTCACATTCACAGTGAGTAGCTGTCTTTGTATCTAACAAAATATAGGTTTAGTAGTAAAGAATTTTTGTTTAAACTTCTGTTGATGTACTTTGAAGTGCACCATTAAATTGACTGACCCATGAAAATAATAGATCACAGGTTTAAAATGAGTTTATTATTAGAAGGAAAAATAATGACGATGATATTCAAGATAATTCAGATGATGGTCCACCAGGCTCAAAATCAAATGAACCATGCCAAGAAAGAAAATATAAAGAGTAGGATTTATCATCCTACTTTTAAACATAAACTATCACCTTAAATGACTGGTGCCGTTTTAATTATATTGATTTTATATCTAAATTTAAATTTGTATTGGTTTTATAGTTGTAGACAGGTTAAGATCATGAATAGTTAATACTAATTTTATATTTCTACATAGAGAGTAACTACACAATAAAAATAACATAAGTCAACTCAGGAGGGAGCATGAGAATTTATTTTTCCATTGAAAAGGATTCATGTATTTGCTCAAGCCTGAGAAATGTAGAGTTAATTAATTGTGGTACCTCTTTCCAACGGAATATTATTCAATCATTAGAAATGACATTGTAGAATAACATTTAATGAAATGGGGAAATGATCAAGACTTATTTGTAAAATTTAAAAACACTTGCAAACTGTAGCAGTAAGATTCCGATGTTTAAAAAGAAAGTAATTTCTATACATAGAAAAATGAGTAGAAGATACATACACAACTAAATGGCAATGCACTGCTGGGTTTTTTAATATACTTTTTGGTATTTTCAAATTTTTTTACAACAAACACTACTTTCACAGTGAGAAGATAGACCTCTGAGTATTAAATCTGGGGTTAAAACACTCTTCTCTTGGTCCCGGCTCCAGAGTGTTTAAAAATTGAAATGACATTTGTTTCTCAACTCCTGGAAGACAACTTTGCTGCTGAATAAGACAGTCTATGCTCCTCTAGAATAAGAGCAAGAGTGTCAATGAAAAACTCAACAAATCCACCATCTGCCCCCTGAACAGTTGTGAGAAATATATACATACACATATACACGTATATAATCATTCCCCAGGAAACCTGTATACTTAAAGTTTAAATTATTTAATTGGTGGTAAATCATTTTCCTAGTGAGAAGTTTGAGAGCTACTTTTCATTCACTGGGCTGCCACACATTCTCTTATTCCCAACTGCTAGTATTTTAAATCCATGTGCTTTTGAAAAACTATGTATCCCCTTTCATATTTTTAGGTTAACCTCTATAACTTTTCCTGTAAGTATAAATTATTGCAGAGGATGTATTTACCAACATACTTTACATTGATACATGCTTCAAACATGTATTTGTCAAAACTTTGGAACTAAAAATTTTAATTTATTATTACCTATAAATTCAAATTCATTGTGAGATGGACTGGAACAGAAAGACATGAGTATGTTGCTGGAATGATATAGAAATAAGGTGCATCATGCATCAGTAATTCTTACCAAAGTTTTCTCTGCTTTGCTCTTACAGGATTCTCCCTCAGGAGCCATACAGTCTCAAATACTATGGTTAGACACTACAATGAGATTAGAGATGGGTGAGATGCATGGTTATCTTATATATAAAGAATAAAGGAGAGCGACTGTGAAAGGGCAGTGGGGAAGGATTCTCCCCAGCCATTCTCTCTGGGAGATTAGTTTTAGGAAAGAGTCTAAGTAGAATCTGTGGATCTGGAAATTGATTCCCTTAAAGGTATCCATGACTTTGTAGCTCCTGCAAAATCTGTGGACTTCCAGGTTTGTATGGAGATCCTTGTTTGAAAACTGCTGCTTTAAACCCGAACAAGATAAACAAGTTTTTATCCAACTAAAAATAGAAACGGATTTATTGTCAGAATACTAGCCTTGATACCAGAGCTGATAGTACAAAATACTCCTGAGAATATGTAGGATCACTTCTTTAAATTATGTTGAAGTTTTTTCCGATATGATGCACCTTCTGAAGGTAAATCATGCAGACAAAATTCTCACAATCATAAAGTCTCATTCTTTTACATAAGAAAATGCCTCTGAATTATCCCCAAATTCTAGCGATTAACAAAATAATCTATTCTCCAGAACTTGGGCTATTCAGTTTGGGGGATGAATATGTAAATTATTTAGTTATGATCCCCATTTTTCTTCCCCCAACTCCTGTGGCTTGGATTTCCATCATATACCTAAGGCCTTCATTAGCTTGTAGTCTACAGGGTACTGATTTTTGTGATTAAACGGAACTTAATCTAACAGCAAATTTTTTTAGTGCATATTCCAGGCAGGCACTGGTCTAGATTGTAGGAAGTATGTTATCAAACCACTCCTTAATGCCTATGAAATAGAGAAAGTGACTAGATATGGATAAACCAATGGTACATTGGTATTTCATAATAGTATCTTACTCCATTTGATCCTAGAATGTTATAACAAAAACTATCCCCAGTTCGTGAATCTGTCTAATGTTAGCCCAACTTTGAAAAAAATGTATCTAATGCCTTCCCCAAACCACCCCCAACTCCCACCCATCCCCCCAACTTCTAGACTAGAAGCAGAGAGCTTCTCTCTGTACTGATTAGAAACCACCAGCAGCCCAACTAGCGTCAGGAGGATTCTCTCTCTCTCGCTCTCTCTGTACCTACCTTCCTTGCATACTCTGCCAAAAGTCTCACCTCCCTTTTGCCAGCACTCTGTGGTCCAGCCATAATGACCTTTTTCCTTCCCAACCCCAGGAATTCTAATAAGCTGGCCCCTTTCTGGAACAAGCCTCTCACTCCCACTCCCCTGCTAAACTCTACTCACCCTTCGAATCCCAGCACAGTTGAGGGGGTCCCCATTCTGCATTCTTGCAGAGCCCTGAACTTCTGATCTCAGTTTGCAATCATATTTTTGTTTTTTTAAAATTATTTGATTAATGTCTGTCTCTCTCACCAGCCTCAAAACTATACGAGGCAGAGTCTGTGAATGTTTTGTCACCATTGTATCTTTATGGTGTCTGGAACATAGGAGAAGCTAAATAACTATCTGTTCACTATGTGTATGAATAGTTTAACCCTGCTTGAAAAAACCCAGACCTGGATCATCAAAGTATACTCAGAAGGACAACTCCCTGAGTGTGGACTCAAGCCCCAACCCTTGCCTTGCAAGGTCTAGGGAACCTGTGAGGTAATTTTGCAAAGGCTTTTTCAGACACTTGCCTGGTTAATAGGGAGCCAATGAGGCAGAAACTGAGAAATGTGATTCCCTCATGGTCAGCACTACAACGGCACTCTCCTGGCCTTAAGACTCTTCCATGATCCTTTCTCTGGGTCCTTTCCAATTGGGCCTGGGTTTTTTCTGCCTGTTCACTCCTGAATCACCAGCACCTAACAGACTGCCTACCACCTATTGGATGCTCAATAGATATGTGAACACAAAGTCCCCTGCAACTGCCCAGGAGCATAAGCGTTTGGTACCTATGCACCGTTTGCAATCTTCCCACATTAATCTCACTCTCTTTTTTTAAACTCACCATTTTTTTTTTCTCCTGACTCACTGATTTCCACAAACTGCCATTTCACTCTGAGAGGTTGGCAGCAACATAACTTAAGTTGACCATGAGAACTTTCTTTTTCTCATAACCCAAAAGAGCAAAGATGAAAAACACTGCTCCACTCTTCTCAGCCAAATGTGCCTTTGAAAGATTTGATTTTTGAGCTCAGAATCCAACTCTCTAATTATCTAAACAATTCCACAAGTACAAAATACCATATTTACATATGCAAAGCAAGAATTAGGAATCAGAATACTTAATTCACACAATTGAATGTTGAAACAACTACAGATTCAGATAATATTTTTTGCAAATACACTTCTCCAAAGTGGCCTTATAATATACATCTTTACATGGCGTCATAGGTCCTCAATATCTAATCTCCAAAGAATTGATATTTTAGGAACTTAAGTTCTTAGGTAAATATTTGGAATACGTTTGCAAATTGAGATTCCATAAGCAATGTTGTCAACTTACAGGCCTCTCTTGAAAATGAGATCCTTGGTTTGCAAGCATTTTGTTTTAAAACCTAGGTAAGGAACAGGGAGGCGACTGCACTGATGGCTTAATAGCTTTTTCTTCCTGGGTAGACTCTTTTAGGATGAAAGTGATTATTTCGAAATCCATTACATTCTAAGCAAATGTCTCTACCCTGGAAAAATAAAACAGAGGAACTGCTAGCTGGCTCCTGAGCAACTGTTGCCATTTTTTTCAGCGTTTTTCCTTATTACAGTTGTCCCTCTGTATCCGTGGGGGACTGGTTCCAGGACCCACGCACAGATATCAAAATGCACAGATGCTCAAGTCCTTTATATAAAATGGCATAGTATTTGCGTATAACCTATGCACATCCTCCCATATACTTTAAATCATCTCTAGATTACTTATGATACCTAATACAATGTAAATGCTATGTAAATGATTGTAAATACAATGTAAATTCTATGTATGTTCAAGTTTTGCTTTTTGGAACTTTCTGGAATTTTTTTATTCTAAATATTTTCAATCCATGGTTAGTCAAATCCGTGGATGCAGAAGCTGTTGATATGGAGGGCAGACTGTTCTCCCAAATGTTTAATTAAATATCTGTAGTAGTCCCCATCCTCCTTGCAGTCCCATGTAAAACTTACCTCGTTCAAAGAAACATTATTCTAGTGAAATTATAACCTTTCTTCTGTGGTTCTAGGCCAACACTTAATGCCCTCCTTTTCTAATTTTATACCAGTTTATACCAGAGTCAAGGTCCAACTCCATCCTGGAATGACACATTTTCCACTCAGCTGTCTTCTTGCTGTTTAATCTGAGCATCATTCCTACAGGGATATGTCCCAGGAAGTCACCTCCCCAGCCCTCAAACACCCCTAATAAACACTACAACCTATCCTGATTCACCTTCTCATGGCATGTTAAATGAAATTATATGTAAAATAAGTCAGAGATGATAGAGCGGTGGCAGAGGAATTTTTAATAAACAGAAAAATTAAAATATAATAATTAACATTATGCTTGGACCTTTCAGTTCATTTCTCTTCCCCAGTTTCACTTTTTCCTGCATATCTAGGCATGAAATCTTTATTTCACTAAGATAGGCTTAAGAGCTTAAAACCTCTCTTTTGCTAGTTACCTAGGGAATCCAAGAAATAGCTAACTGAAAGATTCCACATTATTCTTTTTTCCAACTGGTTGCATCATTTTATCTACTTCAAGGATAGCCTTTGAAAGTATAAAGTCTGGATGTGACAGTGTGCTGTACAGCATACCCAGACAAAGGCAATGCTCCATATAAGCCTGGGGGAAGAGTGAGGAAGAAGGCATTATTTACCTGGTCTGCACACTCAAGATACAGGAATTCTGACTACAGTTGTCAAGTTTGTCAACTTTGCCAAGATACCTAGCTATGAGAACACCTGGAGAGATATGTTATTATTTAGGAAAATAATTATAGGATTTATTGGAAATCACTGAGTCTGCTATATAGAGTAAGAATTACAGGTGGGTTACCACGCAGCTGATTATAACTAACATGTTAAAATAATATAGTTGGTTCCAACATTAATTTCCCCCTTACTAGGAATTAGCAAACACCTGAACCATAGTACCAAAGGAAGCATCTCTTGTCCATTCTCAAAATACCTTCTTGTACTCTGAAAACTGTGATCACCCTCTGAGGCCCCATCCCAAAAGGATCATCATCTTATACAAGTCCTAACTGCACAAAGAATTGTCACTCTAAACGTACTTGAAGGAGATTGTTTTTCTTCAAGAAGCTCTGCTAAATTCTGTACCTTTCACCAGTTACTTATTTCAGGGTTAATGATGTCACTCTGCTGCTTTCTGTATCTGAGTCTGTAAGACTATCACCCAGATATTTCAAATTTGCCTTGTTCTTCTTTTTGGGTTGTGTCGCTCTGTGCAACTAGGGAAGGTGGAAAAGGAGGCAAGGGGAATTATTTACTCAGTTCTTTGGAGTGGGTTTGCTAAGAGCTGAAAATACACCCTCCTGTTGGTCAGAAATATGAATTCTATGATCTTCCTCTGCCTTTCCTCACAGCTTTTTGCCCTAAAAATGCTTCTACCTTTTGATGCAATAATTCTACTTTTGTGAATCTATCCTAGGGAAACAATGTAAAATATACAAAAGCTTTATGCCCAAATTATATTAATAGAAACATATTTTAATAGAAAAATAGAAACATTCTAAATGGATGATAATAAGAGTGATTAAGTAAACTATGAAGTGTCCATTACAAATTATGTTTGCAAATATTTAAAATTACTTGTAAGTGCATATGATATATTATATGTTTTAAAAATCTATGTACGTGCACTGTATTCATTTCGTATTGCTGCTGTAAAAAAATTACCACAAACTTAGTAGCTTAAACAATATAAATGTATTATTCCATAGTTCTAGAGGTCAGAAGTCTGAAATGCATCTCAGTGGACTAAAATCACGGTGTCGGCAGGACTGCATTGCTCCTGGATGCTTTAGGAGAAGATCCATCTCCTTGCTTTTCCCAGATTCTAGAGGCCACCTGCATTCCTTGGCATGTGGCCCTCTTCTCCAGCAAGCTGACATCTTTCGGGCTTTCCCTTTTCTGCCTCCCTTTTCCACTTTTAAGGACCACTGTAGTTATATGGGCCCACCTAAATAATCCAGGATTACCTACCTATTTTAAGGTCAGCTGATTAGCAACCATAGTTCCATCTGCAGCTCTACTTCCCCTTTACCATGTAACCTCACATATTCATGGGTTCCATGGATTAGATGTGGCTCTTTGGGGGGACCATTATTCAGGCTACATATACTATGCAAAAGAAACAAACCAAACAACCAAACAAAACTAAAGACAAAAACAACAACAAAACTTGGCCTAGAAAATCGAGATGAAAACATACCAAAATGTTTGCATTACTTAGTAGAGCTGTAGGTTATTGTTTTTATTCTCCTTGATTTTCCATGATATCCAAGTTTTCTTATTTTCCATGATTTATTATGTTCTAGATATTAATAAAATTCTTATTTTGATAATGAAAAAATGTCATCCAAAAAAGACTTTTTTTAATCCCTGTGGCTACAGCAGCCTATAAAAGATAACTTTTATTTTCTTACATGAATTTTCTCACTTGTAAGTAATCAACTAGTTAAAAGAACTGAAAGAATAATAAGTACAGAGTTATTGATTAGTAAAATCTGCCCTAAAAATATACAGTAACACCAACCCTACTGACTAAGAGAGCTCAGAATTGCATGTCAACTTGTAGCTATTTGTCTTATCTCCCCAATTAAAAAGCAAACAATTTAAGAGCAAGTATGAGTCGTATTTTTTGCTGCCAAATTATTAGTGTTTAAAAGACAGCATAATCATGACCCTTAAACAAATATAAAATGAACATGCCAAGACTTTATTTAACTCAATAATTAAAGAGGGGACCAGTAAGATGTTACAACCTATTCAGAGGAGAATTTAAAATACCATGCATATATAATCAGATGAGGAATTCTGAAATAAATTTACAACTAAATGCCAAACAGGTCTATTCACAGGGCTATAATCAATTTAATTCCACCAGACACAATTAATTTACATTTCTAGGGACTAGAATCATTTGCATTATTCTTGGTTCTCTACAACTTAGAGAGTTATAAAATAGCTAAAAGACAGTGAAAATCAGAGATAACCCAGAGGGTCGGTCATGCTAGATAGGACGCTTCAGATTCTTTTTTTTTGGGGGGGGGGGGCATACCAGTATTTCACAATTTTTCCTGACAATATAATACCTCACATAGTACCATGTATGTAGTAAGCACTCAGTATAAATTTGAGGTTTGAATGTTTGATTGAAAGATGGGGTCTGGCCTTATTGTACTAATTGCATTTAGAATGCCAGTTCCCCTATTATTCTTTTTCTTTGTCTTAAGTGTTAGGCAGGAAGTTAGCCATGAGCAATGAGAGGCAGCCCCGTTGGCTGAAAGTCCAATACCCGCCTAATCCCTCCAAGCTATTTGCCAACCCTGCCCCAAACACGCCCCCATCAGTACTCCAAAATGGTCAGGGATCCGGAAAAATCCCCCACTGGCCGACTGGAGGGACTTACCCCACTCTGGCATATGCGCACACCTCACGCTATCGTGTCCAAAGATAACCTTTGGCAGCCATTAGCCTCATTAAAGGTTCATAAATATTCAATGATACATACATCTGATTATAACAGACTGAATTATGGGAAGGACATGCGCGTCAGAACCTCTTGTTATATAACCTGCATATGTCAATCAAGACTGTCAATCAACGACCTTGTCTTAAAAACTCTACACCCCACCCCTCCGGGGCCATTGCCTTACCTGGCCTGGCCCACCTCTCTCTTGAGGTGGTCTCTCTGTTCTCTCCTTATCTACAATAAACTCTCTTGCAACCAGTAATACCTCAGATTCTTCTTTGCATCCTTACCGAGAACTGAGGCCCATGGGAGGAGGGGTCTCCAGACTCTCTTCCACTAACATGAAATCCCTAGTTCTTTGCCCTTCTTTCCTAGGTATGCTTAAATTATAAGAAGAGGAACGTTTCTGACATTTGGGTGTAGCGGGACTTGCTAAGGTGATATTGAAGAGAGAGAGTATCTGATATTAAAGTATAATGCTAGTTAAGTACAATTATGACAGGAAGCAATCTCAGGCCTCATAAGACTAGAAATGGTAGACACTCTCCCCTGTCTTGAGTGGGAAATTTTATGGCCCTAAAAAAGAAAATGGTCTGGAGATAGCCAAGTAACTGCCAGCATTTTCGCCTGGGTTATGCATCTAGATTTCAGCGAGATTTCCCTCAGGCCGCCCAATGTTCAAACAAGCTGTATGTTTTTCAAAAAGTTTAAAGCTCTTCTGGAAAAATCTTCATTTTCAAAGAATCCATTCCCATAACCTCAGCAGAGAACTGTAAAAGTAGATGGACCTTTACTTCAGGAGCTACAGAAATTAAATAGTTTAAGGACTCTTGGTCTAAGGCCCTGATATTTTATTTTTCAGATGGGTAAAGAGGCAGAAATTATCCAATTAAAGTCATCAAAATTTGAACACTAAAGGAAAAATTTTAAATCTATAAAAGAGTCTAGTTATGTTACCAACCAGGGTTCTTGGCCTTCCCCAATCAACAGATATTGACCAGAGGCCAGACAAGAAATTCAGGCAAGGTTTTACTGGGGCCCCTGCTGCAGCAGGGGGGAGCGAGAACAAACAACAGGTTCCCTTGTTTCTTATATGGGGTGAGGATAGGGGTGTGTCCAGGGGTCGGGCCAGAGGGGTGGCTTAGGTGTTTTGCCCACGTCTTAGGTGGTGCTGTGTGCAGGGGGCATGCACAGTACCCTGCTTTTGCTCCCAACACCCTGTTTTTGCTCCAGGCTCTTCAGAAGTGGGAGTTGGAATTTTTGGTCTCTTTGTATCTTTTGGGTCCAGAATTTGCCCCAACTGCCCCACGCACACAGTTATTTTTAGTCCCGTACAGTTTCTTTGTATTTTGTTGCTGGAGGAGAGGTGTGTCCAGATACAAGCATTGCAGCACTGCAGCAGAGGGTCCCAGGTCCCAGCCTGTCTCAGTTACAGTAACTTTAAAAAAAATAACTATTGTAATTTTTTTAAGGTGTATAGACAGAGAAATATCAAGGCAATCTTGTACTGGTATCAGAGAGTCAACTCCAGTACCACTGGATGCACAGAAAACCAGATCAAACCAAACAAGATGCCACACATCTTGCCAATTAAAACCCTGAACAATTTAAAGTGCAGAATGATCTACCCACATTAAAACACATACACACACATAACAGAGGAAAACAACCCAGAAACTTGGCATTGCACCAACAATCAGCCAACACCTTGGCGTCCATTCAGATAGCATCTACCACTAACAGTCATAGTAATTCTTCTCGTTACAGTGTTTGCATGTACATAAATCAGATTCAGGTGAATTAACAATGTGCTATGAACTGCCAGACTTAGAGCAGCCAGCAGATTGTCTTAGGCGATACAGGATTGACACCTTTAAGCAGCACATAACTCTCAGAGCTACTGGACTACATTCCAGATGTACCTTCCTCAGTATTTTTCCATTTCCATAAGCTGATGAGTTTGTGTGTGACATTTTAAACTTTTGATATTTTACTACTGCCTGATTTTAATTCTAAGTGAATCTTGAAACTCAAATCGAGGGAGGAAACCACATGAAGTCTTTTCAAATGAGATCTGGATTTTTTAAGACCAAAGCACACTTGGTGCAGAGACATCATGTCTCCACGTTCCCTTAGAGTGCCGCCCATTTAACACTTCAAGCTGCAGTGTCTGTCAGCATTCGAGCTCCTCTTCCTGCTAAGCCTACAATTTCCAAGTGCACTTCAAACAGACTGAGGATAGCCCCTTGACTGCATGCATTTCAAGGCTACCCTTCACATAGGATCTAAGCAGCTGCCACATTAAACAGGAAAACCCATGGGTCAAAATCCAAACTGAGAGGGAAAAGGTAACAAGCAGACATGAGCCAGAGGTAATTTATGATTCAGTTAATGAAATTCTAATTAGGCTTATGAAGCCCTGAAGTATTTCCTGCAATGGCTTGTCATGAAGCCTTTATTCAAGGAAAGCCAGAGTGTGTTACATGTGGGTCATGTAGCATATTGTCACATAGATTCATGTTTATATTCCCTCTTTCACCGTCAAGCAAACTCTTAAAGGCAAGAAAGGTAATATGAAGTACTGAAGGGAAAAAGAAAAGGGGGGCAGCAATCTGTTCAAATCCAATGTGATCCTTGCTCAGGGGACATCTGGGTAATTGTTCAATTTCTCCTGATTTACAAAACAGATTGTTATCAGCCTAAATAACGTCTAAGAAATTCACCAAAGAGCATTTCTGGCTTGCTGTCCAGGTCATTTTAAGAGTGGAATTGTCATTAAAATTAAGAACATCTCAGAATTAAAAATAGAATGTTATTAAAAGTAAGGGCCCCCCACTTAATTAAGCATGCCT
Source organism: Aethalodelphis obliquidens (assembly GCF_003676395.1). Taxonomy (NCBI): domain Eukaryota; kingdom Metazoa; phylum Chordata; class Mammalia; order Artiodactyla; family Delphinidae; genus Aethalodelphis; species Aethalodelphis obliquidens. The sequence continues at coordinate 42,286,842 of NW_020837946.1, forward strand.
ACTCACAAGCATTGAGCAGTGCCCTCTGCAGAGCAGAAGGAGAGATGAAGGCCACTTAGCAAGTTGCCTGTGTGTCTGCGAGTGAGGCCCCATTAATCCAGGCCTGGAGAGATCAGGCCCACACCTGCAGTGGGAAGAGGTGCAGTGTTAATGGAGGTGGCCGAGCAATCTATTCTGAAGTGTTCTAGCTGGGAAATACATCTCAAGAGAGAGGAATAGAAAGTACTGTGCTTATTTAAAAAATAAGGCAAGAGTCAACGGTAAGTCCATGCTCAGACTCACTTTCACACTTTTAGATTTCATTAGCTTATTAGGATAAAATTATATTCGAAAGGCAACAGCTTGCAAAATCCTTGGGGGCCAACTTTCACAATCGTATCACTCCATCCTGGACCTTCCTTGACTTGATTCACTGACATCGCATTACTTGTATCATCATCCAGACAGTGGATGCAGGACCTATCATGCATGCATGATGATACGCCAACCTGTAAAAACTGGCACTTGAGATCTTGGCCCACATCTCACTGCCTTCCTTTGATTCTCTCATTGGAAAGGGTTTTCAGGGTTACCGACTCCCTCCTATCCCTTGACTCCTCAGTTCAGCAACTGCAACATGAGCTAAACTTGAAAAAAAATCACAACTCTAATAATGATACTTAATAACGTTTACCTCTCATGAAGAGATATGTATGAAATATAATTAATTCTAATAGAGCATTCCATTTAATTCTTTTTAGTATACTTTGAGGAAAGTACTGTTCATACCACCATTTTACAGATGAGAAAACTGAGGCATAGAGACAATGATAGTTTTTCAGGGTCATGTAGTAAGGCCTGAATTTTTTTTTTTTTTAAAGTGAGGGCTGAATTTAAACCAAGGTCTTTCTGACATTCAAAAGCCTCTGGACTTAACCTCTTCACTGATACTCCATGACTCACTATGCCATGTCGTCTCTCAATTTTCTATGAATTTGGGATGCCTATTTACTGATCAATAAATAAATTTTATAAATCCTGCCCTGAAAAAATAAGTATTGCCCAGAATCCCTATGTGCTTAATATATTTATAACAAGAGTGATGACAAATGATGATAATGTAGACTTGCATAGAAAGGACAAATTGTTCCAAATTGCAGGATGCGTTCATCAGTCAGCATGATTAAACTGTCCTCACTTAAAATAATGCTTTCACTCCCTCTTAATCATGCCCACTGTCCCCAACTATTGCCAACATCTGAAAGAGCACCTCCAGCTTAACAAACTCAGGGTTTCCTTGGAAGAAAACTTCCTATGAAAATGCATTACAGAAATCAAGGAAAACACATGCTATATTTAGGCTCATGATTGGTCTATTTTAAGCAATGTGGACATGCATTCATCTGATTTGTCAAAGTGTTTTGAAAAGTAAAGGATAAGGCTTTAGTTTAAAATATATATATGTGTGTGTATGTATGTATGTATATATATATATGTGACAGCTGGAGATGAGTACTACTTCAACTGTGATTGACAAATTAAAATCATTATTAATCATTTAATAGTCTGAAGTACATTGATACATTTAATAGTCTAAAGTACATTGATACTGTTAGAATAAGAATAATCAATGTCTAAAGTACATTGATACTGTCAGGCTAAGAAATCTAGAGCATATTCAGGTTGGGATTTTATTTTGTTTTCTAGTTATTTTGTGGAGTGGGGAGGATCACTGATTAATTACCATGTAACTAATGAAAAACAAAAGACAACAACAAAAAACAAGAAACATATTATCTCTCAACTCTTCCATTTCATTTCCTTGACAATGCCTTGACACATTATTACAGATGAAGGGACTCCGACAGTTTAAGTATTTCCCAAAGATACTCAGAGAGAAGGAATTGAGTAAGGACTTCAATCCTGCTCTCTCCTGCCTCATCTTCTGCACCTGCTAGCACTTCTCCCAGGAAAGCTCATAATGCCCTCCTCCCATCTCTATATTTGCCTGGATAATTCTTACTGGTCTTTCAGGACTCAACATAGATACTAGTTTCTATAGGCAGCCTTCCCTGAAGCCCCACGTCTGGATTAGAATACCTCTTACACGTATGCGTTCCCATAGGACTGTAGGCCCACCACGCTCACAGCACTTTTCATGGTATAATATAGTTGCCTATTTTCTTGTAGGACTTCTCCTCCCATCCCCAACCAGTGACTGTAAGTATCTTAATTGCTAGGGACTATGGTTTATTCAGAACTTATCTCCAGGGTCTACACAGTGCCTGCACACTAGAGGCACTCCAGTGTTTAATGCAGAATTAACAAATCAATTATTGGGACTTCACTGGTGGTCCAGTGGTTACGACTCCATGCTCCCAATGCAGGGCGCCTGGGTTCGATCCCTGGTCTGGGAACTAGATCCTGCATGCCGCAACTAAGAGCACACATGCTGCAACGAAGACCCGGCACAGCCAAATGAATAAATAAAATATATATTTTTAAATCAGTGATTAAATGAATGGATGCAGACACCAAAGCCCACACACCCTGCTGCTGTAGGTTAAGTGGTTTCTCAGCCTGCAGCACACAGCCTCTCAGTGTGGCAGCACCGAACACAGGGCC